>NC_090446.1:143327180-143635980 GCF_031143425.1 Pleurodeles waltl | reverse complement strand
ATGCCTAAGACAGATTTCTTGATGAAGTCCGCTCTCCTTCTGTCCATACAGTAGTTGGCAAATCCTGAAAACACCATTTAAGAAAGTTTGTACTTCAAAATAGCGGCCTATTTTGAACCTACCCAAGACTTGTGCCAGCAGGCACTTCCTTGCAAGCATTCTGCCCCCCCGGTAAGTCATCTAGGAGAGCATAAAACAGTCTTTTATCCAGTCAACACTGGTTTTCGTGGTAAACCCAGAGAAAGGATGCACAGGAGTTTGTCTGCTGTGCTCATACAGAAATTGCCTTGTAATGTCTTTCCTTTGCCATGCTATCAATATGGACTTCATAACTGGGATGACTCCAGTTAGTGGCCAGACCATCATAGTAATAGTAGTTTTATTCACCAAAATGGCACATTTTGTTCTTCCCCGCAAAATACCCAATGTATATATTTTCTTTCAACACATTGTACCACTAATTCAATAATGGTCCCTCGAGCACTCTTTTCATCCAGTCATCCAAAATAAATCATGGTGTAATTTGCTGGGAGTGCTTGGGAATCATCTTTTATTTCTCCATTCTAGCCAGCAAGTGTTTCATTATTAACTGACTTCATCAGGGCTTCATCATGGCTGTACAATTTAGTTTCCAAAGGCAAAACAAATATAAGCAATGCATCTTTATTTGGCATCATGAAATATCATCTCAAGAGAACAAAAATGCATAGTCGCTAGGTTAAGCATATAGTAGGGTACACCTGAGGGATCGTATAAGAGCGAAGTAGTCTGACCGCGGGTATCTGGCATTCTGAGAATGTAATATATGCTTAACCCAGACTCTATGAATTTTGTTTCTCTTGAAGAAAATACAAATATTAAAATAATGTTATAATAATATATATTTTTTATTTAATAAAACAAACATTATTATAACATTTCTCTACTATTTTTAAGCCTGTAATATAGAAAAAAACACAAAGGTGAAACCAATTGACTTTGCCAATGCTTGTTATACATATGCCACCCATGAGGTGGGGCCAGCACTACCTAGACGGCAGACTGCAATGTATTTATAAGGCAGGACATCTACTTTTAAATTGTACATGCCCTGGTAAAGAAAAACTCCCAAAGTGTTTTTCACTACAGCAAGGCCTGTCTCTCACATAGGATAACATTTGGATTATCCTATTACATTTTATAAGTGTAATTCCCACACTGGAAGAGATGAACATTTCATGCTTGGTTTCTCTAGAATCACAATCTAAAATCACAACTTACAAAGTCAGATTTTAAATTGCAGTTCTCAAAATGTCACTTTTAGAAAGTTGTAAGTTTCTTACTTTAACCATTTGGTGCCTGATGCCTGTCTCTGCTCACTTATATGGGGTGTGTGACAGCTAGGGTTTGTGTATTCCCTTAAGACCGTGATACACATTGGGAGCTTAGGTGAGTTGATGGGTCATCCAGGGAGGATGGGAGGGAGGAGCCAACCACAGTCTCACTTACACCTGAATAGGCTATGTCCTTTCCCCGTACAAAGGGCTGCATAGCTCCAAGTAGTGGGTCTGGAGCTGGGCAGGAAGGGTGGGACTCCAGTGCTCTTCAAAGGCCAGTCTTTGAAGTCTCCCCCACTTCAAAGGCCCAGCTGGGAATGAGTACTAGGCCTCTGACACCACCAATTCAGTACTCTTCTGGACCTGTGGAAACTGCTAGGAAGAAGGACTGTTCTGCTGCTGAAGAACGGCCACTCTGCATGGCTGCTGTTTTGCTCAACTCCTGCTCTGTTATGCTACCCTGATGGCCTGCTTCCCTTTGTTTGGGTTAGAAGGACCGAAACTGCATATCTTGACTTCAGAACCCAGAGTGACTTCAAGGGCCAGTTGGCTGGCCTCCTGATCTGAAGTCTCAGGGACTTCCAACCACCATGCTTCTGCACCTGGACTCCACTATCTGTGAGTCTGCCCTGCCAAGTGGTGCCATCCTAGTCCTGGATCCTTGGAAGTGGGCCTAAGGTGTTGCTCTAACGGAACTGACGCATCCTCTGCTGTGGGAGCAGAACTGACACATCATCACTACTGCATGGTGTAGGAGGCTGGCCTGGCTTACAGTGGGTACCTTGTGGTACTTACACCCTTTGCCAGGTCCAGTTATCCCTTATGAGTAGAATAGAGGTGTTTCTAGCAGCTTAGGCTGATAGAAGGTAGCTATGGCAAAGCAGCTGAGGCTGAACGAGGAGACATGCAAAGCTCCTACTATACCACTGATATCATATAGCACAATATCATAAGAAAACATAATACTCAGAGTTACTAAAAATAAAGGTACTTTATTTTTATGACAATACGCCAAAAATATCTCAGTGAGTACCCTCAGTTAGAAGGTAAGTAATATACACAAGTCATATGTACAGAAACCCAAAACAGGTAAGTAATAGTAAGAAAATTAATGCAAACTGTGTAGAATTACAATAGGATGCAATAGGTGAACATAGGTCTAGGGACAACACAAACCATATACTCCAAAAGTGGAATGCGAATCACAAATGGACCCCAGACCTATGGGAGCATGTGGAGGGTCGCTGGGACTGTAAGAAAACAGTCAGGGTGTCAAAGATACCCCACCCCAAGACCCTGAAAAGTAGGAGTAAAGTACCCCTACTACCCTAAAAGGACACAATAGTCGCGATAGGGGGATTCTGCAAGAACCACAAACACCAGCAAAGCACTGAAGACGGATTCCTGGACCTGAGGACCTACAAGGCAAGGGGACCAAGTCCAAGAGTCGTGATAGTGTCCGGGGGGGGGGGGGCAGGTGCCCAGGAAACCCCGGATGAAGGTGCAAGAAGGCTGCCTTCAGATGGAAGAAGTCTAGGATTCTGCAACAACGAAGAGAGCTAGGAACTTCTCCTTTGGATGCTAGCTGCAAGGGTCGCGGTAGAGGTTTGTGGGTGCTGCTGGGGACCAGGAAGGACCAGGATGTCGCCCCTTGGAGGAGGAGACAGAGGGGGCGCTGAGCAACTCAGAGAGCCCCCACAGAGGCAGGCAGCGCCTGCAGATTTCCCAGAGCAGGCACTTTTTTGTGAACCAGAGATGACTCGGAGTCACAAAGGAGGGTCCCAAGACGTCGGAATCCAACTCAGAGGGTTGAGCCCTGCAGGACGGAGTGCTGGGGACCCAGGCTAGGCTGTGCACAAAGGAATCCTTGGAGAAGTGCACAGAAGCCGGAGCAGCTGCAAATCTCGCAGTACACAGGTTTGCAGTCTAACGCGGGGAGGCAAGGACTTACCTCCACCAAACTTGGACTGAACGATCACTGGACTGTCGGAGTCACTTGGATATAGCGACTGTGTTCCAGGGACCACGCTCGTCAGGATGAGAGAGGACCCAGAGAACCGGTGATGCAGTCTTTTGGTGCCTGCGTTAGCAGGGGGAAGATTCCGTCGACCACAGGAGATTTCTTCTTGGCTTCCAGTGCAGGGTGAAGGCAGACAGCCCCCAGAGCATGCACCACCAGGAAACAGTCGAGAAAGCCGGCAGGATGAGGCACTACAATGTTACTGGTAGTCGTCTTGCTACTTTGTTGCGGTTTTGCAGGCGTCCTGGAGCAGTCAGCGGTCGATCCTTGGCAGAAGTCGAAGAGGGAAGTGCAGAGGAACTCTGGTGAGCTCTTGCATTCGTTATCTGAAGAATACCCCAGAGGAGAGACCCTAAATAGCCAGAAAAGGAGGTTTGGCTACCAAGAAAGGAGGATTGGCTACCAAGAGAGGTAAGAGCCTATCAGACGGGGTCTCTGTCACCACCCGCTGGCACTGGCCACTCAGAGCAGTCCAGTGTGCCCCCAACACCTCTGAATCCAAGATGGCAGAGGTATGGGACACACTGGAGGAGCTCTTGGCACCTCCCCTGGGAGGTACTGGTCAGGGGAGTGGCCACTACCCTTTCCTTTGTCCAGTTTCACACCAGAGCAGGGCTGGGGGATCCCTGAACCGGTGTAGACTGGCTTATGCAGAGATGGGCACCATCTGTGCCCACCAAAGCATTTCCAGAGGCTGGAGGAGGCTACTCCTCCCCAGCCCCTCACACCTATTTCCAAAGGGAGAGGGTGTAACACCCTCTCTCAGAGGAAATCCTTTGTTCTGCCTTCCTGGGCTGGGGCTGCCCATACCCCAGGAGGGCAGAATCCTGTCTGAGGGGTTGGCAGCAGCTGCAGTGGAAACCCCGGATAGGCGGTTTGGCTGCTCCCGGGTTCTGTGCTAGAGACCCAGGGGATCATGGAATTGACAATTCCATGATCTTAAGACATGTTACATGGCCATGTTCGGAGTTACCATTGTGACGCTACACATAGGTAGTGACCTATGTGTAGTGCACACGCGTAATGGTGTCCCCGCACTCACAAAGTTCGGGGAATTTGCCCTGAACCATGTGGGGGCACCTTAGCTAGTGCCAGGGTGCCCACACACTAATTAACTTGGCACCTAAACTTCACCAAGTGAGGGTTAGACATAGAGGTGACTTAAAAGTTACTTATGTGCAGTGAAAATGGCTGTGAAATAACTTGGACGTTATTTCACTCAGGCTGCAGTGGCAGTCCTGTGTAAGAATTGACTGAGCTCCCTATGGGTGGCAAAAGAAATGCTGCAGCCCATAGGGATCTCCTGGACCCAATACCCTGGGTACCTAGGTACCATATACCAGGGAATTATATGGGTGTTCCAGTGTGCCAATGAGAATTGGTACAATTAGTCACTAGCCTGCAGTGACAACTTTAAAAGCAGAGAGAGCATAAACACTGAGGTTCTGGTTAGCAGAGCCTCAGTGATACAGTTGGGCACCACACAGGGAACACATATAGGTCACAACTTATGAGCACTGGGGTCCTGGATAGCAGGATCCCAGTGACACATATC
This sequence comes from Pleurodeles waltl, assembly GCF_031143425.1. Taxonomy (NCBI): domain Eukaryota; kingdom Metazoa; phylum Chordata; class Amphibia; order Caudata; family Salamandridae; genus Pleurodeles; species Pleurodeles waltl. Next base: position 143,631,089 of record NC_090446.1, on the reverse strand, counting down.
AAACACACTGACAACATAGGGTTTTCACTATGAGCACTGGGCCCTAGCTAGCAGGATCCCAGTGAGACAGTAAAAACACCCTGACATATACTCACAAACAGGCTAAAAGTGGGGGTAACAAGGCTAGAAAGAGGCTACCTTCCTACACATGGGTCGGAACCGATGCACTAGACTCACTTTGACGCATATCATGACCAGCGCATCGCCTTCAGAACTGCCACTGCAAGACACCTTTCCTGGCGGCGGCTCCTTTCATCCCTTGTCGACAGCAGACTCAACAATGAAGCTACAGCTCCGCTTCACAGTCTCAGTGCTTTTCAGAAGTGAAGCTTCGCCTCGCCAGTGCAAAGCACCTCTGAACCAACGCATCACCTTGGCTGCGCAACGCATTTGTGATTCAGATCCATAAATGCTCCAAAACCAGGATATTAGGTACTTTTGCTCAGCTGGCCTAACTGGGTAACTGTAGCTGGCCCACACTCCATCACAGTCAGCCTGAACTTTTGACTTTGTCCTGGTCTGACACAACTATATATACCCGGTTGGTGCTTCTTGCTTCTAAGCACTGTTTTACAGTTTATTCTCAAAAAATTAATTCATAACTATAGTTCTATTTATAAGTTTTTTGTTGTTTTGGTCATATTTTATTTTTTAAAATAAGTTTTATTTTTCTACCCTGGTGTGGAATCTTTTGATGTTATGTTTTTATTGTTTGAAGTGCTGCACAAATACTTTACACATAGTTTCTAAGTTAAGTCCGGCTGCTCTATGCCAAGCTATCACCAAGTGAGCACAGGGTTTGCTTGACACTTACACTGACTAGGATTGTGGTTGCTGCTTGTAGGAGGCTGGCCTGGCTTGTAGTGGGTACCAAGGGGTACTTACACTCTGTGCCAGGTCCAGTTATCCCTTATTAGTGTAGAAGAGGTGTTTCTAGCAGCTTAGGCTGATAGAAGGTAGCTATAGCAGAGCAGCTTAGGCTGAACTAGGAGACATGCAAAGTTCCTACTATACCACTGGTGTCATATGCACAATATCATAAGAAAACACAATACACAGATATACTAAAAATAAAGGTACTTTATTTTTATGACAATATGCCAAAAGTATCTCAGTGAGTACCCTCAGTATGAGGATGACAAATATACACAAGATATATATACACAATACCAAAAATATGCAGTAATAGCAAAAGAAAGTAATGCAAGCAATGTAAAGTTACAGTAGATTCCAATAGGAGCACATAGGTATAGGGGCAACACAAACCACATACTCCAAAAGTGGAATGCGAACGACGAATGGACCCCAAACCTATGTGAGCTTGTAGAGGGTCGCTGGGACTGTAAGAAAACAGTGAGGGTTAGAAAAATAGCCCACCCCAAGACCCTGAAAAGTAGGTGTAAAGTGCACCTATAACCCCCAGAGAGCACAGAAGTCGTGATAGGGGGATTCTGCAAGGAAGACCAACACCAGCAAAGCAACAACAGTGGATTTACGGACCTGAGTACCTGTGAAACAAGGGGACCAAGTCCAAGAGTCGCGACAATGTCGAGAGTGGGCAGATGCCCAGGAAATGCCAGCTGAGGGTGCAAGGAAGCTGCCACCGGATGGTAGAAGCTGTGGATTCTGCAAGAACGAAGAGGACTAGAAACTTCCCCTTTGGAGGATGGATGTCGCACGTCGTGAAGAAGCTTGCAGAGGTGTTCCCACGCAGAAAGACCGCAAACAAGCCTTGCTAGTGAGGAACCGGGAGAAAATGTCGCTGATTCTCTCTCAGCGGTGGAGGGACACCCTAAGTCCTCAGGGTATATTGTCATACATTACACAAACCAGACAGAGTCACCAACTGTAGGAGAAAAGATAAGTTTTATTAGATGGTTAACTAGCCCGAGCCAGTACAGAGTCCCAGGACAGTCAAGTGACTATCCTACGGAGGCTGCCCCTTCACTCTGGGGCACCCAACCTTATATACACACAAAACTGCTTAGTCAGAGGACAACTCCACCCCTAGCGTATTCAAGGTCCTCTGCGGCCTTCAGAATATTTCAGGGATACACATGTGGTGGGAGAAGGCACAGATGCAGCTGGCAGGAGGTGGCAACGACCTGTACGAACTTGTTCTGGCAGTTACTGATTAAGCACAAACATTCTCGGAACTACGGTTAGAACAAGTAAATTACAGCGATAAGCAGATTGCAGCCCAAGGCTGTGAACACAAGGTCAATCATCAAAGTTCAGGAGGTTTGTCGAGCACATGGCAACATAATAAAGATAAACATATGCCTAGCAGCTATGGTGTATGATTAAGTTTATGTACATTTTCTCAATCCCTTCTTTTGCCATTGTGAGGCAAGTTTGAACGTCATTCAGTGTCTATGTTAATGGACATAAGGTCTTTTATCTCCTGCTCAAGGGACAGCATAGCCGTGTGTTTAGGAGGGCGAACAGGCCAGGGGGCAAGGGATACCATACAGCAACCACACAAAGCAGGTAGGCACTGTACACAAAGACAACAGGTGAGGAATACAGCAGCGAGCACAAAAAGTAATATTAGTATTTTAGCTGTAGTAATAGCAGTGTTGTCTTTAGTTGGGTAGGCCTCCACCCATTTACTAAACATACAAACCATGATCAGGACGTATCTCAAATTGTTAAACCTTTCCATTTCAATATAATCCATTTGTAACACTTCAAAAGGATAATCTGGGGTGCCAAAATGTCCGGGTGGGACTGGTGTACCTTTTCCTGGGTTATGTTGTAAACATATCATACATGTTCGAACCTGATGGTCTGCTGTCTTCCTGATACTATCATTAGCCCAAACAGGGTCAAGTATGTCACAGATACTTTTGGCACTTACATGGGCTATTGTTACTACTGGTAAGATAAATGCATCAGGGAGCATCCATCTTTTGTTTTGCGTCAGATCTGTCCAACACTGTATGTCCTCGTCAAACTTGGCCTTTCCTCCCTTCCATGAAATTAGCTCTTGTTCAGTAGCCTCTGCCTGAATCCTTTGTACACTTTTCAGTGTGTTCCCAAATATCTCATGCTCAGAGACCTCCTTTCTATTTTCCACTATGTACATACATCCTATCTTTTCACATGCTGTTTCTTTCGCTATCTGGTCAGCAAAGGCATTGCCTCGGCCGACATCATTGGTTACCTTTTTGTGTGCGCTACACTTGATGATGGCCATGGTCTGGGGAAGTGCAAGAGCGGACAAGAGGTTCGATATCAGTGTCCCATGTTGAATATGGGTACCGTGAGAGGTCAGAAAACCTCTTTCTGCCCATAATCGACCAAAATTGTGTATCACCCCGAATGCATACTGGCTATCTGTGTAGATGTTGACATTCAGTCCCTTACTCAGCTCACAAGCTCGCGTCAGAGCTATCAATTCTGCAGCTTGAGCCGAATTCTGTGGTATCCTAGCAGCCTCTATCATCTTTTCCACTGTTGTTACAGCATAGGCTGCAGAGGTGGTACCATCGGGTAATTTAAGGCATGAACCATCCACATATAGTGTTCCATCAGAATCATGTAATGGAGTATCTTGCAAGTCTACTCTGCCTTTTGTCTCATCTTCTGTACGAAGGATGCAGTCACGTAGATCAGTGTGGGTATCCTCAAGCTACTCCGTGAGGGGCAGCAGGGTGGCAGGGTTGAGTGTGTTACACCTCTGAAGTGTGATATGGCTAGCCAGAATTGTCAATTCATACGTGGTCAAACGGGCATTTGTGAGATGTTGCGTTTTTGTCTTATTCAGTAATGCATCAACAGTATGTGGAACCAGTAACATGAGAGGGGAGTCCATTACTATCCCAGCAGACTGGCGCACCGCAACTGCAGCCGCAGCTACTGCGCGCAAACATCTCAGGAGAACACGGGCCACAAGATCTAACAGGGCCGAAAAATAGGCACACAGGTGCTGTTTGCCCCCATGTTCCTGGGTCAATACTGACAGGGAACATCCGTCCTTCTCACTGACATACACCTGGAAGGGCTTACGATAGTCAGGTGTGCCTAGCACAGGTGCTGTACAGAATGTGTGCTTAAGGTCGTCAAAACTAGATTGGAAATCATCATTCCACTCAATGTTCTCAGAACAATCCTTACGTATGAGAGACAAAAATGGTTTGATGAGAAGGGAATAAGTTGGAATCCACTGACGACAAAAGGAAGTGATGCCTATAAAGGCTCTCACATCTCTCTGAGTCCGTGGGACAGGTATGTTTCGAATGGCTTGTACTCGTTCAGCAGTCAAGGTACGTCCCTCCTTAGACAGGAGGTGACCGAGATAGGTGACCTGCTGTTTACAATACTGCAATTTAGGGAGAGAAACCTTGTTATTATTGTAGGAGGCTGGACTGGCTTGTAGTGAGTACCTAGGGGTACTTGCACCTTGCACCAGGCCCAGTTATCCCTTATTAGTGTATAGGGTGTCTAGCAGCATAGGCTGATAGATAATGGTAGCTTAGCAGAGCAGCTTAGGCTGAACTAGGAGACGAGGGGAGCTCCTACAGTACCACTTAGTGTCATATGCACAATATCATAAGAAAACACAATACACAGATATACTAAAAATAAAGGTACTTTATTTTTATGACAATATGCCAAAAGTATCTCAGTGAGTACCCTCAGTATGAGGATAGCAAATATACACAAGATATATGTACACAATACCAAAATATGCAGTAATAGTATTAGGAAACAGTGCAAACAATGTATAGTTACAATAGGATGCAATGGAGACACATAGGGATAGGGGCAACACAAACCATATACTCCAAAAGTGGAATGTGAATCACGAATGGACCCCAAACCTATGTGACCTTGTAGAGGGTCGCTGGGACTATTAGAAAATAGTAATGGTTAGAAAAAAAGCCCACCCCAAGACCCTAAAAAGTGAGTGCAAAGTGCACTAAAGTTCCCCAAAGGACATAGAAGTCGTGATAGGGGAATTCTGCAGGAAAGACACAAACCAACAATGCAACAACGATGGATTTCCAGTCGAGGGTACCTGTGGAACAAGGGGACCAAGTCCAAAAGTCACAAGCAAGTCGGAGATGGGCAAATGCCCAGGAAATGCCAGCTGTGGGTGCAAAGATGCTGCTACTGGACAGTAGAAGCATAGGTTTCTGCAAGAACGACAAGGGCTAGAGACTTCCCCTTTGGAGGACGGATCCCTCACGCCGTGGAAAGTCGTGCAGAAGTGTTTTCCCGCCGAAAGACCACCAACAAGCCTTGCTAGCTGCAAATTGTGCGGTAAGGGTTTTTGGTTGCTGCTGTGGCCCAGGAGGGACCAGGATGTCGCCAATTGCGTCGGGGGACAGAGGGGGCGTCGAGGAAGACAAGGAGCCCTCTCAGCAGCAGGCAGCACGCGCAGAAGTGCCAGAAACAGGCACTACGAGGATGGGTGAAACGGTGCTCACCCGAAGTCGCACAAAGGAGTCCCACGTCGCCGGAGAACAACTTAGGAGGTCGTGCAATGCAGGTTAGAGTGCCGTGGACCCAGGCTGGACTGTGCACAAAGGATTTCCGCCGGAAGTGCACGGAGGCCGGAGTAGCTGCAAAAGTCGCGGTTCCCAGCAATGCAGTCTGGCGTGGGGAGGCAAGGACTTACCTCCACCAAACTTGGACTGAAGAGTCACTGGACTGTGGGAGTCACTTGGACAGAGTTGCTGGATTCAAGGGACCTCGCTCGTCGTGCTGAGAGGAGACCCAAGGTACTGGTGATGCAGTTCTTTGGTGCCTGCGGTTGCAGGGGGACGATTCCGTGGACCCACGGGAGATTTCTTCGGAGCTTCTAGTGCAGAGAGGAGGCAGACTACCCCCACAGCATGCACCACCAGGAAAACAGTTGAGAAGGCGGCAGGATCAGCGTTACAGAGTTGCAGTAGTCGTCTTTGCTACTATGTTGCAGTTTTGCAGGCTTCCAGCGCGGTCAGCAGTCGATTCCTTGGCAGAAGGTGAAGAGAGAGATGCAGAGGAACTCTGATGAGCTCTTGCATTCGTTATCTAAGGAATCCCAAGAGACAGAGACCCTAAATAGCCAGAAAAGAGGGTTTGGCTACCTAGGAAGGAGAATAGGCTAGTAACACAGGTAAGAGCCTATCAGAAGGAGTCTCTGACGTCACCTGCTGGCCCTGGCCACTCAGAGCAGTCTAGTGTGCCAGCACACCTCTGAATCCAATATGGCAGAGGTCTGGGGCACGCTGGAGGAGCTCTGGGCACCTCCCGTGGGAGGTGCAGGTCAGGGGAGTGGTCACTCCCCTTTCTTTTGTTCAGTTTCGCGCCAGAGCAGGGCTGGGGGATCCCTGAACCGGTGTAGACTGGCTTATGCAGAGATGGGCACCATCTGTGCCCATCAAAGAATTTCCAGAGGCTGGGGGCGGCTACTCCTCCCCACCCCTGACACCTTTTTCCAAAGGGAGAGGGTGTAACACCCTCTCTCTGAGGAAGTCCTTTGTTCTGCCTTCCTGGGCCAGGCCTGGCTGGACCCAAGAACGGCAGAAACCTGTCTGAGGGGTTGGCAGCAGCTGCAGTGAAACCCCAGGAAAGGTAGTTTAGCAGTTCCCGGGTCTGTGCTAGAGACTCGGGGGATCATGGAATTGTCTCCCCAATGCCATTAAAATTCCATGATCTTAGACATGTTACATGGCCATGTTCGGAGTTACCATTGTGACGCTACACATAGGTAGTGACCTATGTATAGTGCACGCGTGTAATGGTGTCCCCGCACTCACAAAGTCCGGGAAATTTGCCCTGAACAATGTGGGGGCACCTTGGCTAGTGCCAGGGTGCCCACACACTAAGTAACTTTGCACCCAACCTTCAGCAGGTGAAGGTTAGACATATAGGTGACTTATAAGTTACTTAAGTGCAGTGCTAAATGGCTGTGAAATAACGTGGACGTTATTTCACTCAGGCTGCACTGGCAGGCCTGTGTAAGAATTGTCAGATCTCCCTATGGGTGGCAAAAGAAATGCTGCAGCCCATAGGGATCTCCTGGAACCCCAATACCCTGGGTACCTCAGTACCATATACTAGGGAATTATAAGGGTGTTCCAGTATGCCAATGTGAATTGGTGAAATTGGTCACTAGCCTGTTAGTGACAATTTGGAAAGCAGAGAGAGCATAGCCACTGAGGTTCTGGTTAGCAGAGCCTCAGTGTGACACTTAGTCCTCACATAGGGAACACATACAGGGCACACTTATGAGCACTGGGGCCCTGGCTGGCAGGGTCCCAGTGACACATACACTAAAACAACATATATACAGTGAAATATGGGGGTAACATGCCAGGCAAGATGGTACTTTCCTACACAACCCCCCCAAACGAAGGACAATAAGACTAGCCATGACCTGATGAGTCTTCATTGTCTAAGTGCAATTATCTGGAGAGTCCATCTGCATTGGAGTGGGAACTCCCAGGTCTATGTTCCACTGTATAGTCCATTCCCTGTAGAGATATGGACCACCTCAACAATTTAGGGTTTTCACCTTTCATTTGTTTTAGCTAAAGTAGAGGTTTGTGGTCTGTCTGAACAATGAAGTGAGTGCCAAACAGCTATGGCCTCAACTTCTTCAGTGCCCAGACCACAGCAAAGGCCTCCCTCTCTATGGCAGACCAACGCTTTTCTCTAGGGGTCAACCTCCTGCTGATAAAAGCAACAGGTTGATCCTGGCCCTCAGAACTGAGTTGTGATAAGACTGCCCCTACCCCTAATTCAGATGCATCAGTTTGAACAATTAATTTCTTGGAGTAACATGGGCTTTTTAGGACAGGTGCAGTGCACATGGCCTGTTTAAGCTCCTCAAAAGCTTTCTGACAGCTAGCTGTCCACAATACCTTTTTAGGCATTTTCTTGGAAGTGAGGTCATTAAGTGGGGCTGCAATGGAGCCATAGTTCTTAATGAACCTCCTGTAATACCCAGTGAGGCCTAAGAAGGCTCTCACCTGGGTCTGAGTTGTAGGGGGAACCCAATCTATGATAGTTTGGATTTTCCCCTGAAGTGGTGCAATCTGTTCTCCACCTACTAGGTGTCCCAGATAAACCACTTTCCCCTGCCCTATCTGGCACTTTGAAGCCTTGATAGTGAGGCCTGCCTTTTGCAGGGCCTCCAAAACTTTCCACGGGTGGACCAGGTGATCATCCCAGGTGGAGTTAAAGACAGCTATATCGTCCAGATATGCTGCACTAAAAGCCTCCAACCCTTGCAGGACTGTATTCACCAACCTCTGAAAAGTGGCAGGTGCATTTTTAAAACCAAAGGGCATTACTGTGAATTGGTAGTGCCCTCCAATAGTAGAAAATGCAGTTTTTGCTTTAGCATCCTCTGATAACTTGATCTGCCAATACCCTGCAGTCAAATCAAAGGTGCTTAGATACTTGGCAGATGCCAGTGTATCTATGAGCTCATCTGCCCTGGGTATAGGGTGAGCATCAGTTTTAGTTACCTGGTTGAGACCTCTGTAATCTACACAAAACCTCATCTCTCTCTTTCCATCTTTTGAGTGAGGCTTTGGTACAAGCACCACAGGAGAGGCCCATGGGCTTTCAGAATGTTCAACCACTCCTAGTTCAAGCATTTTCTGAACTTCTTGTTTTATGCAGTCTCTGACATGGTCAGGCTGCCTATAGATCTTACTTTTGACAGGCATGCTGTCTCCAGTATCTATAGTGTGCTCATACCAAGAAGTGGTGCCTGGCACAGTAGAAAAGAGTTCAGAAAACTGACCTAGGAGATTTATGCAGTTGTCTTTCTGCTCAGCAGTAAGACAGTCTGCCAAAACTACATCTTCCACTAGAGCATCTTGTTCTGTGGAAGAAAAGAGATCAGGGAGATGGTCACTCTCTTCTTCCTGTCCTTCATCTGTTGCCATGAGCAGGGTGAGATCAGCCCGGTCATAGTAGGGTTTTAGGCGATTGACATGGAGCACCCTAAGGGGACTCCTGGCATTGCCCAGGTCAACCAAATAGGTGACCTCTCCCTTCTTTTCAACAATGAGATGGGGTCCACTCCATTTGTCTTGGAGTGCTCTTGGGGCCACAGGCTCCAATACCCACACCTTCTGTCCTGGTTGGTACTGAATCAGAACAGCCTTCTGGTCATGCCATTGCTTTTGGAGCTCTTGGCTGGCCTGAAGGTTTTTACTGGCCTTTTTCATGTACTCAGCTATTCTGGATCTTAGGCCGAGTACATAGTCCACTATGTCTTGCTTGGGAGCTTTTAAAGGTTGTTTCCAACCCTCCTTCACAAGTGTTAGGGGACCTCTTACAGGGTGTCCAAATAGGAGTTCAAAGGGGCTGAACCCCACTCCTTTCTGGGGTACCTCCCTGTAAGCAAAAAGGAGGCAAGGTAACAGGACATCCCATCTCCTCCTGAGTTTTTCAGGGAGTCCCTTTATCATCCCTTTGAGAGTTTTATTAAACCTCTCTACCAGTCCATTTGTTTGTGGATGATAAGGTGTGGTGAATTTGTATGTTACACCACATTCCTTCCATATGGACTTCAAGTATGCAGACATAAAGTTGCTACCCCTGTCTGATACCACCTCTTTTGGGAAACCCACCCTGGAAACGATTCCCAGGAGGGCTTTTGCCACTGCAGAAGCTGTAGTGGTCCTTAGAGGAATTGCTTCAGGATATCTTGTGGCATGGTCCACTACCACCAAGATAAACCTATTGCCTGAAGCAGTAGGAGGGTCAAGGGGGCCAACTATGTCAACCCCTACCCTTTCAAAGGGAACCCCAACCACAGGCAGTGGAATAATGGGAGCCTTTGGGGTGCCACCAGTCTTGCCACTGGCTTGGCTGGTCACGCAGGACTTACAAACGTCTTTTGTGTCCTCTGACATCCTAGGACAGTGAAACAGGGGGACAAGCCTTTCCCATGTTTTGATCTGACCCAAATGTCCAGCCAAGGGAATGTTGTTTGCCAGAGTTAGGAGGAACTCTCTGTACTGCAGGGGAATGACCAATCTCCTGGCTGCTCCAGGTTTTGGGTCCCTTGCCTCTGTGTACAAGAGGTTGTCCTCCCAGTAAACTCTATGTGAGTCACTGACATCCCCATTTTGCTGTTTGACAGCTTGCTGTCTGAGACCCTCTAATGTGGGACAGGATTGCTGTGCCACAATCAGCTCCTCCCTGGCAGGCCCCCCTCCACCCAAAAGCTCAGCAGTATCGGCTGCCAGCTCCTCTGGTGAAGGTTCTGCACAGGGGGGAAATTCTTCTTCCTCAGAAGTAGAATAATCTGTAGAGGGAGGGATAGTGGGTAGGGATTTACGCTTACTAACCCTAGCTTTAGGGAGCACTTGGTCCATTGTTCCAGGATTCAAGTCACCCTGTCCTTTTTGCTTTTTGGCCTGAGCCCTTGTCAAAGCAAAAATATGCCCAGGAATGCCCAGCATTGCTGCATGAGCCTCCAACTCCACTTCTGCCCAAGCTGATGTCTCTAAATCATTCCCTAGTAGACAGTCTACAGGTAAATCTGAGGCAACCACAACTTTCTTTGGACCAGTACCCCCCCCCCCCCCCCAGTTGAGATTCACAACAGCCATGGGGTGGCTAAGAGTGTTGTTATGAGCGTCTGTCACTTGGTACTGGTGACCAAGTAGGTGTTGTTCAGGGTGTACCAGTTTCTCTATTACCATGGTAACACTGGCACCTGTGTCCCTGTAGGCCTGAACCTCAACACCATTTATTAGGGGAAGTTGCTTGTACTAATCCATATTAAGGGGACAAGCAACCAAGGTGGCTAAATCAATGGCACTTTCAGAGACTAGCACAGCCTCTGTGGTCTCCCTAACAAGACCAACCCCAACTAAATTACCAAAAGTGAGTCCACCTACTCCCTTGGATTGGCTATTTGTAGGTTTGCTCCCACCACCACTGCTATTACTAGGGGCACTAGAGGTTGCAGTAGGGGTTGTGGTAGTGGGAGGCTTGGTGCTTTTCTTTGGACAACTGGCATCAGTTGTCCAATGGCCTTTTACTTTACATAAATAGCACCATGGTTTCTTTACTTGATTAGAAGAGGATTTGGACCCACCACCCCCACCAGAGTGTTTTTGTGGGCCTGATGAAGACTCATTTTTAGATTTGTCCCCACCCTTGTCTGAAGACTTACCATCCTTCTTCTTGCCATCCTTGTCACCCCCTGTATGAACTTTTCTGTTCACTCTTGTTCTGACCCATTTGTCTGCCTTCTTTCCCAATTCTTGGGGAGAGGTCAGATCTGAGTCCACTAGATATTGGTGTAACAAATCAGACACACAGTTATCCAGAATATGCTCTCTCAGGATTAGACTGTACAGGCTTTCATAGTCAGAAACTTTACTGACATGTAACCACCCCTCCAAGGCCTTCACTGAATAGTCAACAAAGTCTACCCAGTCTTGTGAGGACTCTTTTCTGGTTTCTCTGAACTTAATCCTGTATTGTTCAGTGGTTAAGCCAAATCCATCCAAGAGTGCATTCTTCAAAACTGTAAAATTATTGGCATCACTTTCCTTCACAGTAAGGAGCCTATCCCTACCCTTTCCACTGAACGTTAGCCATAGGATAGCAGCCCACTGCCTTTGAGGGACCCCCTGTACCATACAGGTCCTCTCAAGTGCAGCAAACCACTTGTTAATGTCATCCCCCTCCTTGTAAGGGGGAGCTATCTTGTCCAGATTCCTAGAATCATGCTCTTTCACAGGATTGCTATCAGGAATACTGCTGCTGCCACCATGGGGTCCAAACCCCAACCTCTGTCTCTCTTTTTCTAAGTCTAGGGATTCCCTGTCTAGAGCCAGCTGTTGCTGTTTAAGCTTCAGCCTGGTCTCTTCCACTCTCAACTTATTGAGTTCCCTTTCTAACATCTCGACATCAGGGTGGGTGGGTTGGGAATGTTTTGACACAGAAGAAAGATTTGAATGAGCAGAGGGAGACCTGTCCCTAACAGTTGGCACCCTAACAACCTGGCCTCCAGGCACAAAAACATCCCTACTGTGATGGGAGCTTCTAGTGCTACCAGCATTGCTAGGTGGTCTGCTAAGGGGCAGATTAAGAAGGGAACCCTGTAACACTCTCTCAAGGGCCCCCCCGAGTCAGAGTGTGAGCTATCTATCAACTTTTCAGATGAGGTGCCACCCTTGGCTTTATCATTCTCAATAAGCATATTAGACAGTAACTCTCTAGAAGGGTTCTTACCTACCACTAAACCTCTATCAAGGCAGAGACTCCTTAGGCTCTTAAAGTTAAGGTGGTCATTAGTTGTACTGACCAAATTAAGAGGGGTCCTACATCAGACATGATAGTAAAAGGTTTATAGACAGGTAAAGGATAGAACAAGTTTCAGGACTTTTTAAGGAACAAGAAAAAAACTTTTTCAACTTATTTGAAACTTTTTGAAAGTTTAGGAGTACTTTTCAGCACTTAGCAGATAGTGTAAGAGAAGAAAAGCAAAACTTTTTGATTAGGTGTACATACACTGAACTTGTTTTGTATATTATTCTCATAAGAAAAGTACACAATGACAAAGTGGTAAGTAGTTGCAAGTACTTATCCCACCGCTGCACATCCAATGTAGGAGGCTGGCCTGGCTTGTAGTGGGTACCAAGGGGTTCTTACACTCTGTACCAGGTCCAGTTATCCCTTATTAGTGTAGAAGAGGTGTTTCTAGCAGCTTAGGCTGATAGAAGGTAGCTATAGCAGAGCAGCTTAGGCTGAACTAGGAGACATGCAAAGCTCCTACTATCCCACTGGTGTCATATGCACAATATCATAAGAAAACACAATACACAGATATACTAAAAATAAAGGTACTTTATTTTTATGACAATATGCCAAAAGTATCTCAGTGAGTACCCTCAGTATGAGGATGCCAAATATACACAAGATATATGTACACAATACCAAAAATATGCAGTAATAGCAAAAGGAAGTAATGCAAGCAACGTAAAGTTACAGTAGATTGCAATAGGAACACATAGGTATAGGGGCAACACAAACCATATACTCCAAAAGTGGAATGCGAACCACGAGTGGACCCCAAACCTATGTGAGCTTGTAGAGGGTCGCTGGGACTGTAAGAAAACAGTGAGGGTTAGAAAAATAGCCCACTCCAAGACCCTGAAAAGAAGGTGTAAAGTGCACCTATAACCCCCAGAGAGCACAGAAGTCGTGATAGGGTGTTTCCGCAAGGAAGACCAACACCAGCAAAGCAACAACAGTGGATTTCCGGACCTGAGTACCTGTGAAACAAGGGGACCAAGTCCAAGAGTCGCGACAATGTTGTGAGTGGGCAGATGCCCAGGAAATGCCAGCTGAGGGTGCAAGGAAGCTGCCACCGGATGGTAGAAGCTGTGGATTCTGCAAGAACGAAGAGGACTAGAAACTTCCCCTTTAGAGGATGGATGTCACACGTCGTGAAGAAGCTTGCAGAGGTGTTCCCATGCAGAAAGACCGCAAACAAGCCTTGCTAGCTGCAAGTGTCGTGGTTAGGGTTTTTGGATGCTGCTGTGGCCCAGGAGGGACCAGGATGTCGCCACTTGGATGAGGAGACAGAGGGGGCGCCCAGCAAGTCAGGGAGCCCTCACAGAAGCAGGCAGCACCCGCAGAAGTACCGGAACAGGCACTTGGAAGAGGAGTGAACAGGAGTCCACCCGAAGTCAGAAAAGGGAGTCCCACGACACCGGAGGACAACTCAGAAGGTTGTGCACTGCAGGTTAGAGTGTCGGTGACCCAGGCTTGGCTGTGCACGAAGGAAATCCTGGAAGAGTGCACAGGAGCCGGAGCAGCTGCAAATCACGCAGTACCCAGCAATGCAGTCTAGCGTGGGGAGGCAAGGACTTACCTCCACCAAACTTGGACTGAAGAGTCAGTGGACTGTGGGAGTTACTTGGACAGAGTTGCTGAGTTCCAGGGACCACGCTCGTCGTGCTGAGAGGGGACCCAGAGGACCAGTGATGCAGTCTTTTGTTGCCTGCGGTTGCAGGGGGAAGATTCTGTCGTCCCACAGGAGATTTCTTCAGAGCTCCTGGTGCAAGAAGGAGGCAGGCTACCCCCAGAGCATGCACCACCAGGAAACAGTTGAGAAGGCGGCAGGATGAAGGATACAAGGTTGCAGTAGTCGTCTTTGCTACTTTGTTGCAGTTTTGCAGGCATCCTGAGCAGTCAGCGGTCAATCCTTTGGCAGAAGGTGAAGAGAGAAGTGCAGAGGAACTCTGGTGAGCTCTTGCATTCGGTATCTGAAGAATTCCCCAAAGCAGAGACCCTAAATAGCCAGAAAAGAAGGTTTGGCTACCTAGGAAGGAGGATAGGCTAGTAACACAGGTAAGAGCCTATCAGAAGGAGTCTCTGACGTCACCTGCTGGCCCTGGCCACTCAGAGCAGTCCAGTGTGCCAGCACACCTCTGAATCCAAGATGGCAGAGGTCTGGGGCACGCTGGAGGAGCTCTGGGCACCTCCCCTGCTAGGTGCAGGGGAGTGGTCACTCCCCTTTCCTTTGTCCAGTTTCACGCCAGAGCAGGGCTGGGGGATCCCTGAACCGATGTAGACGGGCTTATGCAGAGATGGGCACCATCTGTGCCCATCAAAGCATTTCCAGAGGCTGGGGGAGGCTACTCCTCCCCAGCCCTGACACCTTTTTCCAAAGGGAGAGGGTGTAACACCCTCTCTCTGAGGAAGTCCTTTGTTCTGCCTTCCTGGGCCAGGCCTGGCTGGACCCCAGGAGGGCAGAAACCTGTCTGAGGGGTTGGCAGCAGCTGCAGTGAAACCCCGGGAAAGGTAGTTTGGCAGTACCCGGGTCTGTGCTAGAGACTCGGGGGATCATGGAATTGTCTCCCCAATGCCAGAATGGCATTGGGGTGACAATTCCATGATCTTAGAGATGTTACATTGTAGGAGGCTGGACTGGCTTGTAGTGAGTACCAAGGGGTACTTGCACCTTGCACCAGGCCCAGTTATCCCTTATTAGTGTATAGGGTGTCTAGCAGCTTAGGCTGATAGATAATGGTAGCTTAGCAAAGCAGCTCAGGCTGAACTAGGAGACGTGTGAAGCTACTACAGTACCACTTAGTGTCATATGCACAATATCATAAGAAAACACAATACACAGTTATACTAAAAATAAAGGTACTTTATTTTTATGACAATATGCCAAAGTATCTTAGAGTGTACCCTCAGTGAGAGGATAGGAAATATACACAAGATATATATACACAATAGCAAAAATAAGCAGTATAGTCTTAGAAAACAGTGCAAACAATGTATAGTTACAATAGGATGCAATGGGGAAACATAGGGATAGGGGCAACACAAACCATATACTCCAGAAGTGGAATGCGAACCACGAATGGACCCCAAACCTATGTGACCTTGTAGAGGGTCGCTGGGACTATTAGAAAATAGTGAGAGTTAGAAAAATAACCCTCCCCAAGACCCTGAAAAGTGAGTGCAAAGTGCACTAAAGTTCCCCTAAGGACAAAATAGTCGTGTTAGAGGGAAAATGCAAGGAAAACACAAATCAGCAATGCAACAACGATGGATTCCTGACTGAGGGTACCTGTGGAACAAGGGGACCAAGTCCAAAAGTCACAAGCAGCTCGGAGGTGGGCAGATGCCCAAGAAATGCCAGCGGTTGGTGCAAAGAAGCTCTTACTAGGCTGAAGAACTGTGAATACTGCAGGAACGACAAGGGCTAGAGACTTCCCCTTTGGAGGATGGATCCCCCACGCCTTGGAGAGTGGTGCAGAAGTGTTTTCCCGCAGGATGGACGCCAACAAGCCTTGCTACACGCAAATCGTGCGTTTGGCGTTTTTGGACGCTGCTGGGGCCCAGGAGGGACCAGGAGGTCGCAAATTGGACCTGCAGAGAGAGGGGACGTCGAGCAAGACAAAGAGCCCTCACTGAAGCAGGTAGCA
The DNA here is from genome assembly GCF_031143425.1 of Pleurodeles waltl. Taxonomy (NCBI): domain Eukaryota; kingdom Metazoa; phylum Chordata; class Amphibia; order Caudata; family Salamandridae; genus Pleurodeles; species Pleurodeles waltl. The sequence continues at coordinate 143,615,172 of NC_090446.1, read as the reverse complement.
CCCGGAGAAGTGCCAGAAACAGGCACTACGAGGATGCGTGAAACGGTGCTCGCCGAAGTTGCACAAAGGAGTCCCACGTCGCCGGAGACCAACTTAGAAAGTCGTGCAATGCAGGTTAGAGTGCCGTGGACCTAGGCTTGGCTGTGCACGAAGGATTTCCGCCGGAAGTGCACAGGGGCCGGAGTAGCTTGCAAAGTCGCGGTTCCCAGCAATGCAGCCCAGCGAGGTGAGGCAAGGACTTACCTCCACCAAACTTGGGCTGAAGAGTCACTGGACTGTGGGGGTCACTTGGACGGTGTCGCTGGATTCGAGGGACCTCGCTCGTCGTGCTGAGAGGAGACCCAAGGGACCGGTAATGCAGCTTTTTGGTGCCTGCGGTTGCAGGGGGAAGATTCCGTCGACCCACGGGAGATTTCTTCGGAGCTTCTGGTGCAGAGAGGAGGCAGACTACCCCCACAGCATGCACAAGCAGGAAAACAGTCGAGAAGGCGGCAGGATCAGCGTTACAGAGTTGCAGTAGTCGTCTTTGCTACTATGTTGCAGGTTTGCAGGCTTCCAGCGCGGTCAGCGGTCGATTCCTTATCAGAAGGTGAAGAGGGAGATGCAGAGGAACTCGGCTGAGCTCATGCATTCGTTATCTAAAGTTTCCCCAGAGACAGAGACCCTAAATAGCCAGAAAAGAGGGTTTGGCTACCTAGGAGAGAGGAAAGGCTACTAACACCTGAAGGAGCCTATCAGCAGGAGTCTCTGACGTCACCTGGTGGCACTGGCCACTCAGAGCAGTCCAGTGTGCCAGCAGCACCTCTGTTTCCAAGATGGCAGAGGTCTGGAGCACACTGGAGGAGCTCTGGACACCTCCCAGGGGAGGTGCAGGTCAGGGGAGTGGTCACTCCCCTTTCCTTTGTCCAGTTTCGCGCCAGAGCAGGGGCTAAGGGGTCCCTGAACCGGTGTAGACTGGCTTATGCAGAATTGGGCACATCTGTGCCCAACAAAGCATTTCCAGAGGCTGGGGGAGGCTACTCCTCCCCTGCCTTCACTCCATTTTCCAAAGGGAGAGGGTGTCACACCCTCTCTCAGAGGAAGTTCTTTGTTCTGCCATCCTGGGCCAGGCCTGGCTGGACCCCAGGAGGGCAGCTGCCTGTCTGAGGGGTTGGCAGCAGCAGCAGCTGCAGTGAAACCCCAGGAAGGGCAGTCTGGCAGTACCAGGGTCTGTGCTACAGACCACTGGGATCATGGAATTGTACCAACAATGCCAGGATGGCATAGAGGGGGCAATTCCATGATCATAGACATGTTACATGGCCATATTCGGAGTTACCATGGTGAAGCTACATATAGGTAGTGACCTATATGTAGTGCACGCGTGTAATGGTGTCCCCGCACTCACAAAGTTCAGTGAATTGGTTCTGAACAATGTGGGGGCACCTTGGCTAGTGCCAGGGTGCCCTCACACTAAGTAACTTTGCACCTAACCTTTATCAGGTAAAGGTTAGACATATAGGTGACTTATAAGTTACTTAAGTGCAGTGTAAAATGGCTGTGAAATAACGTGGATGTTATTTCACTCAGGCTGCAGTGGCAGGCCTGTGTAAGAATTGTCAGAGCTCCCTATGGGTGGCAAAAGAAATGCTGCAGCCCATAGGGATCTCCTGGAACCCCAATACCCTGGGTACCTCAGTACCATATACTAGGGAATTATAAGGGTGTTCCAGTAAGCCAATGTAAATTGGTAAAATTGGTCACTAGCCTCTTAGTGACAATTTGAAAGTAATGAGAGAGCATAACCACTGAGGTTCTGGTTAGCAGAGCCTCAGTGAGACAGTTAGGCACCACACAGGGAACATATACATGCACACCTATGAGCACTGGGGCCCTGTGTGACAGGGTCCCAGTGACACATACATATAGGCCACAAACCTATGAGCACTGGGGTCCTGACTAGCAGGATCCCAGTGACACATAACAACCATACTGAAAACATGGTGTTTTCACTATGAGCACTGAGGCCTGGCTATCAGGATCCCAGTGAGACAGTGAAAACAGTGACAAACACCCTGACATACACTCACAAACAGGCCAAAAGTGGGGGTAACAAGGCTAGAAAGAGGCTACCTTCTCACATACATGGCCATGTTCGGAGTTACCATTGTGACGCTATACATAGGTAGTGACCTATATATAGTGCACGCGTGTAATGGTGTCCCCGCACTCACAAAGTCCGGGGAATTTGCCCTGAACAATGTGGGGGCACCTTGGCTAGTGCCAGGGTGCCCACACACTAAGTAACTTTGCACCCAACCTTCACCAGGTGAAGGTTAGACATATAGGTGACTTATAAGTTACTTAAGTGCAGTGGTAAATGGCTGTGAAATAATGTGGACGTTATTTCACTCAGACTACACTGGCAGGCCTGTGTAAGAATTGTCAGATCTCCCTATAGGTGGCAAAAGAAATGCTGCAGCCCATAGGGATCTCCTGGAACCCCAATACCCTGGGTACCTCAGTACCATATACTAGGGAATTATAAGGGTGTTCCAGTATGCCAATGTGAATTGGTGAAATTGGGCACTAGCCTGTTAGTGACAATTTGGAAAGCAGAGAGAGCATAACCACTGAGGTTCTGGTTAGCAGAGCCTCAGTGAGACAGTTAGTCATCACACAGGGAACACATACAGGGCACACTTATGAGCACTGGGGCCGCCCTGGCTGGCAGGGTCCCAGTGACACATACACTAAAACAACATATATACAGTGAAATATTGGGGTAACATGCCAGGCAAGATGGTACTTTCCTACACTGCTTGACCAGCGCTGATGCCCCAGTAAACCAACAACTCGATTTCCAATGTTAGGTTAGTATTTTTTTTGTTTTGATTTTCCTTGTGACAAGTTGTATTAGGATTGTCCTTAGTGTCGCCTGAGTGGTGGACTCTGAAGTTTGGTCCTTTTTCTCAAAATGACTCAGATAGAATGCTAAACAGAGAGGCCTAGGGCCTTTAGGTTTAACTTTATGTCAATACTACTTGATAAAAGGTACCTGGGACTCCCATCTCGATGACGGGGAATAATTCAAAAATTTGAATTTAAGAAAGTTCCAATACTAGAGTAACTGAGTATTTCCCTGGGCAGCTAAAGGTGGGGTAGTACTGCTCCACAGGATGTGGAACTTTCTACAGTTGGTGTAGTCTGTCTTGATGTACCAAACTGCCTATGATTGCCATTGAGCTTGCTTGCCTGTCTGTCTCTTTCGTAAGTTGGAAGCTGTTTGTTTTAACAACGAACCAGGTATAATAAGTTTGAAATTTGTCATGTTCTATTTTTTGCTGCTACTATCTGGTCACTTCTCAGAGTGTTCTACTCGGTCCTGGAGGCTTTAAATCATTGCCCATTAGAAAAGACTGAACATTCTCCAGTGAAATTAATTTAGCTGCATGCGCATTTGTACCGTTCAAAGATGGTTATCATGCAATCTGATCATTGAATACTTTTTGTTGCTCTCTGTCTATGTTTACTTTGTCTATATACACTTTTGGTGATTGCTGATTTCAATGTCTTGTGATCAATGCGAGAGCTGAAACACGTTCAGTTCTGGACTTCGATTGAAAAATCACAATTAAAAAAAGGTAGCGTGCATTCTGCACTTAAATCTTCCAAATTTCCTCCTGAGAGTGAGTCCTTCTTTGAATTGTGCCTAAAGATATAAGTTCCTCATGCCCTGTGTTAGACTGCGCCTTTGCCATCTACAGTGCTGAAAAACGAGAAGCGTTGTTTTATTGCATACTAAAACAGCCACACACATTTATATTTATTTATGTATGTAATGCGTAATGATACCCATACGCTTTATGCTTTATACCAGCATCATTGAAAAGGAGACAGAAAATAAATGATCATTTTAACTGAGCAGGAAAAAAAGTAGCTGGTATTTAAAGTTAATATTAATACTAAATAAAACACAGAAATGCCACATGTGTCACTGAAGAGAAGGGAACTATTTTAGGTAAATTTGAACAATGTTCACAGGCTTTATGTCATTAGTCAAAGTGAAGCGAGCCAACGTGTAAAGTGGGATGACCTACAGCCCCGTGCTTTATGCTGGGATGTGAGGAAGCAAAAAGTGAATGACAATTTAACCAAACAAATGATGAGGTATGTTGGCTCAAGCTCATATCTGTGTATAATGCAAGAGGTTTTGGAAAAACAACAGTCTGACAAGTCAGCTAAGGCTGTCTTAGCAGACAGACCGAAAGGTGAACATTTAAAATGTTTTCTTTTACTCCATTAACTACATGATATCACTGTGCTCTCCCAGAGCCTTCTTTAGGTTACACACTTGAACTCTGAAATGGTCATTTTCCAGTTTGAAGTCCTTGACTCGATATTTAAAGGCATGTGAAATTATGAAAGAGATATTGCCGGTTAGTCAGTCCAAAAAGGAAAACATGGTTGAAATGACAAAATATGTGGAAATTGGTACTTGAATATGAGCAAAGGCTGATTAAAATGAAATAAACAGGAACAAGTGAGAGATTTTGGACTAAGGGTCCAAAACCGGTACTAAGAAAGAGGAAGCATACATCTGAAACTTTTAATGGCTGGAAAACAAGAACATCCTGTAGTCTATATAAACATACCTTTCTCCTCTGCTTACAGGATTCATGTGAGAGTGAGGAGATTTGGACAAAGAGGAGTTTTGCTGACGTCTTAGCACAACAGGATATTTTAACTGTAAAAACATTGCTGAATCAAAGACACAAAGGTCTCTGTCCAATGAACTAGCCATAGGAAATAACTAGGGCCTAATTCTAAATTTCCTTACCCTGCCAAAGCAAATCGGTGGCATCCAGAGTTCCAGGATAAGAAAGCTGAGGTTCCTCTGCCAAAATGGCTGTATCGTTTATAGAAGGAACCACCAAAGCCAATGTTGTGTGATAGCATTTACATTTGTAACAACTGAAGATGTACCCACAAGTTGTGCTGCATTGTTGGTACATACAATACCCGTCTCTCTAAAATGGTAGAAAAATGTTGTGTGTTGAAAGGAAAGTACCGTTTTGAAATGGTACTACACAGTAGCGCTACAAAGGTTGAAAACATGTCAGTCCTTTGGTTGAACAGAAACTCCTACCATACATTTTCATAAGTATTTTAAGAAAGTTCATTTTCAAAAGTTGATAGATTTTTCTGTGCAGGTAATATACTATAGAAGAAATTCAAAAAATCCCATTAACATCTGTTTCTTCCCAAGAAAACAATTATGAATCTTACACATCCTACAGATTCACACAGTCATGTTGTCCAATAAATGACATTAAATGTAGAGCTCGGTTTGTTATTTGTATTACATATTTAAGCACTGTCAATACATTTCTTACCTCATATGTTTCAAGGAATGCTGATAAACAAGGGTACGTAAAAACTCTGAAAAACAGTTATAATATTAAACAATTGTGCATTAGCATACAACATTCCCTCATTTAAAGGTATACATTAGACACAATTGGGGACTTGCTATACACAAGACGTTTATTCATGTAAATTTTTTCACTTTTTGCGGATGTCTAAACATTCTGTGCAGTTATAAGCCAATGGATAAATTATCCATAACAGTGTTTCTTCAGCATCATATAGTTTATCTGTTAAACCTAGTCCTTTCAGCAGGGTCGCATCAGGTTTTTGCCTTCCTGTCTTCCTTTTCTGAAGGATTGTCTTGGGGACTTTAGTACTCTGTGCATGTTTTCTTACCTAAACCATTGGTAAAGTGCTTGCACTCTCGCCTTAAAAGATGGTAAAATTGGTACATACCTTACTGGTACTTTTAATTTACTTGTACATCTCTAAAAAATCATACTTCATGTACCCAGGGCCTGTACATTAAATGAGGCTAGTGAGCAGCATCACTTGTTGTGCCACCCACTAAAGTAGCCTTTAAAAAAAAAGCATCAAGCCTGCTACTATAGATTGAAGTTTTAAACTGCCATTTTGACCTGGCAAAATAAACCGTTTAGCCAGACCTACACTGTCCTTTGTGAATGTTTTTATGTCACTCCGTAGGTAGGGCATACAGGCTCAACGGGCAGGGTGCATGGTATTTAAAATGTAGGACATGTGCATGTTTTGGTAGGTAAAAACTCCTAAAGTTGCTGTAAGGGTATCTCTCCTATAGACTAACACTGAGATACTTTATTGCACATAGTAAGTGCTACCTTCAGGTTGGAAGCAGAAAAATAAATTATATTTACACATATTAATTATAATTTAAAATCCTTTTTGATGGTAAAGCCAGATTTTAAGTTATAGTTTTGTAAATGCTTCTTTTAGAAAGTTGGAATTTTTTGCCCAAACCAACTGTGCACTTTCTGTTGTGTCCTGGGCACTATCTAACTCCCTCACTCTCCACCTCCTCCTATCTTCCTATCTCTCTATCTATTTCTCTATCTATTGATTTCTCTATCTATCTATTTTCTCTATCTATTTCTCTATCTCTCCCCCCCTCCCGCCACCCCCTCTATTACCTATCTTCCTATCTTCTCACTCTACCTCTCACCCTCACCCTCCTCTACGACCCCCCCCTATCTTCACAACCCTACTCCTATCTTTCTCCCTAATCTCCTAAACCTCCTAACACTCACCCCTCTCCACCCTTAAACCCCCCTTCCCCTGCTCTTCTCACTCTACCTGTCCCCCCTCCCTCGCGCTTTCCCGCCGCGACCTCCTGCACGCCCCCGCTCCCCAGCTCCCATTCGCCCCCAGCTGACCCCTCCCCCCCTCCTACCTCATATGGCGGCCGCTGCGCGACAGTGGTAGCGACCCTTGACCCAAGGGTAGGTCGCTCCCCCTGCCGCTGCAGCTCCTCCAGCTCCTTCAGGTTCCTGAGTTCCTGAGACCCACCTCACAGTAAGTACCCCCCACCTCCCAGCCCCTCGCTCTGCCCCGCGCTACTCACCCTCTCTCCTGCTCCTGCTTCTTTTCTTCTTTTCTTCTTCTCTGTTCTTCCTCCTCGCTCGTCTGTAATCTTCTTCTGTACTCTTCTTTTCCCCGTCTTCTCTCTTCTTCTGTGTGCTTCTCAGCCTCTCCTGTCGCTTCTCTTCTTCCTCAACTTCTTCTGTGGTCTTCTGCCCTCTGTTCTTCGTTTTCTGTATCTTCTTCTGTGTTCTTCTGTGTTCTCCTGTGTTCTCTTGTGTTCTCCTGTGTTCTTCTGTGTTCTTCTGTGTTCTCCTGTGTTCTTCTGTTCTTCCGGTCTTCCTTTCTTCTGTTCTTCTGTTCTTCCGGTCTTCTGGTCTTCTGTCTTCTACCTTCTGCCTTCGGCTCTTCTGCCTCATCCCCCTCCCTCACTCGCATCCCCCTCTCTATCTCCCCTATCTAACCCGTTCACTATCTACCTCCCTCACTCCTCCTATCTACCTATCTCTCTATCTCTCTATCCCACTAACTCCCTCACTCTCCACCTCCTCCTATCTTCCTATCTCTCTATCTATTTCTCTATCTATCGATTTCTCTATCTATCTATTTTCTCTATCTATTTCTCTATCTCTCCCCCCTCCCGCCACCCCCTCTATTACCTATCTTCCTATCCTCTCACTCTACCTCTCACCCTCACCCACCTCTACAACCCCCCTCCCCTATCTTCACAACCCTACTCCTATCTTTCTCCCTAATCTCCTAAACCTCCTAACACTCACCCCCCTCCACCCTTAAACCCCCGTCCCCCAGCTCTTCTCACTCTACCTGTCCCCCCCCACCCTCGCGCTTTCCCGCCGCGACCTCCGGCACGCCCCCCGCCCCACAGCTCCCATTCACCCCCAGCTGACCCCTCCCCCCCTCCTACCTCATATGGCAGCCGCTGCGCGACAGTGGTAGCGACCCTTGACCCAAGGGTAGGTCGCTCCCCCTGCCGCTGCAGCTCCTCCAGCTCCTTCAGGTTCCTGAGTTCCTGAGACCCACCTCACAGTAAGTACCCCCCACCTCCCAGCCCCTCGCTCAGCCCCGCGCTACTCACCCTCTCTCCTGCTTCATTTCTTCTTTTCTTCTTCTCTGTTCTTCCTCTTCGTCTGTAATCTTCTTCTGTACTCTTCTTTTCCCCGTCTTCTCTCTTCTTCTGTGTGCTTCTCAGCCTCTCCTGTCGCCTCTCTTCTTCCTCATCTTCTTCTGTGGTCTTCTGCCCTCTGTTCTTCGTTTTCTGTATCTTCTTCTGTGTTCTTCTGTGTTCTTCTGTGTTCTCCTGTGTTCTTCTGTGTTCTTCTGTGTTCTCCTGTGTTCTTCTGTGTTCTTCTGTTCTTCCGGTCTTCCTTTCTTCTGTTCTTCTGTTCTTCTGTTCTTCCGGTCTTCTGGTCTTCTGTCTTCTATCTTCTGCCTTCGGCTCTTCTGCCTCCTCCGTCTTCTTCTCCCCGCGCCTGCCCTCCTGCTCCTGCCTCATCCCCCTCCCTCACTCGCATCCCCCTCTCTATCTCCCCTATCTAACCTGTTCACTATCTACCTCCCTCACTCCTCCTATCTACCTATCTCTCTATCTCTCTATCCCACTATCTAACTCCCTCACTCTCCACCTCCTCCTATCTTCCTATCTCTCTATCTATTTCTCTATCTATCGATTTCTCTATCTATTTTCTCTATCTATTTCTCTATCTCTCCCCCCCTCCCGCCACCCCCTCTATTACCTATCTTCCTATCCTCTCACTCTACCTCTCACCCTCATCCACCTCTACAACCCCCCTCCCCTATCTTCATAACCCTACTCCTATCTTTCTCTCTAATCTCCTAAACCTCCTAACACTCACCCCCCACCACCCTTAAACCCCCCTCCCCCAGCTCTTCTCACTCTACCTGTCCCCCCCCTCCCTCGCGCTTTCCCACCGCGACCTCCTGCACGCCCCCGCCCCCCAGCTCCCATTCGCCCCCAGCTGACCCCTCCCCCCCCTCCTACCTCATATGGCGCCCGCTGCGCGACAGTGGTAGCGACCCTTGACCCAAGGGTAGGTCGCTCCCCCTGCCGCTGCAGCTCCTCCAGGTTCCTGAGTTCCTGAGACCCACCTCACAGTAAGTACCCCCCACCTCACAGCCCCTCGCTCTGCCCCGCGCTACTCACCTCTCTCCTGCTTCTTTTCTTCTTTTCTTCTTCTCCGTTCTTCCTCCTCGCTCCTCGTCTGTAATCTTCTTCTGTACTCTTCTTTTCCCCGTCTTCTCTCTTCTTCTGTGTGCTTCTCATCCTCTCCTGTCGCCTCTCTTCTTCCTCATCTTCTTCTGTGGTCTTCTGCCCTCTGTTCTTCGTTTTCTGTATCTTCTTCTGTGTTCTTCTGTGTTCTTCTGTGTTCTCCTGTGTTCTCCTGTGTTCTTCTGTGTTCTTCTGTGTTCTCCTGTGTTCTCCTGTGTTCTCCTGTGTTCTTCTGTGTTCTTCTGTTCTTCCGGTCTTCCTTTCTTCTGTTCTTCTGTTCTTCCGGTCTTCTGGTCTTCTATCTGCTGCCTTCGGCTCTTCTGCCTCCTCCATCTTCTTCTCCCCGCGCCTGCCCTCCTGCTCCTGCCTCACCCCCCCCCTCACTCGCATCCCCCTCTCTATCTCCCCTATCTAACCCGTTCACTATCTACCTCCCTCACTCCTCCTATCTACCTATCTCTCTATCTCTCTATCCCACTATCTAACTCCCTCACTCTCCACCTCCTCCTATCTTCCTATCTCTCTATCTATTTCTCTATCTATCGATTTCTCTATCTATCTATTTTCTCTATCTATTTCTCTATCTCTCCCCCCTCCCGCCACCCCCTCTATTACCTATCTTCCTAACCTCTCACTCTACCTCTCACCCTCACCCACCTCTACAACCCCCCTCCCCTATCTTCACAACCCTACTCCTATCTTTCTCCCTAATCTCCTAAACCTCCTAACACTCACCCCCCTCCACCCTTAAACCCCCCTCCCCCAGCTCTTCTCACTCTACCTGTCCCCCCCTCCCTCAAGCTTTCCCGCCGCGACCTCCTGCACGTCCCCGCCCCCCAGCTCCCATTCACCCCCAGCTGACCCCTCCCCCCCTCCTTCCTCATATGGTGGCCGCTGGCGCGCCGGAGGCGCGCCAGAGTCAAGTCCATCTGTGCCTGTCCGCGCCTGGCCCGCGCCCAGCGCCACGACCCCTGGTCCCCAGCTCTCCCAAGCCCCGCTGATCCGCTACGACCCTACCACCCTCCACGCCCTCAACCCAGGACGCTCCAACACCTGCTTCCAAGCTCACCCCAAACGCACCCATGGACCCTTCGCCTGCAACTCCTGCAAACGCATCTTCCACGCAACTACCACAACCACAAGCCCACGCGCCATCAACCACCTCAAGTGCATCCTAGTCAACGCTCGCTCCGTCCACAAACACGCCGTTGAACTCTGGGACCTCCTGGACTCCACAGCACCGGACGTCGCCTTCATCACGGAGACCTGGATGAACGCCTCCTCTGCTCCAGACATCGCCACCGCCATCCCCGAAGGCTACAAGATCTCCAGGAAAGACCGCACCAACCAAGCAGGAGGAGGTATCGCCATCGTCTTCAAAGACTCCATCAGCGTCACCACCTCCACCGAAGACACCCCTCTCGCCGCTGAACACCTGCATTTTCAGATTCGCACCGACCCGAGGACCACCCTCAGAGGATCCCTCGTCTACCGTCCTCCCGGACCACGCGCCCCTTTCAGCGACGCCATCGCCGACTTCATCTCCCGCACGCCCTCGCCTTACCGGACTACATCCTCCTAGGCGACCTCAACTTCCATCTGGAACAAAACAATGACCCCAACACCACCACCCTGCTCGCCAACCTCGGCCTCAAACAACTGGTGAACACCGCCACCCACATCGCCGGACACACGCTCGACCCTATCTTCTCCGCCAGCAAACACGTCTTCTTCAGCCACACCTCCGCCCTACACTGGACCGACCACAGCTGCGTCCACTTCACATTCCGACGCGAGACCCGCCACCTCCGCACTCAACCCATCCCTCGTCGACAGTGGAACAAGATCCCTGAAGAGCAACTCCACTCCGCACTCGCCGCCAACCAACCCACCCTCACCACCGACCCCAACGACGCAGCCCTCAACCTCACAAACTGGATCTCCAACTGCGCAGACAACCTTTGTCCCCTCAAACGCACGCATCGACAGACCAACACCAAAAAACCTCTCTGGTTCTCTGACACCCTCAAAGAATCAAAGAAAACTTGTTGCGCCCTTGAGAAAGCCTGGCGCAAGGACCACACCGCTGACAACATGACTGCCCTCAAGAACGCTACCCGCGAACACCACCACCTGATCTACGCTGCCAAAAGGAACTTTTTCACCGACAGACTGGACAAAAACAGCCACAACAGCAGAGAACTCTTCAGCATCGTCAAGGAGTTCTCCAACCCCAGCGCCAACGCCAACGCCGTCACGCCCTCACAGGATTTGTGCGAATCCCTCGCCACTTTCTTCCATCGCAAGATCAGCGACCTCCACGACAGCTTCGGACACCAGACCCAACCAAACACCACCGAACCCGCATCCCCGGCCATCACCCTCAACAACTGGACCCACATCAACACGGAAGAAACCAAATCCATCATGAACTCTATCCACTCCGGCGCCCCTTCGGACCCCTGCCCGCACTTCATCTTTAACAAAGCCGACGACATCATCGCCCCGCACCTCCAGACCGTCATCAACTCTTCTTTTTCTTCTGCTACCTTCCCCGAATGCTGGAAACACGCCGAAGTCAACGCCCTACTAAAGAAACCTACGGCTGACCCGAGCGACCTGAAAAACTTCCGCCCCATCTCTCTTCTGCCTTTCCCAGCCAAAGTAATAGAGAAGACCGTCAACAAACAGCTGACCACCTTCCTGGAAGACAACAACCTGCTCGACCCCTCACAAACCGGATTCCGAACCAACCACAGCACTGAAACCGCCCTCATCTCAGTCAGACGACATCAGAACCCTGATGGACAACGGTGAAACAGTCGCCCTCATTCTTCTCGACCTCTCGGCTGCCTTTGACACCGTCTGTCACCGCACCCTAATCACCCACCTCCGCTCCACCGGGATCCAAGGCCAGGCCCTGGACTGGATCGCCTCCTTCCTCGCAAACCGTTCCCAAAGAGTTTACCTCCCTCCGTTTCGCTCAGAACCCACCGAGATCATCTGCGGCGTACCTCAAGGCTCATCGCTCAGCCCGACACTCTTCAATGTCTACATGAGCCCCCTCGCCAACATCGTACGCAAGCACGACATCATCATCACCTCCTACGCCGACGACACCCAACTTATACTCTCCCTCACCAAGGACCCCGCCAGCACCAAGACCAACCTACAAGAGGGTATGAAGGACGTCGCAGATTGGATGAGGCTCAGCCGCCTAAAGCTGAACTCTGAAAAAACTGAAGTCCTCATCCTCTGCAACACCCCGTCCGCCTGGGACGACTCCTGGTGGCCCACGGCCCTCGGCACCGCACCGACCCCCACAGACCACGCCCGCAACCTCGGCTTCAGCTTGGACCCTCTTCTCACCATGACCAAGCAAGTCAACGCCGTGTCCTCCGCCTGCTTCCTCACCCTCCGCATACTCCGCAAGATCTTCCGGTGGATCCCCGCCGACACCAGAAAAACCGTGACCCACGCCCTCGTCACGAGCCGCCTGGACTACGGCAACACCCTCTACGCCGGGACCACAGCCAAACTCCAAAATCGCCTGCAACGCATTCAAAATGCCTCGGCCCGCCTCATCCTCGACGTACCCCGCAGCAGCCACATCTCCGCACACCTGAGACACCTGCATTGGCTCCCAGTCAGCAAAAGGATCACCTTCCGACTTCTCACCCACGCACACAAAGCCCTCCACGACAAGGGACCGGAATACCTCAACAGACGCCTCAGCTTCTAGGTCCCCACCCGCCTCCTCCGCTCCTCTGGCCTCGCACTCGCTGCTGTCCCTCGCATCTGCCGCTCCACGGCGGGTGGGAGATCTTTCTCCTTCCTGGCGGCCAAGACCTGGAACTCCCTCCCCACCAGCCTCAGGACCACCCAGGACCACTCCACTTTCCGGAGACTCCTAAAGACCTGGCTGTTCGAGCAGCGATAACCCTCCCTTTTCCCCTAGCGCCTTGAGACCCGCACGGGTGAGTAGCGCGCTTTATAAATGTTAATGATTATGATTATGATAATGTGAATGACTCTGCTGTTGTGGGTTGTATATAACTTCTAGACAGAGAGACAAAGTAAAGACAAAGTGTGAGGGGAAAACACCTCCCTGACAGGATGGCTGGGGAAGAGCTGCACCTTGCTCTAATTGTACTTCAAAGCGCCTTGCCTGCAGCCCACACAAATGAACCTGACACCAGGCCGGCCCTTGCCTACAAAGTATGGAGCCAGGACCAGTGGAAAGGGAAGAACTGAACAGAACCAGTTTTGGTGGTAGATCAGGGAACTCCACCACACAAAAGCTGGCACCACGTAGAAAGGGGGAACACTCCTGGACTTGTGGAAGATTCAGAACAAAGACTGCCCTGCTATCTGAGAAAGAGGGACTGTCCTGATGACTGAAGAAGAAAGACTGGACCTGCCTGCCTTCAGCCCTAGCTACCCTGAGTGACTCCAACAATCAGTTGGCTGACCTCCTGTTTGAGCTATAGGGACACAACAAGCTTCTAGAGGACTGCCCTGTAACTGTCCAACTGACCATCACCAACTGGTCCTGCCTGAGCCCTACGGCTGGCCTCAGCTAGAGAGAGTCCTGAACCCCGGAGATGCCAATCCTGGGACTGGTACCTTGGATGGTATCAGTGAGAACTCCTCCTGAAAAAAAGAGAAGACACTGAAGTTTTGGGGCTACTTGTGACCGTGAAATGACTTCTTTGTGACGAGAACTGATCATCCATGATGACAGGCAACATGAGACCTGAACTTCACACTGACACCCTGCAACAATTGCTAACGTGAAGCTCCAGCGACAATTGGCTCTTCGCGTTACACCTACGACCATCCAAAATGCACAACAGGCTCTTCACGAGAAAGCAACAATTATTAGTGATGCTTGACCTGCTCTTCATGACTACAGCCTCAGTTTCTCAGCCCTAGTCAATGGAATTCTTCATGTGAACATAAAGAAGGTAATTCTTCAGCTGGACTAACCTGGTCACGGTAACCGCACTCCCTCGCGGTCAGACTGAACTTGTGACTTCTTACCGGTCTACCGCAAACAGATAACTGAGAGTGGCGCTTTGTGCTTCTTGATGCTATTTTCACCTAAAACTTGAAAAACTGCTATGTCTGGTTGTACTGATTGGATTTTTGTCTTTTTATTTTTTTAAATGTACTCTATTTTTCTAAATTGGTTTGGGGTTTTCCTTGTGTTGTGTTTTCACTTTAATACTGGTTGAGTGCAGCATAAATAAGGAATTAGTTACTTACCTGTAACTGCAGTTATCCAGTATTGGTATCTTTCACAGATTCACATGCTTGAATCTCTTCCGTCATCGACATGGGAGTCCCACGGTATCCTAAAAAGCAATACAAAGCATAACCAAACTGACCATAGAGCTTGTAATGCAAAACAGGCCCATATTTGACAGATTGTCCATGTCATTATATAAGATGGAACAAACTTGAATCACAGCCAATTAGGCAACAGCACCCTGTAGAACACTCCCAAGAGAAGCTCCCTGCCTCAGATTTTCAGCGTGAGAGTGAAGAATATAACGTGAGTAAGAGAAAAAGGGAGCCTCTATGGGCAGGAGGGTGGGTCGCATGTGAATCTATGAAAGATACCAATACTGGATAACTGCAGTTACAGGTAAGTAACTAATTTCTTATCCAGTATTGCATCTTTCATAGATTCACATGCTTGAATCAGAGTAACAAGCAGTATTATAACATTAAGATGGGTGGAGGGAATGGAAAACATTGCATTTTCCCTTTCTCTCTTACTCCTGAGATACTTATACGTATGAACTCTCATCTCTCTGTTTTTTTTTTTTTTAAACAAAGAGGTAAGTAAGCATACAAATCATATCAAGACTATGGCGAAAGCATAGGAGGCTCACCTTTACTGGAACTGGTGACAGAGAACTGCTTGGCCCACAGCCGCATCTGTCTTATGGGTTGCCTGAAGGCAATAGTGCTTCGCGAAGGAGTGGGTACTCTTCCAAGTAGCAGCACTGCATTTTTGATCCAGCGACACCCCAGCAAATAGAGCCGCAGAGGTTGAAACTGCTCTCGTTGAATGCGCCATAGGTCGCCTTTGTAGGCGTTTCCCTGCTGCAGAGTGGCAGAATTGAATAGTTGCCGATATCCACCTAGCTATCGTTGCCTTTGTCACTGAGGAACCCAGACGCCCACTTCCATAGGAAAGTAATAATTGATCAGATTTGCGAAAAGTCTTAGTTCGCTGGAGATAAAACTTAAGACATCGCTTCACATCCAATGTGTGGAGGGACTTTTCCGCAGGAAATGTCAGATTAGGAAAATATGTTCAGAGAATAACCGGCTGATTCATATGAAATTGAGAAGGAACTTTAGGAATGAACTTCAGATTTGTTTTGAGAATTACGAAACCATTTGTGAAACGCAGAAAAGGTTGCTGTATTGTGAAGGCTTGAATTTCACTGACCCTTCTGGTGGACGTGATCGCTGGAAGGTAAGCTACCTTCCAAGTGAGGAATTTAAGATCCACTTTATGAATGGGTTCGAACTGAGGCTTCATTAGTTGAGAGAGCACCACATTAAAAAGCCATTCGGTGGAGGTAACGTTACTGGAGGAAAAACTCTGAATAGACCGCTCATGAACTGCTTAATCAGACATGATGAGCAAAGAGACGCCGTATCCGAAGAACGCCTGTATGTCGAAATTGCTGCCAGATGCACCTAAACTGAAGAGTGCATAAGCCCAGATTTTGCCAATAGCAATAGGTATGGTAGAATCTGCTCTGGAGAAGCCTCAAAAGGGTGTAGGTTGTGCTGCTGACACCAACAACAGAACCTCTTCCATTTGAGTCGATACGGTTTGTTTGTGCTGATTGCTCTAACATTAGACAGTTTTCTGGGTCTATTTTAAGACACTGAAACTCGTGGAATTCAGGCATGCAAGTGTAGTGACATCGGATCCGGATGTAGAATCTGCCCCTGATGCATTGAAAGCAGCGTTGGGATTGGAGGAAGGTATACTGGTGCAGTTTCCGATATCAGAAGAAGCTCCGTGTACCAGCATTGCAGCGGCATTTGGGAGCGATTAGTATTAGGCAACAGGGTTCCCTCTTCATCTTGGCTATAACCCTGAGGATCAATGGGATGGGGAGAAAAGATGACGCAAAGATACTGGACCATCGCATCAAAAGGGCATTCCCCCAGGACCTTTGTAGGGGATACCTACTTGCATAAAATCGGCATTTGGCATTGTTGTTTGTTGCAAATAGGTCTAGGACTGGCCTCCCCCAAGTCGCAAAAATTTTGTTTAGCTGAACTTGATTTAGCTCCCATTCGTGACAATCGTTGTGGGTTCTGCTGAGTGCGTCCGCTAGCGTGTTGCGCACCCCTGGAACGTGCTCGGCTGTCAGAGAAATGTTCTGTCTTGTAAGCCAGTCCCATAGCTCCTGAGCTTCTTGTGAAAGTGTTAAAGACTTTGTGCCTCCCTGTTTGTTTATATAATACATGCTTGTTGTGTTGTCTGTCCGTAACAGCACTCAAGAACCTTCTATCCTCAGAAGGAATGCTTGCAATGTGAAGAAAATGGCTTTGAGCTCAAAGCTGTTGATGTGCATAAGCCTTTGGCGATTTCACCTTTTTCTCTGAACTTGGAGATCTTGGAGATGTTCTCCCCAACCTTCCATGTAAGCGTCTGTGGTAATAATGAAGTGTGGGACTAACGGAATGAACGTGAGACCTTGAGAAAGATGAGACTGGCAAGACCACCAACTCAATGCCCTTATCATTTTTGGTGTTACCAGAATGCGATCTTCGAACAAACCTTGTGGTTGGTTCCACTGAACCTGCAATTCTTCTTCTAACGGTCTCATTTTGAGACATGCATGTGGAACCAGATTGATGGTGGAAGATATCATACCCAGGAGCGACTTGTACGACCTCACTGAAACGGACCTTCTTTTTTATATTGTTTGTGCCAGGGATGTTAGACGATGCTGATGTTCCTGCGTAAAGAAAGCTTTGTTCATCTGCGTGTCTAGAATTGCTCCGAGAAAAATCATCCTCTGAGTGGGCATTGTACAGGATTTTTTTACATTGCGTGTAAGTCCCAGTTTTTTAAAAAGTGCAATACAAGCTTTTGTTGCTGCTATAGTTTGTTGTTTGGTGGGTGCCTTGAGGAGCCAGTCGTCCAGATATGGGAACACCTGGTGCCAGAGAGCAGCTGCTACTGGTGGCAGAAACTTGGTGAGTATGTGCGGAGCTGATCTAAGTCCGAAGGGTAGGACTCGGAACTGATAGTGAGTACTAGCCACTATGAAACGGAGGAATCTGCGATGCTTGGGATGGATGGGGATATGAAAGTAAGTGTCCTCCAGGTCCAGAGATGTCATATAGTCTCTACTGTTCAGGAGGTTCAATATGTCTGAAAGAGTGATCATTCTGAAAGTTTGTTTATGAAGGTACTTGTTAAAATGTCCCAGGTCAAGAATAGGTCTCCATTCCCCTGATTTCTTTCGCACAAGAAAAAATCAGGAATAAAATCCTCTAACTCTCTGAGCCATAGGAACTTTTTCTATTGCTCCCTTGAGAAGCATCAACTGGACTTCCTCTTTCAATAAGTGAAGATGAGGGGAATGCGCCCCCTTTTGGGGAGGGGGGTTGGTGGCCTGACAGTGAATTCTAGGGTGTGGCAGTAAGCCACAATGTCCAAAACCCATTGGTCCGAGGTGATAGACTTCCAATTGCGCAAATATCTGGTTATGTTCTCTGCTACCTGGTGTTGGGATAGGAGAGTAGCTGGTACTACTGCAGGGTCATTGTTTACGACCTGTGTCTCTGGGCTGATGAGAAGATTTTCGACGGGCATCCTGTGTGGAGAAACCAGTCGTCATTGGTTGGCTAAACGATTGTGACGGTCTGTATTGTTGGTACGGCTGAAACTGTTGAGCACGGAAATATGATCCTCTGTAGGAGGAAGAGCCACGCCCCCTTGTTCCTCGGAAAGGCAGTTTCCTACATTGTAAAGAACCAAGGGACTTACCGGTATCAGTGTCAGTTTTAATGGCAAGAAGAGCCTCATCTATATGCTTGCCAAAAAGCATGTCTCCATCATATGCCATGTCCAAGACCTTTGTTTGTACCTCCGGGTAAAAAGAAGTGGCCTTCAACCATCCTTGGCATTTCAGAACGGCAGCGCCTGCCAATTGCCGAAAGCCGGTTGAGGCTATGTCCATGGCATTATCAATAATTTCAGAAGAGGCGCGCTCTCCCTCCTGTAAAATCTTCTTAGCTTCTTGCCTCTGCTCCTCAGGGATGAGATCCAGGAAAGGCTTAATATCTGACCACATCTGCCTGTAGTACCGTGCTAAGATGGCTAAGGCATTAGCAGCTCTTACTGTAACGGCCGACATGGGAGAAAACCTTTTTCCAATCGTGTCAAGGCGTCGACCATCCCTGTCACGTGGCACTGAGATAGGGGCTGCTGGATTCTTAGAATTACTCTGTGCAGCTTGTGATATCACAGAGTCTGGTCGAGGGTGGCCTGTGAGACATGCAGGAGCATCATCCGGAGTCCTGTATTTCTTATCAATCTGTGGAAGGACCGCTGGCACAGTTCAGGATTTTTCATGATCCTGACACCTTCCTGCCATAAATGATCAATGATCGGAATTCATCGTGTCGATTTTCGTGCTTAATCCTTGAAGTCGCACAAAAAGTAACCAGAATGCTGTACTGTAATGGGTGAATGAAACCTCTCTGCTGCTCTTTCCATAATCGCATGAAACCCCCCAATATCTTCAGGAGGGGAGTCCGCTGTAGGATATTAAGGTGGGGAAGGGGTAGGGAAAACATAATCCTGCCATTCGTTATGTTGAGATGTTAATTCACCCTCTTCTCTAGTTTCGTCCTCCAATGTAGAAGGATCTTCTCTAGGCGAAGGAACAGCATGAGGAGGTGGCATCATTCTGGGTGTCATTGGAGGTGGCATATATGGGAGCGAAACAGAAGTTGTGTTTGGCGGAGTAGATGCTGGAACTTCTGTCTGAGGCGGAAAGCGGCATCTATAGTCCGCCAGCATACTCTGAAGATCCTCTATAAGTGAACGAGGCATTACCGCCTGCTCCTACGGACGATGGTAGTCCGTATAAAAGTGGTGTTCTGCGTAATTTTGAGTAGAAGGTTGGCGATAGTATCCTTCGACCTGTTGAGTCTGATCATCTTAGTATTCGGCTTCCTCTTCCTCATCCTGATATTTCACATGGAGCTCTGAGGGACCATGAGCCTGTCTGAAAGGTCCTTCCTCATTCGAGTCCTGTATGTCTAAAAGGTGACTTGGAAGGAGAGGTGAAATGTTCATCGAATAATTCATGGTAGGCTTGTTGTAGGTTCTAATTTTGATGCTCGTCAACATTGTCTTCGGCGACGGGAGCGTCGACCAAGGGATTGTCGGAGGAACCGTTGACAGTGGTACCCTCGACGATGGAGGCATTGACGTTGGAAGCATTGACGATGAAGACGACGTGGATGGGAGCATCGACGATGAAAGTGTCGACGGTGGCAACGTCGACGATGGAAGCGTCACTAGAGGTGATGCCCTCGATGACGCATCCGGTGAAGTCTTGGACGTCTCCGAGGGCCTCGCAGACGAAACTGGCCCCAGCGTGGAGAATGTCATCGTTATCGTCAATGCTGATGGTCTCATCGGCGATACAGTGACGACGGTAGTTGTCTACAATGTTGCTGATGACAGAACAACTGGAGATTTGTGCCCCTTTTGTTTCAGTGGCTTACAGGGAGTAGCTGGGGCAGAGGAAGCTACTTCCGAAGAGGGCTGCTTTTCTCTTTCACTCTTTTTGGATTCCTTAGAGTGATGATGCATTTTTAGGGACTTCCTCCTCTCTTTAGAAGTTCCCTCAAGAGATCTAGCCCTCTTATGAGATTTAGGCACAGAGTCACTGTCCTCATCAGATGATGTTCTCTGAGCTTTGGTTTTCTGTAGCCACAATAACAATCTTCCCTCTCTGACTCTCAGAGTTTTTTTGGGGAAAGTACAACAGATCTTACAGTCCTTTGCCTTATGAGTGGGATGAAGGCAATATATACAGTTTTTATGTGGATCATCCACATGAACTCTCTTTTTCCCACAGGTCTTGCAGGGACGAAAGAGGCCTTTAGAATCAGACTTAGGCCCTCATTACAACCTTGGTGGGCGGCCTCAACCGCCGGGCGGCTGCCAATGCAGCCGCACTCCTGTGGGGTCCATTATGAGATCCCCGCTGGGCCGGCGGGCGGAAACCTGGTTTCTCGGCCGTAACACGGGAGCTGGCTCCAAATGGAGCCGGCGTTGTTGCGGCTGTGCGACGGGTGCTGTTGCACCCATCGCGCTTTTCTGCAGACAGTGAAAAGCTCCATGGGGCCGTGGCAGGGGGCCCCGCAACTCACCTTTCCCCCAGCCTTTTCATGGCGGTTCAGACCGCCATGAAAAGGCTGGCGGGAGGGGAACTCGTACTCCCTTGGGCAGCGCTGCCCAGGAGGATTAAATCTGCCGGGACAAAAGTGGCGGGAAACCGCTGGTCCTGGCGGAGCGATCGAAGCGCTTCCGCTGCAGTCGTAATCCCCCATGGAGGCACCGCCAGCCTGTTGGCGGTGCTTCCTCCAAAACAGCACCGCCAGGGTTGTAATGACCCCCATAATGTTTGGAAATAAGAAAATCCAAACCTTCTCTGAAGAATAAACTGTGGAAATAGCTGAGCAGAGCTCAGGGAGACTCCCTTCACACTCGACGTGTGGTGAAAATCTGAGGAAGAGAGCTTCTCTTGGGGGTGTTCTAGAGGGTACTGTCGCCTGATTGGCTGTGATTCAAGTTTGGTCCATCTTATATAATGACATGGACAATCTGTCAAATTTAGGCGTGTTTTGCATTACATGGTCAGTTTAGTTATTGCTATGTACCGCTTTTTAGGATACCGTGGGACTCCCACGTCGATGACGGGAGAGATTCAAGCATGTGAATCTATGAAAGATCTAATACTGAATAACTTACATGTAACCTCTGAGTTAAGTCTGACTGCTTTATTCCAAGTTACCAGAGGGTTAAGCACAAGTTCATTTGGTGACTTCTGTGGTTCACCATGACAAGGATTATGTTTACTATTTGTGTGGGGCTTCCACACCTCTCAAAGTATAACCCAATTTCTTACATTATGCCTCAAATATTAACAATAAATAGCTAATCTTCCCACTTAAACGTCAATAGTCACACAAGCTGAGCCTTCATCTCTAAAATATTCCAAGTAACACTCACTATTCACCACAGATAACACACCAATTCAATATCATGTCTGCTACCATGCAAGAAGGCAAAAAAAAGAATCCTTTTTGTGACAGTGGTTTCAAACACATGTTTGTGGTGTCTGAGTGGTGGAAGAGGTCACAATTGCAAAGGCTAACATGCACAATGCAGATAGTGAGCTTTGTTTTCTGGGTGGGAATTTCACCTTGAATAGGCATGGGTGCCACCTTTTTTTAGGGTGGCATCAGAGGGTTGCACCTAACCTATGAGGATGTTGGTACATTAGGGAGCTATAGAGAAAGAACACTTATCTCTTCGCAAAACTGCAAGCAGGATGCTAATCAATGATCAAAGTGAAGGAGAATGGCAGGTTTTATACTTGGCTGTTGTATATTACTAATCATTTTGCCATTCAGCAAGCTGTTTTTTTAACGAAATTTGTATTTTTTGAGACGTAGCAGAAGCATGTATATAAATCACAATTCATTATTGCAACACAAAACAAGTAACCTGGACTGCAAATTCATGCAAACATTAGTTTTGACACAATTGTACTCAGACATAATACACTGAAACCTTCTCCCAATTTTTCCAAATTGTATGCACTTTAAGAGTGGACCCCATTCTTTTTGCATGCACTATTTCACAAGTCTGGACTCTTTGCATCTTGTTAATTTACTGAGACGACTATGGGCCTCATTATGACCCTGGTGGGCGGCGGAGGCCGCCCGCCAGGATGCCGCCCTCCAAAATACCGCGCTGCGGTCAAAAGACCGCGGCGGGTATTACAAGTTTTCCCCTGGGCTGGCGGGCGGTTGCTGAAAAACCGCCCGCCAGCCCAGGGGAAAACGACCTTCCCACGAGGATGCCGGCTCGTAATCGAGCCGGCGGAGTGGGAAGGTGCGACGGGTGCAGTGGCACCCGTCGCGAATTTCAGTGTCTGCAAGGCAGACACTGAAATACTTTGCGGGGCCCTCTTACGGGGGCCCCTGCCGTGCCCATGCCATTGGCATGGGCACGGCAGGGGCCCCCAGGGGCCCCGCGACCCCCCCCTACCGCCATCCTGTTCATGGCGGCTTTCCCGCCATGAACAGGATGGCGGTAGGGGGGGTCGGAATCCTCATGGCTGCGGAGCGCGCTCCGCAGCCATGGAGGATTCACACGAGCAGCGGAAAGTCAGCGGGAGACCGCTGACTTTCCGCTTCTGACCGCGGCTGAACCGCCGCGGTCAGAATGCTCGTTGGAGCACCGCCAGCCTGTTGGCGGTGCTCCCGTGGTCGGTGGCCCTGGCGGCCACCGGCCGCCAGGGTCAGAATGACCCTCTATGTCTGATTTCCATTTCTCCAGAATTAGGCCCTCATTACAACCCTGGAGGTTGGTGATAAAGCGGCAGTAATACCGCCAACAGGCCTGCAGTAACAAAAATGGAATTATGATCGCAGCGGGCACTGCCGTAACAGACAGCCACTTTAACACACCGACCGCCACAGAGATATCAACAAACACCATGGCAGTAACCACCAAAAGCCAGACGGAAGACAATGTTCCGCCCACTGTAATATGACACACCTCTCTGCCACATTTTCCGGGGCAGTACCAACGACATCAAAAGCACAGTGGAAACAGAACACAGAAGTCAAAGGACTCACCCATGGAGCCTGAGTTGCACATTTTTCCCATTTTCGTCTACCTTCTCCTGCACTATGACTACCAATGCCAGCAAGAACGACCACGGTGAGTACTGCCGCCTAGCACACAAGGTGGGGGGGAGGAAAAAGAGAGTGACACACACACAAAACACCCCCAACACCATACACACAACCAGATGCAGTAACATTACATTTACATCCCGTACCCCTCAGGAATAATGCAAGGACAAAAGGGATTTAAGGGAGTGAGTGTAATACGAGAAAATAACAGGAATAAGTGCATCAAAATACAAACGTATACACATATTTATAAATGTTGGGACACCGCACAGTCCTCAATGTCCATGGGCCATAGTGCCACATCACATAGGCCAAGGTCCAAACTCACTCCAGCAACAACACGGAGAGACCACTGCAGGGGCATCAGGTCAAAAATACACAGGCACCTCAGGGGCACGGAGAATGGGGGTTGCACCTCAGCCAGAAGATGGTATAAAGCCACTGGTCTTGGAGGGGACTACACGCCCTGTACGATGTCCTGGGGAGTGCAAAGCCACAGTCTCTCAAGTGAGTGGTTTGCCTACGGCTTGGTCCTGGGGAGTGCAAAGCCACAGTCTCTCAAGTGCGTGGTTTGCCCAAAGCTTAGTCCTGGGGAGTGCAAGACCACAGTCTCTCAAGTGGGTGTGTCCCGTAGGCTCTCATTATTCTAATGAGACTATTGGATTTTGAGCAGCAAGTTTGTCCACAGTGTGGGAGACTGAGTCTGACCCACGGTGGATGACACTTGTCGCTCCAAATCTGGGCTTTGCTCCGGCTAACTAGCAGTGCCTCATCTCTCCCAAGAGGTACAGACGATTGGGCAGCCGAGCACACGATATATTGGTACTTCTCAGGGAAGTCGTGGTCACTCAGGTCACAACCGGTTCTCTCATACACAGTGCGGTCTCATATATAAATGACAATACAAGCAGTATAAGTTTTAAAGATTGGTTTAATAAAATGACTGCATTTTGGATAGCAAAGTATGAGCTACAATAACCAGAACTACACAACACAACAATATTAAAATAGTGATGATGAAAGTGAAGCATAAGAATAATGCTATCATAGTGCCACTAGTATCGATGGACTATTCCCTTTCTAAATCATATTTCGAGCACAGCATGTTAAGCTCTAATCCTGCCTTTCAGGTTCCCCCGGGAGGACATCAACCCTCATACCTGAGCAAAGGCCTGTGATCTGCGTCAGCATCTGCATCTGCAGCGGAGCATTCAGCATACAGTTGTGGTTCCCTGGCTGGAATCTCCCTCTTGATGTGTAATAGGACTAGAAGGTGTTTTTGTAACTAACACAGCAGATGTGAAAATGTCCCTACGTAAGGATGTGTATTTTCTACGAATGTTGGAGACTAAACTTCTGCCACGTCTCCCGGCAATGTACCAGACTGTAGCCTTGACTGAAGCACAGGGTGATCAAGAATGCGTTGTTTGAGAACACAGTGCTGAACTAAGCAAAACAGTTTGATAGAAGAAATAAAAACAAGACCGTAAAACTGGTTATTGTAAAAATAACAATGGGAAGCTGAATATAATATATCTAGGTCAAGGTGCACAGCGGCCTATTGTATTAAACTAACGTGCATTAAGCAATACTTAAAATGGCTACACAACACCCTCCCCTTGTCGGTAGAAAGTGGTTCAAGCCAAAACTAAAATATCTCAACCTAAAATATATTTAAAACCCGACTCAATCTTGACAAGTTAAGAGGACACACAAGCATACTACTTGACAAGTTAAAAAATGAGCATGCAGCTTAGAACCAAATTCAATGAAAAATGTCAATTTAGAGTAGTTCCGAATCAAGCACTAGTCATGGAAAGCAAGAGATCTTCCACTTCGGCAGATGACAAAACCGGAAAGTCTGTGCCAAAAACGACCAAGGAGCAGGTGTGTTCCATAGCCCCAGTATCAACCAAGGCAGCATCCCCTGCAGTGCCCATTGACGAGTCGATGGCAACTTCCTCCAGGAAGGTCAGCTTCATGTAGCAAACGCAACCTCAGTGCACATGTCTGGTAATGAAACCTCAACATGAACATCAACAGATCAGCATCAATTGCTGGGGGGCGTTGCTGTGAAAGACAAACTTAAAGTGCATGTTCAAAAGAGCACCAAAAGCACCGAAACACGGGCTGCACACAATCCAAAACTGGTCTGAATGACAAATACCAGTCACACCCCAAATGTTCCAGGAGTGTTGCTCCAAATTGCTGCATCATACGTTCACGACACAGCTGCGCTGATGGGAGCGCCTCCATTTGTCCTTGTTGCGGTGGGACAGCCATTGCGGAAAAACAACAGCAACAGCAAAATGCCGGCTAATAAAGCCAACGTTATCGGAAATCCCCCAAAAATACTACCGAAAATTGAGTGGATAGCTGAAGGTATCAAACCTAATATGGAGGAGAAGGTGTGAACAAAACCAAAACCTACATCTTTGAAGAAATGTGCTAATCAAGCCGCGCTGGACGCATTTGTAGGAAGGTAGCCTCTTTCTAGCCTTGTTACCCCCACTTTTGGCCTGTTTGTGAGTATATGTCATGGTGTTTTTACTGTCTCACTGGGGTCCTGCTAGCCAGGGCCAAGTGCTCGTAGTGAAAACCCTCTGTTGTCAGTGTGTTTGATATGTGTCACTGGGATCCTGCGAGCCAGGACCCCAGTGCTCATACGTTTGTGGCCTGTATGCGTTCCCTGTTTGGTGCCTAACCGTATCACTGAGGCTCTGCTAACCAGAACCTCAGTGTTTATGCTCTCTCTTTGCTTTAAAATTGTCACTGCAGGCTAGTGACTAATTTTACCAATTTTCATTGGCACACTGGAACACCCTTATAATTCTCTTGTATATGGTACCTAGGTACCCAGGGTGTTGGGGTTCCAGGACATCCCTATGGGCTGCAGCATTTCTTTTGCCACCCATAGGGAGCTCAGACAATTCTTTCACAGGACTGCCACTGCAGCCTGAGTGAAATAACGTCCATGTTATTTCACAGCCATTTTTCACTGCACATAAGTAACTTATAAGTCAGCTATATGTCTAACCCTCACTTGGTGAAGGTTAGGTGCCAAGTTACTTAGTGTGTGGGCACCCTGGCACTAGCCAAGGTGCCCTCACATTGTTCAGGGCAAATTCCACGGACTTTGTGAGTGCGGGGACACCATTACACGCGTGCACAACATATAGGTCACTACCTATATGTAGCGTCACAATGGTAACTCCGAACATGGCCATGTAACATGTCTAGGATCATGGAATTGTCACCCCAATACCATTCTGGTATTGGGGGGACAATTCGATGCATCCCCGGGTCTCTAGCACAGAACCCGGGTACTGCCAAACTGCCTTTCCGGGGTCTCCACTGCAGCTGCTGCTGCTGCCAACCCCTCAGACAGGTTTCTGCCCCCCTGGGGCCTGGGTAGCCCAGTCACAGGAAGGCAGAACAAAGGATTTCCTCTGAGAGAGGGTGTTACTCCCTCTCCCTTTGGAAATAGGTGTGAAGGGCTGGAGAGGAGTAGCCTCCCACAGCCTCAGGAAATGCTTTGATGGGCACAGTTGGTGCCCATCTCTGCATAAGCCAGTCTACACCGGTTCAGGGATCCCCCAGCCCTGCTGTGGCGCAAAACTGGACAAAGGAAGGTGCCCAGAGCTCTGAGAGTGTGTCCCAGACCTCTGCCATCTTGGATTCAGAGGTGTTGGGGCACAATGGACCGCTCTGAGTGGCCAGTGCCAGCAGGTGACGTCAGAGACCCCTCCTGATAGGTGCTTACCTCGTTTAGTAGCCAAACCTCCTTTTTTGGCTATTTAGGGTCTCTCCTCTTGGTTATTCCTCGGACTTCTGCCAAGGATCGACCGCTGACTGCTCCAGGATGCCTGCAAAACCACAACAAAGTAGCAGGAAGACTACCAGCAACATTGTAGCGCCTCATCCTGCCAGCTTTCTCGACTGTTTCCTGGTGGTGCATGCTCTGAGGGCTGTCTGCCTTCACCTTGCACTGGAAGCCAAGAAGAAATCTCCCGTGGGTTGACGGAATCTTCCCCCTACCAACGCAGGCACCAAATTACTGCATCACCGGTCCTCTGGGTCCCCTCTCATCCTGATGAGCGTGGTCCCTGGAACACAGGAGTTGGGTCCAAGTGTCTCTCACAGTCCAGTGGCCCTTCTGTCCAAATTTGGTGGAGGTAAGTCCTTGCCTCCCCACGCCAGACAGCAAACCTGTGTACTGAGTGATTTGCAGCTGCTCCGGCTTCGGTGCACTTTTCCATGACTTCCTTTGTGCACAGCCTAGCCTGGGTCCCCAGCACTCCGTCCTGCATTGCCCAACTCACTGAGTTGAAATCCGACATCGTGGGACCCTCCTTTGTGACTCTGAGTCGACCGCTGCCCTCAGATCTTCTAAGTGCCTGTTCCGGTACTTCTGCGGGTGCTGCCTGCTTCTGTGGGGGCTCTCTAAGTTGCTGAACGCCCCCTCTGTCTCCTCCTCCAAGGGGGCCACGTACTGGTCCTTTCTGGTCCCCAGCAGCACCCAAAATCCTCAACCACAACTCTTGCAGCTAGCAAGGCTTGTTTGCAATATTTCTGCCTGGAAATACATCTGCAACCTCCAGCACGCCGTGGGACATCTTCCATCCAAAGGAGAAGTTCCTAGCCCTTTTCGTTGTTGCAGAATCTTCGGCTTCTTCCACCCAGAGGCAGCCCTTTTGCACCTTTATCTGGGGTTTAGTAGGCTTCTGCCCTCCCGGACACTTTCGTGACTCTTGGACTTGGTCCCCTTCCTTTACAGGTCCTCAGGTCAAGGAATCAGTCTTCAGTGTTTTGCTGGTGCTTGTGGTTCTTGCAGAATCCCCTATCACGACTATTCTGTCCTTCTGGGGTAGTAGGGTAACTTTACTCCTACTTTTCAGTGTCTTGGGGTATTTTGGACACCATTACTGTTTTCTCACAGTCCCAGCAACCCTCTACAATCTCCCATAGGCCTGGGGTCCATTCGTGATTCGCATTCCACTTTTGGAGTATATGGTTTGTGTTGCCCCTAGGCCTATGTCTACCTATTGCATCCTATTGTGATTCTACATTGTTTGCACTACTTTTCTTACTGTTACTTACCTGTTTTGGGTTTGTGTACATATAATTTGTGTATATTACTTACCTCCTAAGTGAGGGTATCCTCTGAGATGCTTTTGGCATATTGTCACTAAAATAAAGTACCTTTATTTTTAGTAACTCTGAGTATTGTGTTTTCTTATGATATTGTGCTATATGATATACGTGGTATAGTAGGAGCTTTGCATGTCTCCTAGTTCAGCCTAAGCTGCTTTGCCTTAGCTACCTTTATCAGCCTAAGCTCCTAGAAACACCTCTATTCTACTAATAAGGGATAACTGGACCTGGCACAGGGTGTAAGTTGCACAAGGTACCCACTATAAGCCAGGCCAGCCTCCTTCAGCATTAAATATACATCTCACAAGTTCACCAAGGTGTCTCGGAAAATTTGTATTTAACAGGGACTGTATTTCTGCAGACGACTTTGCCACTTGAAGTGTGTAGGTTTCGCGTGCAGATGTAAGGGCCACATGCTTATGAAACAATAAAGCCTTGAGTCTACTCAACTTGTCAAAATTCACCTTTAAAGTAGCAATATGAGGCCAGATATCAGCTACCTCCCTTAATTTAGTGGGGGGGAAACAGCATGTTCCCGCAGCAGGTAATGACCTTAGAGACCGAAACAACGTAACCTATTCCGGCCCGCATGCCACAACAGTCTTCACTATTAAGAAGGACGTAGCTGCCGTTTGAAAGCACCTGGAACGTAGGTCTAATCAAGGGACTGGAACTCCCTTCAGATGACAAGCCAAGTTTGCAGCCGAGGCGTTACACGCCCCATGCAAGGACAGCTGTTTACAAATCATCGAATGGCTGACTGAAGTCTCGCATTTGCTACAGCTAAGAAAGACCTCTTTCATGCCATTGAAGCATTTGTACGAGAAGGGAAGCTCCCACACCTCATGGATGTAACTATCTCCCAATTTTTCATATCTGCCTACTGGAATGTGTTTCAAACAGGAGGTGAATTGTAATGTTGAAATGGGCAGATTAATAGCCCCGTATATTAACCACTCTGCCGATGGTATTTCTGCCATAAGTTGCTTCTTTCTTAGCCATTAGTTGTTGTTGCCGCGTTAGAGTAAAGGAGAAAAATATAACTCTAGCACTGACGAGCTGCCACGGAATGCGACCCGCCTTCAATGTTTGAAGCGTCCATCCCAACTGCATAATGGACCTGGTCTGACTCTGTCCATGGTATAAAGAAGACATATCAGATCGTATAATGTCTATAGCAGAAGAAACAATGTTGTTAATTGTATATATCCGGTCGGACAAGGTGTTAAACCCATTATCCACAACAGCTAATGCCTTTTTCAAATTTTCCTGATCTATTTGCCTTAACCGGGCTGCAGCATCTTGTTGGGAAAGTTTCCATATTTCATTGTATACTGCATACAAGAACCGTTTCCTACGTGGTATTTTGGGGCCTGACAAGAAATCTTGTAAGTCAGTGGTGTTAGACAAGAGATTGAGGTGTGCTTTAAACGCATTTAGTGAGGATGATTTAAGCCATTGTTGGCACAATTTTCTTACACTATATGCTGTAATTATATCAGCATGTTCTGGTGATATATAGCGAGGGTCCGGCCTATTCGTCCTAAAACCCCCTGAGGAGGTGACAAAACATTGATGACACCCATTGGTATCTATGGGCCACAATAACCACCCGCCTGGACGTGTCAGTGAAGCATTAAACGTACCATTCTGGACCCACTCATTGAGCTCATCTTTGGTTGCAGTCGTGTACTTTTGCCAGTTGTCAAATTTTGCAGGGGCAGGTATACTGGGCATGTTTAATTCTCTGATTGTTGCTAAGCCTAAACAACTTGTTTGTTGCAGTGTTTCATTTAAAAAGATCATTTGAACAGGGATGAGACATGCTCTAAACAATGTTTTCTTTCCCTTGATCTGCCAATTTTTCGTTCCCCAAACATTTTTCAAATCAATAGATTTGGACCAATATTCATAACCTTCTATTGATAATCGGTAAACAAAGGATTCTGAATATATAAATTTCGTATTGGTCAATAACATATGTGTATCTTTAGTAGGAGTTACTTTAAAATAATATGACTCAGCATTTCTTTGATGATGCCCAGAAAAATACGCAAACTTTTCATTATAAGTTTTAGAACTCCCTTGCGGTGGAGTTGGACAATGTTCCCATTGCGTGTAACTAAATATCGTTTTGGGACTACTCGCTCTATGTATGAAGTGGTGCCCATAATAATTATAGCAAAACATATCACCATAATTTTCTTTGAATTGGTAAACATCTTTTTTTTTCAAAGACAGTATAATATGGTAATTCTGCCATCATAGAATCAACTGTTTTCACGTCCCAATCATCAGATACAATGCCTGGTATAACTATATAATTCATTGATAATTTTAACACATACGGTATTTGAATAATTTCCGTGGGACCATATATATAGAACATTACTTTGTCCCAAACAATCCCATCAGGAATTTGCACTGCGGAAATGTTCACAAAGGATAAGTCTCTTCGGACCTTATGTGATGAAAAATGTGGTTTCAAAACCTCTTCCACCTGTTCAACCGCTGATCTCTCGGGAAGAAAATGACCATGTATTAATAAGAAAAAGGTAATAACAAAACTAATCCAAAGTAGAAAGGCTAGGACAGTCAAAGAGAGCCATACATAGTTCCAAGGAAAAAGAAAGTATGTTTCTTTAAGCCACTTTGTTAGCTTACGTGCTCTTGACAAATCAGCTGTCGAAGAAGTGAACGAGTCCGAGAAATCATCGTTGAACTCGGCAAAATACCCAGAGGCAGTTTGTGCAAATGGCGTAACCGTTGTCAATGGTGGAGTTGGCGTTTCCTGTGGTGGCACACTGTAGACAGCACCATCCGCTTGGCTTGTAGTCGAGCTGACTTGGTCAAATGTTTCTAAATTATTTGATGTTAGTGGAACTACTGCAAGATCATCACCCACCCTCCCCAAGCTCGGAGAGGTATCTGTGTTGGTATAAACAACTTGTAGCGGAACTTCTTCTCCAGTAGTGAGAGGGATTCTGAACTACTGGATGTTCCTCTTGGTCGGCTGTGCAGGATCGGCCACATCGTGTAATTTGACATTGTCAATTGAAACAAAACGATTTTCTTTGGCACCTGCCAACGGTGGTAGAATGACAGTTCTAGTACCGTGTATCCCCAGTACAGGGACTGGTGCTCGATAAGAAGGGCCAAACTCCTTTTTCACTGCGACCTTTTCACGTACAAGATACCCAACTCTGGGAATCTAGCCGGTAGATGTTACAGGCACATCCTTAATTCCTGTGGAGGCAGCACTTTTAGAAGAATTATCTACACGGAACTGTTGTAATTCCTGTAAAACAGTGACACATTCATTTATGTCAAAAGGTGTTTCTTCTGCCTCCACGCCAGGACCATCAAGATCCAGAACAAACATTTGAGTTCCGAACAGGCACTCATATGAAGTACGACCCCCCAGGGACTTTCTAGGCAGGTTATTTAGTGCTCTCTGAACTCCATATAGGTGGGTAAGCCAACTATGACCCGTACCTAAGACTCCGGCTGTTAAGGATTGCTTTAAATCGCGGTTTAATCGCTCCACGACACAATTTCCCTTGGGATGAAATGGAGACGAGTACTGCAGTTGGACCCCAAATGAAGCCATGGTGTCCCTGAATGCCCTTGAGGCGAAAGCAGGGCCCTGGTCCAAGTGGAACGCCGCAACTGCATATGTACCGATAAAGACTCACAAATCTTTAATAACAGTCAGAGCGTCAGCCGAGCGTTGTGGCCACAACCGTACAAATCTAGAGCATGAATCAACAGCGACTAATATGTATTTGTATGCACTATCAGGTGTTAGTGGACCGCAGTGGTCCAAGTACACACACTTTAACGGTTTGCTTGAAATCAAGAGGGGTGTCGGCGGCGGGCGCTTGGCCGTAGAAACTTTAATTTGTTGACAGATGTCACAACAAAGGACACACTGCTTAGTCTCTTTGTACAGACCGGGCCACAAATAATGGGCCTGTAAGATTGAAATTGTAGCCGCCACGCCAACATGTGCAGATGCCACCCCCTCATGCGCTGCTTTGATCAATTGTGGTCTTATATCTTTGTTAGGGATGTCAGGTACGCCTACACCTGGTAGTTTAGCTTCAGCGTTCAGCATACTTCCCATATATTATTGATATTTGTTAAGGAATCCTTTAGGATGGGGCATACCATCAGCCCTAGCCTTTATGGCAGCCAAAATGTCTGCGTCTGGTTTGGAACTCAAATGAGTCACTGCAGCTACAGTGGCTACTGCCACTGCTGACTTTGCGGCTTCATCAGCCAAAGTATTTCCAGCAACGTGTATTCCAATGCGCTGGTGTCCAAGTGTATGCACATCATGGACTCTCTGTAGCGTCTCTTTCAGATCTGCTACCTTCCCCCAAAGAAGTCTGTGTTTTATGGTGTTGCCTTTGGAATCTCTGAACCCATTCTGGCGCCAATAATGCAAATATTCATTAAAGGACAGGACACAGTAATATGAATCACAAACAATCAGCGTAGGCTGTGCCGGATCCGTATGTTCTAGTACCATCAGCATAGCTTTTAGCTCAGCCAATTGTGCTGTACAATCCCCTAAGGTCTGTGTAAAGGTGTGTAGGGGACAGAATTTAGCCCCTTCCATATAGCCACTTACGACTGCGCAAGCAGCAGAATATTGATGTTTAGTTCCAATCACCGGTTGTGCAGAGCCATCGGTGTACATGACTCTATGATATTGATCGATGGGCAAGGTATTTGCTGGAACTGGATATTCTACTTCATATTGTAGAAATTCCTGAGTTTGTAACTTTGGATAAAAAATGTAGTCTACATCAGTGGCTGTTAAAGACGTAGCCCATTGTATCCAACGTGGATGTAGTGCTTTTGCGTTCGGAATGCTGGCTTTTGTAACAGCCTCTAGGGCTGGAATTGGAGAAATGACAATAATGTGTTTTCCTTGGGCAAGAGGTCTTTCTTGAATAACAGCCATCTGCACAGCAGTGAGGATTTTCTCTGTGGGTGCAAAGCGTTGTTCAGCTGCTGAATACAAATGTGATTTGTATGCAATCGGGACTGTCTCACCTTCATTAAATGTCACATAGGTGAAACCGATGGCCCCAGCTAATACCCTGATGACCAAATGTGTTTTGTTGTCCCTTGTGTGTAAATGTTTTGCTGCTAGCATGTCTGTCTGCAACTCTCGAAGAGTGCGTGTATGTTCAACTGTCCAGAATTTGCTTAAAAAATCGGGCTGTATTAAGTCATATAAAGGTTTTATGCACGTAGCATAATTGGGAATGTAGGTTCTGCCAAAATGTAAGAAACCCAACAATGATTGGAGTTTTTTAATCGTATTCGGGGTTGTAATTGTGCACATTTTTATAAAAATTGTGGCGCTAGGCTCTTCCCTTCACTCGACAGCTCATGTCCCAGGAACAGGACGCTGAGGAAGGCAATTTTTGTTTATTTAAAGTTAAATTTGTAGCCAAGTTCGGCAAACTCTACAACAATGTGGGCTACCCGTCTTAAATGTTGTAGTAACTCATCAACCGTGAGGTATATATCATCTACATATGACAATGCTTCAGAGTCAATCTCGTGTAAAATTGCAGTCACACGAGCTACAAACAGTCCTCGGCTGTTCTTATACCTCTGAGGCAAACAACAGAATTTTTTCTGAGAGCCTAGTGCGCTAAAGCTTGTTAAGTCCCTGCTTTCAGACGCTCTTTTCTGGCAGAAGAACCCATTTGAAATGTCTAATGTTGTTTTGTATTTTTTCCGCACTATGTTGCTCATTAGTGCAGTGCTATGTGAATTTTGTATAGCATATGTGCGTGTATAACTGTTTAAATGTCTGTAGTCTAAGACTATTCTGTATGAATGGTCCGGTTTAGCTACAGGAAATAAAGGGTTATTCATCGGCGAGACACAGGGTTCAATCACACCCTGGTACTCTAATTGCGTTAGTATTTCTCTCACTGGTGCTTTTGCTTCATGTTTTATAGGATACTGCGGTTGTGGCTGAGTTTCACTTTTAATGGGGATTACATGGTAGGGGGATTCCTTATCCCATCCTATGTGATTTCTGTATAACGCGGGTGCCTGTGCTAGAGCCCATTCAATAGAATAGGATTCAGCGAGTTCCTCTGGAACAAGGAGCGAGAAAGAAGGTTTCCTCCATATGGGCAGGTACGGACAAAGTCAGGCGGCCAATCTTGTTCGGCCAATAAGATGTCATACACTTTGACTATGCGATCCCAAAAGATTGCGTGTATTGTGCGTTCAATGTCTCCTTCTAATTGCAGTGTTACTTTGTACACCCTATCAGGCTCGGAGACACGCATGTCCGCTGTTTCTACTTGTATAAAGTCATCAGTTGCTTTCACCTCCAGATGCTCTAGAAGATTCCGGCGAACTATTGTGACCTCTGCCGCGCTGTCTAGCAATGCTAGAGCCCAGTTCTTGTTCTTCAAGAGGACCCTCTTCCTGTGTGGCATGTCGGACTGCGACTGCTGCCACCTTTTTCTTTTTAAATTGTTGTTTTTGTTGGACAGGTTTCTCTTCCTTTTTAACAAAAACCTCCGAAGAACGTTGTGATTCCTGTCTCAGTTTCACGTACTCTGTTCTTCGCTCTGATCGCCCACCTCTCTCATTTCTCTTTTCCGATGAGTCCTGAAAGGAACGAGACTGGCGTGTATCAGTATATTGGTATCTATCAGGCATTTTGTTACTATCTCTATTTCTGAGATTATACCTATTCTGTGGGGTCTCCGTACGTGGAGATTCTCCCCTTTTTTAGGCGTTTGTTGCTTTTTATCCCAGCGTTTCTCCTCAGGTTGCTGTTTGGAATTATCTTTATTTGTTTTACCCTGAAATTGAGGTTTTTGTGGTCTGGCCCCTAGGCTATCTCGACCGATGCTTGAATATGTTTCCGCTATTATTTGAGGCAGCTCTCGTTCTTAATCTTATTGCGGAACGTCACGGAGCCGCATGCGCACTGCGAGTGCAACTGCTTCCCCTTTAGGATTGCTTAAAATGATTGATGATACTGTGGCAAAGTTGCCCATCAGTTGCATCCCCAAATCTAGGGCCGGGGCAGCCCCATATTCATCTTGACTTTGTTTCAGCACTTCCGGTAAGTTGGCAAGTGTCGGTGTACCGTGTGCAGTTGTATAGAGCGCGGCGAATACCGTGCCCCATGTATTATAGTTTTCTACTGTAGGGACCATCCCAAAGGGCAAGCACATCGTTAGTATTCTGCGTATTTATTTTTTGTGCTATCCAAAACGGAGTCTTCTCTCGTTTGGCAGGTACTTTACCCATAATCGAATGCACAGTCGCCGGATTTATACCTGGTGTTACTGCATGTGGGTGTGCTGGAGCAGCACGTGCTGGGTTTGTATTTAATGTTTACATCACAAATTGTACTAATCGTCTGTATATTGCTATTAATTCAATGTATAAGCGACGAATCTCAGCTACTGCTAAATTCCCAACCGCAGGATGTGGTGTATATGTGGCCAATAAAGGCCAGGTAGGACCATCAATACTTAGTTGACCTAACCTAACTGGTAGTATTGTATGGAGTAGGGCGCCATCAAGCCAATTATTATGTTCTTGATAAGATAGAGGTATCTCTAAATATGCGTACGCTCTGTATTGTCCAGGCGTGTTCGCAACTGTATATGTGTGAAATGTATTTGTGTTCCCATCAACTGATGGAAATGTGACCCAAGAGTAAAAAAGTTCTGTTCTATAAGCTGCGTGGGCATCCACCACAAAGGTGACTGGACCTCCCTGGGCCGTTAGGCCATTTGCTAATAAGTGTGCTGTGAGAGTTTGTCTCATGTTAACAGCTATTTGTACAATTTGGGGATTTGCCATGATAGAAGCACTATGAGTTCAGAGAAGGCACACCAAGATGGGATTTTCCTTTTAAAGTTCAAGCTTGAACAACCGCCAGCTGTAATAGGATTAACTATACGGCTGTGGTGGAAATCCTCAGTACCACGGACGTCTCCGTATACAGCACTGAGGTGTCATTATATAAAATGAGACTGAGATACTCCGGTGGACCCGAAAATTAGAGCCTGACCAAACGTTGGTGGCGCCATGTCACGTAGGCTCTCATTATTCTAATGAGACTACTGGATTTTGAGCAGTAAGATCGTCCACAGTGTGGGAGACTGATTCTGACCCACGGTGGATGACACTTGTCGCTCCAAATCCGGGCTTTGCTCCGGCTAACTAGCAGTGCCTCATCTCTCCCAAGAGGTAGAGACGATTGGGCAGCCGAGCGCATGACATATTGGTACTTCTCAGGGAAGTCGTGGTCACACAGGTCACAACCGGTTCACTCATACACAGTGCGGTTTCATATATGAATGACAATAAAAGCAGTATAAGTGTTAAAGATTGGTTTAATAAAACGACTGCATTTTGGATAGCAAAGCATGAGCTGCAATAACCAGAACTACACAACACAACAATATTAAAATAGTGATGATGAGAGTGAAGCATAAGAATAATGCTATCATAGTGCCACTAGTATCGATGGACTATTCCCTATCTAAATCATATTTCGAGCATAGCATGTTAAGCTCTAATCCTGCCTTTCAGGTTCCCCGGGAGGACATCAACCCTCATACCTGAGCAAAGGCCTGTGATCTGCGTCAGCATCTGCAGCGGAGTATTCAGCATACAGTTGTGGTTCCGTGGCTGGAATCTCCCTCTTGACGTGTAATAGGACTAGAAAGTGTTTTTATAACTAACACAACAGATGTTCTAAGAAAATGTCCCTACGTAAGGATGTGTATTTTCTATGAATGTTGGAGACTAAACTTCTACCACGTTTACCGGCAATGTACCAGACTGTAGCCTTGACTGAAGCACAGGGTGATCAAGAATGCGTTGTTTGAGAACACAGTGCTGAACTAAGCAAAACAGTTTGATAGAAGAAATAAAAACAAGACAGTAAAACTGGTTATTGTAAAAATAACAATGCAAAGCTGAATAAAATATATCTAGGTCAAGGTGCACAGCGGCCTAGTGTATTAAACTAACGTGCATGGAGGTATACTTAAAATGTCTACACAACAGGTGGTTTGCCCACTGCTTGGTCCTGGGGAGTGCAAAGCCACAGTCTCTCAAGTGGGTGGTTTGCCCACTGCTTAGTCCTGGGGTGTGCACGGCCACAGTCTCTCAAGTGAGTGGTTTGCCCACTGCTTGGTCCTGGGAGTGCAGAGCCACAGTCTCTCAAGTGGGTGGTTTGCCCACTGCAATGTCCTGGGGAGTGCAAGGCCACAGTCCCGGCTGGTGGTGCCTCCTTGCCCTTCCGTGATGCACCTGGTCCTGGCAAACGTTCTGTGCTGGCTGCTGGCAGGGATCCTCTCCCATCTGCAGTAGTTGTGTATACTACTGTGGCCGTGGACTGTGTGGCTGAGGTGCTCCCCTGGGTTCTGACCACCCTGGCCCTAAGTGAAGGTTGGGGGGGCGGGTATGCAAGAGGTCAACGGTGGAGAGGAAAAGCTTCTTAGGGACATTGGGGCGGGAAGAGGGTGAAGGTTTGGGAGTCGAGGAAGAGGAAGTGGTTGTAGGAGGTGTCAGTGTGCTGTGTTTGGGTGCAGGTGCATGGACTGGATGCTGTTGTGAGGTGGATGGCTGTTGGGTGTCTGAGTGCTTGCATTTGTGTACTTTGGGAGGAGGGGGCACAGACACAGTGGGAGAGCACACAGGGGACGTGTGCATGGATGTGGGGGTGGTGACTGCCAGTGAGGGTTGTGTAGTGATAGGCGTGCTGGTGATGGAGGTAGTGGATGAGGATGTAGTGCATGCAGGTGTGAGTGGAGACCTTACTGTGAGGGAGGTGGAGGACGAGGAGGAGGGGGCCGCAGTGGAGGCAGTGGATGTTGGTATGTCTGTTTCTGGATGGTGTTTGTGAGACTGCCTGTGGGATGATGTGTGGTGCTTGTATTTGCCTGAGCCACTCCTGTGTTTTGTCCTGGGTGCATGCTGGTCTGCCTCTGTGCTTGGGATGGGTTGGGATTGAGGGGAATGGGACTGGGTAGAGGAAGTTGGAGGGGGGGAGGCTAGAAACATAGACAATGGCTGCCATCACAGAGGAGGCCAGAGCCTGGATGGATCTCTGTTGGGCCGCCACGCCAGAGTGAATGCCCTCCAGGAATGCATTTGTTTGTTGCAAATGAGCTGCCAGCCCCTGGATGGCATTCACTATGGTTGACTGCCCATCAGAGATGGATTGCAGGAGGTCAATAGCCTCCTCACTCAGGGCAGCAGGCCTAACTGGGGCAGGGCCTGAGGTGCCTGGGGCGAAGGAGAT
Organism: Pleurodeles waltl; assembly: GCF_031143425.1. NCBI lineage: Eukaryota > Metazoa > Chordata > Amphibia > Caudata > Salamandridae > Pleurodeles > Pleurodeles waltl. The sequence goes on along the minus strand of NC_090446.1, from coordinate 143,576,548 downwards.
GCCCACCCTCCTGGGTGAGCGGGCACGGGAAAACACTGAGGGGCTACTGGGAGGGCGGCGCTGGTACGGGGGGTGGCGGCTGTACCTGTAGTTGGGGTGGCCACAGAGGTGTCCGCCACCACCAGGGAGCTTCCATTGGAGGAGGTATCACTGTCCGAACTGTCCCCTCCTGTCTCCACCGTGGTGCTCCCCTCACCCTCGTCCCACTGGTGCCCTCACTGTCGGTGGATTCGGCTTCCTGGGCCATGTGGGATGCAGCTCCCTCCGTCCCCGGTGCCTCTGCTCCTCCGCCAGATGATGCTAATGCACAGAAGGACAGGGTGACAAAACAAAAAAGGGGGAGAGGGATAAAGGATACACCTGGTCAATGGCGGCACCAACACCACTGTTGGCGTACACAACACACTCACACACAGGGAACAGCCCTACGCACTACGCAATGCACTAAGAGTCACAATGCTAGACACCAGCCCATGGATAGGGACACCAAACGCCAATAGCAGCATACCTGAGACCCACAGAGCTCTGCACAGTAGTGGATGCCTACTAGCTAGGTTGGAGGTTGTTCACATCATACCCTGCCCAACATGGGACCTACCCTTCAATTTCAGACCTGGCCTAGGGGCACCCACAGGCCCACATCCCCCACCCGGATGCCACCCCACCTCACGCAAGTAGTATATTGGGAAACTGTACTCACCCCCTTGTGGCTACTGTGATGCCCTCAAGCGCCCATCCAGCTCCGGATAGGCCACCGCCAGTATGCCGGCCATCAGGGGAGTCAGGGTTCCATGGGCACCCCTTCCTCGGTGGGAGGTCATCCCCAGCTGGGCTGCCACCGTCTTCCTTGCCCAGCGTCTCAGGTCCTCCCACCGTTTCCAACAGTGGGTGCTCCACCTGCCGTAGACCCCCAGGGTCCGCAGGTCCTTGGCGATGGCACGCCATATACCCTTTTTCTGATGGGCGCTGACCTGCAGGAAAATACACATGGACAAAGGTATCAGTCAGACCGTCCGGCCAGCTACACTCACGTCCCACCATAGCCCTCATATCCCATTAAGCACAGACATTGCCCACCATACATGCAGCACGCTGCCCAGGACCCCTACACCAACCCCCCTTACACAAGACCCTCACACACAGCACTCCATGCATTCATGCCCCAGGCATTGTGCTGACAGTGTACTTACCTGTTGGTCTGGAGGCCCATGCAGCATTCGGTACTGGGGTAGGACCCCATCCACCAGTATCTCCAACTCCGCAGCGGTGAAGGCGGGGGCCCTTTCCCCAGTGACTCGAGTCAGGTTCGGTTCCAGACAGGTCACAGGAGCACTTGCAGTGTAGGTCCTCTCATGCTGAAGGTCAGGTAGCAAGTTAGTGAACAGATAGAAAATGGCGTTCACGTCTGCGGTGGTGCGTACCGTCACTGCCGACTTACATCAAAATTGACCACAGTACCCCATAGGGGCCAACAATACCCAATGAGGAATTGCACGGCGGTACAGGACCGCCTCCGGCGCACAACGTCAGCAAAAATTACCTCATTTCCACATGTCCCTCCATTCAGGACATGTGGACGCCATTTCTGGTGGAGGCGGGGGGGGCAGGCCATGGCACCAAACTGAGTCACACTACACATATGCACCATTTGGACCTATACAACAATATGCAGTTAAAGCACAACATGCAATGCAGTGTAGTGTTTGGAAATATGGAATACAGACCAACTCCTCACCGTTTTGCCCCCTAGATTACAACCACTGCGGATGAATAGGAGATGGAGACCTCTGCCCGTGTACAGACCCCTGGTGGACTTGCCAACAATGGAGGACAGGTACATTATCCTCACCTATAGACTTGACAGGGCCACAATCACAGAGCTGTGTGCCCAATTGGAGCCTAACCGGATATCTGCTATCCGTCAGCCCACCGGAATCCCCCCCTCTTGTGCAAGTCCTATCTGTGCTCCATTTCTTAGCAACTGGTTCTTTCCAAGTGACAATGGGCTTGGCAGCAGGAATGTAACAGCCAATGTTCTCAGTAGTGCTGACCAGAGTGTTGTCTGCCTTGATAAACCACATGTGCAGCTACATCGTATTCCCACAGGCGGAGGATTTGGCCACAGTGAAAGCTGACTTTTATGCAATGGGACATATCCCCAACATTATTGGGGCTATTCATGGTACACATATTGCATTTGACCCCCCAAAGAGAAATGAACAAGTGTTCAGGAATTGAAAGAGCTTTCACTCGATGAATGTGCAGATAGTGTGCCTGGCGGACCAGTACATCTCCCACATCTATGCTAAGTATCCTGGGTCGGTGCATGATACCTTTATCCTGAGGAAAAGTAGCATACCAAATGTGATGGGCCAACTCCAGAGGCACAGGGTGTGGCTAATAGGTGAGCCCTGGTTCCCACCCAGTAGATGTTGGTGTATGAGTATGGTGTGGGCCCTAAGGGTTAGTGTGTGTTTAACAGTTGTCCCTCGATATTTGCAGGTGTCTCGGGGTACCCCAACCTCTCATGGCTACTGACTCCTGTGAGGAATCTCAGCACAAGGGCAGAGGAACGCTCCACTGAGGCACATGAGCGGACAAGAAGGATTATTGAAAGGACCTTTGGCCTCCTGAAGGCCAGGTTTCGTTGCATCCATCTTACAGGTGGATCCCTGTACAGATCACCCAAGAAGGTCTGCAAGATCATCGTAGCATGATGCATGTTGCATAACCTTGCCTTGAGACGCCAGGTGTCTTTTCTGCAGGAGGATGAGGTTGGTGATGGCCGTGTAGCAGCAGTGGACCCTGTGGACAGTGAAGATGAGGAGGCAGAGGATGAGGATGAGGACAACAGAACTGCAATAATACGACAATACTTCCAGTGACACACAGGTAAGACACTGTAACTTCACTTAACATTGACAGTTTGTGTTTGACATTGTCACTGGCAGGCTGATTTCCCCAATTCTATGGCCACTCACTGTACCCTTTGGCATCTCTATTTGCAGAAATGTGTGCCCCACTCTGGCTCCTGGTGTGTTGACTGCAGCCAACTACAGGTCATACCTATGTATACATTACTGTACAGTTGAATTGCAATGTTTACTCATTGTTAAACAAACACATAGTTCAATCATTTGCCAGACTCCATACTTGTATTTTTTCCAAGGGTGTTTATTTAAGTGCTAATAAGTGGAGGGGGTATTGCAATGGGCTGGGGTGATGTTGGAGGAAAGTCCAGGTTAGAGTCCAGTCTATTTGTATCACAGGTGCATTGTCCAAGGGGGCATAGGAAGGGGAGCAATCGCAGCTCAAGGTGCACAGGGTGACAGAGTAGGACACAAGGGTGACATTCAGGAGAGTCTTATTTCCTGGCGGGGGTCTTGGCAATAGTCTCCGGCTTCTGCCTGGATCGCAGGGACCGTTTGCAGGGTGATTCTCCTTCTGCAGGGGGAGGGGTGCTGGTGGCTTGTTGGTCCTATGGCGGGGCCTCCTGTCCACTAGCGGCAGCGAAGGTGGAGGGCTGTTCATCGGTGTGGCTAGTGTCAGGGGCCCGTTGGTGTGCCACAGCCTCCCTCGTGGTGTTGGCCATGTCTGCCAGCACCCCTGCAATGGTGACCACGGTGGTGTGGATGTCCTTTAGGTCCTTCCTGATCCCCAGGTACTGTCCCTCCTGCAGCCACTGGGTCTCCTGCAACTTGTCCAGTATCTGGCCCATCGTGTCCTGTGATTGGTGGTGTGCTCTCAAGATCCCTGCAAGTGCCTCCTGGAGAGTTGGTTCCCTGGGCCTGTCCTCCCCCTGTCACACAGCAGTCCTCCCAGCTTCCCGGTTGTCCTGTGCCTTTGTACCCTGAGCCGTGTGCCCACTGCCACTGACCCCAGGTCCCTGATCATTCTGTGTTTGTGGGGTGCCCTGGGGTCCCTGTAGTGGTGGAAACACTGCTAACTGATGTGTACTGGGGACTGAGGTATGGGTCCGATGGATGGGTGTTGTGCTGGTTTTTCCTGAGGGGGGAGGCTCTGTGGTGGTATGGTACTGTGCCTGGGTAACCGACTTCCTGGAGATCCCTGATGGGCCAGGTTGGTCATCCAGATCCAGGCGTCCAGAGCTGCTGTCATGACTGTGGGCCCCTTTTGGGGGGGGGGGGACTGGATGTTGCTGGCACCTTCTCTCCGGTGATTTTGGATGGGAGACCTGTGGGGATGTAAATGCAGTGTTATTGTTTCTACGTGTGACATCTTGTGCATGGGTGTGTTGCCCTGTATTGTTGTTATTGCCCCGCCAGCTTTGCCTTGTGTGAGTAGTGATTTGGTGGGCTAGGTGATTGTCTCTAGTGTGCATGCTTTAGTGATAGGTGTCCATGCAGGTCTGTGATGGGTGTCAATGCATTGGTGTTGCATGCAGGGCTTGGTTTTGGGAGGGGTGGGTTGTGATGGTGGTGTGTTTGGGAGGTGGTGCTGTGATGGGAGTGAGGGTGGGGATTTCTGATGGCATGCAGGTAAGGGGGGTGATAATAGTAAAGATTTAACTTACCAGAGTCCAGTCCTCCTGCTACTCCTGCCAGGCCCTCAGGATGCATGACTGTCAAGACTTGCTCCTCCCATGTTGTTAGTTGTGGGGGAGGAGGTGGGGGTCCACCGCCAGTCCTCTATACTGCAATTTGGTGGCTTTCTACCACGGAACACACCTTCCCCCGTAGGTCGTTCCACCTCTTCCTGATGTCATCCCTTGTTCTGGGGTGCAGTCCCACGGCGTTGACCCTGTCCACGATTCTTCGCGATAGCTCCATCTTCCTAGCGATGGATGTCTGCTGCACCTGTGATCCAAATAGCTGTGGCTCTACCCGGATGATTTCTGCCACCATGACCCTTAGCTCCTCCTCTGAGAACCTAGGGTGTCTTTGTGGTGCCATGGGTGTAGTGTGAGTGGTGTGTGCGAGGGTCTGTAGGGTGATGTGTTGGGGTGTGTGCCTTGAGGTGCGTGGATGGTGTGTGGGTGATAGTGTTCTGTGGCTCTGGTTCTGTGGGTGCTGTTGGCCTATCTCTCTCAGTTGGTAATTGTTTTAGTCGTAAGGGGTTGTTGGTAGTGTGGGTGTGTGTTTTATAGTGGTGTGGGTGTGTGGGTGTTGTGTGTGTATGGGTGTCAGGTGTGTGTATTTTGAATTGTCCAATATGGTGTTGTTTTGTATGTTTGTGTGTATTTTGAGTGCGGCGGTATGTACCGCCAATGGTTTACCGCGGTTGTATGTCCGCCATGGTGATTTGTGGGTCATAATGTGATGGGCGTAGTTCTGATGGCTTAACGGTGTGGGTTCGGATACCGCCAGTTTATCACTGGCCTTTGGGTTGGCGGACTTGTGTGTGTGTCTGTAAAGTGTGTCTGCATACCGTGCCAGTGGTATGTTGGCAGCAGTCAGCATGGCGGTAAGCGGGACTTACTGCCAATGTCATAATGAGGGCATTAGTGATCTTGCCAACAGCGTGGAGATGAATACTAACTGGCTCTGTTCAACTAACGCTTCTAGAGGTGAAGCCATAATCCCAAACAGTGCCCCATACACATCTGGGGAAACATTACACTTGAGTCTATTACCAGTGGCATAACAAAGGCCCCCGCAGTGCGGGGGCCGAGCTACAGGGGGGCCACTTAGCTCAGTACCATGAGGAGCATGAGAGCTCCTTAGTGAGTTCAGAGAGGGCACCCTCCATGTACTTTGCCGGGGGCCCCCTCAAGTTTTGTTACGCCACTGTCTATTACTAATTTCTGCAAAAATATCCTGTCAAATTTGTAGATAAATGGGCACGGGTAAACATCATATGGAGCCAATTCCTATTTGCAATATTGCACCTGAGGCATCTAGATTCTGCCCCTGGGTCAATTTTCTAAATCTTAGCTGGGTTATAGTATCCATTTGCTGAAGAAGGTTAATTCTCCCTAAATTAGCAGCTCATAAGGCCTTGGATCTGATGCAGTTGTAGAACATCCACTGCAAAATATCCAAACAACAATGTTGATGATTCAATTAATTGCAATAATTCTGAGATCAAGTCCTCTCTTCTTTTGGGGCGCAGTAATCTATACTAATTCTCTGTGTCTTGTAAAATGTTTTGGAAATAAAGTAAGCTTTACCGAGGTAGGCTGCTACAGTTCCATCCCTTATTACGAAACCAGAACAAAAATGCATCATTTGAAAATAGCAAAAAAAAACACAGAGGTGCTAAGATTGGAGTTCACATTAACAAACCATTGCCACTGTGAAAACCCATTATTATGATAGAATTCTTGAACCCTCTTGTGAGGAAATGCCTCTTTTTCACATGGTTAGCCCCCACTTTTTGCCTGCTGTATTTTGTAGCCTAGAAATTGTAGTGCCCAGGGCCCCTGCTAGCCAGGTTCCCTGGCCAGAGCTCTTTCCCTAAACTGTTGTGATGTATTGGCACAATTGGATACACCTTTAGCTGCCACTAAAAGTCCCTGGTAAAAGGTAAGTAGATACCCAGGGCTTGGGGTATTAAGGGTAGGTCTCTGAGGGCAGCAACACTAATTGTGCCACCCTTTAGGGCCATGCATTCAGATGCACCCAGTCCTACCATTGTAGGCTGAGTACTCTGTGGCAAACCTAAAACACAAATTCGACATGGCACAATGCCTGTGCGCCCAGTCCACCATACACTGCATACTTTATGGAAAAGACACCCCTCTGGCAGGCTTTCCAGCCCTAACGCAGGGTGCACCATATTGTATGTGAGGGCAGAGCTGCCTGAGCAATATGTCCCTACTGGGTCCTTGCCAAACCTGGGACATAGGGAGTCAACAGCGCAGCCATTTTAATACATGTGCTGGATACTGGCCAATACGCGTTTCCCAGCTACATGATGGCCACTCTGAACCCTGGGTTGGTTGGCATCAAACAACTCAGAATGATAAATCCAAACTGGTACCAGTATTGGATTTATTACTAAATGTACTCAGGTGTCACCTTAGAGGTGCCCCCTGCAAAAGCTAACCACCTTGGCATGGTTGCTGACTGGTTCTAACCAGCCTGCTACCACCAGACAGCCAATCTGCAACCTTGGGGTGAGAGATTCTTCTCTCAGGGTTGCAGACAAAGCCCTTCCTGGGTGGAGGTGCCAACACCCCCTCCCTAAGGAATATGCACTGCCCTGGTGGCGATCTATAAAGGGCTTTCATCCTTTGAAACTCGACCCCCAGGCCTGCTGCTAGCAGCAGATGGCTGCCCCAATTGAAAACCCCCACTTTTGGCAGGAGCAACGGCCGGAAAATACACAAAGGATAGGAAGAGTGACCCCACCTGGCATGCACCACCCCTAAGGTGTTGTGTTGCCTCCGAGGTGGACACTTCATTTCATTTTTTCTTCATCTTGGATGGAAGGAAAGGATAAGTTACTTACCTGTAAATCCTAGTTCTCTTCCAGGGGTATCCTCATCAAAGTCATAAACATTGAATATTCCCGCCCTCGTGCGGGGATCCCGGAGCATATACAAAAACACACATGTATAAGTATGAAATATATATGAAAAATATAGCATTTTTTAGTAGACAATTTTCATACCAGATTCATGTATACATGTGTATAACAGCAATGCAGACTATGGGGGTCATTCTGACCTCGGCGGTAAAAGCCGCTTACCGCCGGTCAGAAGGCCGCCACAATACCGCCGCGGCCTCGGTCAGCCGCCACGGACATTCTGACCCACAACTGCAAAACCTCCGAAAATCCGCCCTCCACTGCAGTCCGCCACATCAGCGGCCAGCGGTAAACTGGAGAAGACCAAACCTCCACCGCCACGCCAACAGAAATACGCCCATCCCATTATGACCCGCAAATCGACGCGGCGGTCATTCAACCGCGGTATTCCATTGGCGGTACACACCGCCGCGGTCAAAATACACACACCTTTACAAACCCCTACCACATTGGACAATTTGAAAGGCACACACCTGAAACACATACACACACCACTCCCACACATCCAATACCATATAAAACACACACCCACATCACCCACAAACCCCTACCAACAAAAACCAGAGACGAAGGAGAGAGAGAGACACATCAGAGAATAGAGAGCCAGACACACAGAGGCACACCGCAACATCACACACACCACATAGAAGCACAAAGCACCACACACCAACACACACGTCATCACATACACCACCCCACACCTCATACACACCACCCCATGGCACCACAAAGGCACCCACGCTTTTCGGACCAAGAACTCCGGGTCATGGTGGAGGAGATCATAAGAGTGGAACCCCAGCTCTTCGGCTCACAGGTCCAGCACACCACCATAGCAAGGAAGGCGGAGCTCTGGCAGCGGATCGTGGACAGGGTCAACGCGGTGGGACAGCATCCCAGAAATCGAGAGGACATCCGCAAACGATGGAACGACCTACGGGGGAAGGTGCGCTCGATGGTCTCGCGACACAACATCGCAGTGCAGAAGACTGGCGGGGGACCCCCACCCACTCCACCCGAATTCACAACATGGGAGCAAGAGGTACTCAACATCCTGCATCCCGATGGCCTCGCTGGAGTACACGGAGGAATGGACTCTGGTAAGTACAAGGCCAACCACTTCACCCCCCCCCAGCATGCTAACCCCCACCCTCACCCCCAAGCCCCCAGCACACATCCTCCCTGAGAATGTCTCCCCAGCACAACCCACCCAACACCAACCCCTGCATGCCACCCCCAAACTATGGACACCCATCACCTAAGCATGACCACTGCACATACCTATCACCCCCCCCCCACAAAACACCCTCACAACACCTCCCCCAAGGGAATGCCAGCACTGGGGGACAAGGGCACCCATAAAACGCAAGCTAATGCACACACAGAAACAATAACCATACCCTCTTACCCCATGCAGGACCCGAACGACAACACACCGGTCAGGAGGGACCAGAAATGTCCATCCCACCCCCGGAACAGGCCCCTAGTGATGACAGCAGCTCTGTCGACCTGGAACCTGACGACCAGCCCAGACCATCGGGGACCTCTGGGCAGTCGGTTCCCCTCACCCAGACACAGGCCACTGCAGACCCAACCCCCTCTGGGAACAACAGCACAGCTCCCACCCAGCGGGCCCATGCCTCTGTCTCTAGGACAGGTCAAGCAGCGGTGTGTCTACCACTACAGGGCCCCCAGGGTAACCCACCAACCCAACAACAACAGGGACCTGGGGGCAGTGGGAGTGGGCACACCGTCAATCAATCAATCAATCACATTTATAAAGCGCGCTACTCACCCATAAGGGTCTCAAGGCGCTGGGGGGGAGGGGGTCAGTGCTCGAAGAGCCAGGTCTTGAGCTGCCTTCTGAAGGGGAGGTGTTCGGGTATGGCGCGAAGGTGACTGGGCAGGGAGTTCCAGGTCTTCGCTGCCAGAAAAGAGAAGGATTTTCCTCCGGCGGTGGTTTTGCGGATGCGGGGAACGGCTGCCAAGGCCTGACCGGTGGAGCGCAGAGTGCGCGGAGGAGTGTAGAAGGAGACGCGGGAGTTGATGAGTTTGGGTCCGAGGTTGTAGAGGGCTTTGTGTGCGTGGGTGAGGAGTCTGAAGGTGATCCTCTTGTTGACCGGGAGCCAATGGAGTTTTCTCAGGTGTCCGGAGATGTGGTGGTAGCGAGGTATGTCCAGGATGAGTCGTGCTGCAGCGTTCTGGATCCGTTGAAGTTTCCTCTGCAGCTTGGTGGTGATGCCGGCGTACAGAGTGTTCCCGTAGTCCAGGCGGCTGGTGACGAGGGCGTGGGTGACGGTCTTCCTGGTGTCGATGGGGATCCAGCGGAAGATCTTGCGGAGCATGCGGAGGGTGTTGAAGCACGCTGAGGTCACCGAGTTGACCTGTCTGGTCATTGAGAGGGAGGAGTCCAGGATGAAGCTGAGGTTGCGTGCGTGGTTGGTCGGTTGGGGAGTGCTGCCTAGGGCGGGGGGCCACCAGGAGTCGTCCCATGCGGAGGGGGTAGGGCCGAGGATGAGGACCTCCGTTTTATCTGTGTTCAGTTTCAGTCGGCTGTCTGTCATCCAGGTCGCTACTTCCTTCATGCCGTCGTGCAGTCTGGTCCTTGCTGATGTGGGGTTGTTGGTGAGGGATAAGATGAGCTGGGTGTCGTCGGCGTAGGATATGATGTCGAGTCCGTGTTTGCGTGCGATGTTTGCCAGGGGGGTCATGTAGACGTTGAATAGGGTGGGGCTGAGGGAGGATCCTTGGGGTACGCCGCAGATGATCTCCGTGGCTGCGGATCTGAAGGGGGGGAGGCGGACTCTCTGGGTTCTTCCGGAGAGGAAGGAGATGACCCATTCCAGGGCCTTGCCTCTGATGCCGGCGCTGCAGAGGCGGTCTATCAGGGTGCGGTGGCAGACCGTGTCGAAGGCTGCAGAGAGATCCAGGAGAATGAGGGCCACGGTTTCACCCTTGTCGGTCAGGGCTCGGATGTCGTCCGTGGCTGCGATGAGGGCGGTTTCGGTGCTGTGGTTGGCCCTGAATCCGAACTGAGTGGAGTCGAGGGAGTCGGAGGTTTCCAGGGCGGCGGTGAGTTGAGCGTTGACGATTTTCTCAATCACTTTGGCGGGGAACGGTAGGAGGGAGATAGGCCGGAAGTTTTTGAGTTCGGTGGGGTCTGCTGTAGGTTTCTTTAAGAGGGCGTTGAGTTCTGCGTGTTTCCAGCTTTCAGGGAAGGTAGCGGTGGTGAGGGAGGCGTTGATGACGTCTCGGAGGTGGGGTGCGATGATGTTGTCGGCCTTGTTGTAAATGTGGTGAGGACAGGGGTCGGAGGGTGATCCCGAGTGGATCGAGTTCATGACGCGGGTGGTTTCCTCGGTGGTGGTAGGGTTCCAGGCGAGGATGGTGGAGATGTCGTTTGCGGCTTCCGGGGGCGGGTTCATGTTGGTGGTCGTGAAGCTGTTGTAGATGTCGGCGATCTTACGGTGGAAGAAGGTCGCGAGGGAGTCGCAGAGGTCCTGTGAGGGAGGGATGGGGTTGGTTTCTGCGTCCGGGTTGGAGAGCTCTTTGACGATGCCAAATAGTTCCTTGCTGTTGTGGGCGTTGTTGTCAAGTCTGTTCTGGTAGGCTGTTTTTCGTGCGGTGCGGAGCCGTTGGTGGTGTTGGCGGGTGGTGTCCTTGAGAGCTGTCAGGTTTTCCTCTGTCGGGTTGAGGCGCCATGTCTTCTCGCGGAGGCGGCATTCTTTCTTGGAGTTTTTGAGTTCGGTGGTGAACCAGGAGTTTTTCTTGTGGTTGTTGGTGTTGGTTTGGGTCTTCAGAGGGGCCAGGAGGTTGGCGCAGTCGGAGATCCAGTTGGTGAGGTTGTTGGCGGCCTCGTTGGGGTTGCTGGTGCTGGTGGGTTGGTTCAGGGAGAGCGTTGCTGCGAGTTGTTCTGTGGTGATTCGGTTCCAGTGTCTTTTTGGTGGTTGCCGGGTGTGGTGATGCACGGTGGTTTTCTTGAAGCTGAAGTAGACGCAGCTGTGGTCCGACCATGTGAGTTCGGTGGTGTGGCTGAAGGTGATGTGTTTGCTTGAGGAGAAGATGGGGTCGAGCGTGTGTCCGCCGTAGTGGGTGGGGGTGTTGACCAGTTGTTTCAGTCCCAGGTTGGCGAGGTTGTCTAGAACGGCGGTGGTGTTGTTGTCGGTGTGGTTCTCCAGGTGAAAGTTGAGGTCTCCTAGGAGGATGTAGTCGGTGGATGAGAGTGCGTGGGGGTTGACGAAGTCTGCGATGTCTTCGCTGAACTTGGTGCGGGGTCCTGGTGGTCTGTACATGAGGGTGCCTCTTAGGGTTGTCTTGGGGTCGATGTGGATCGCGAAGTGGAGGTGTTCGGCGTCGGGAAGTGAGTTGTCGGTGTGGGTCGAGATGCTGATGGAGCTTTTGTGTGCGATGGCGATGCCTCCTCCGGTGCGGTTGAAGCGGTCTCTCCGGATGATTTTGTAGCCGTCGGGGATGGCTATGGCGATGTCGGGTGCCGAGGAGGGGTTCATCCAGGTCTCGGTGAGGAAGGCGATGTCTGGGTTCGTTGAGTTGATGAGGTTCCACAGTTCGAAGGCGTTCCTGTGGACGGAGCGGGTGTTGACCAGGATGCATTCGAGGTTGCTTCCGGGGGCGTCGTTCTTGGTGGTGGCGGTGTGGGTCCGTAGGCAGGTGAAGCGGCAGTTGCTGCAGGTGAAGGGTCCGTGGGTTCGTTTCGGGGTGGCGCGGTAGCAGCCCGGCGCGCGGCCGGGGTTGAGGTTGGCGAGGGTGGCGGAGTCATAGGTCAAGCGGGGGGCGCGGGGGCCAGGGGTTCGGGCGCTGGGCGCGGTCCAGGCGCGGACGGGCGCAGACGGGCTTGCCTTAGGCGCGCCTTCGGCGCGCCAGCGGCGCGCCCGCTGCGCGCGGCCACCATTTAAGGGGTAGGTGGGGAGGCGGGGTCAGCTGGGAGGCGGGAGGTGGGCGGGCAGGGGAGCTGGAAGTGGGAAAAAAGAGCGGCAAAAAAGAGCGGCAAAAAACGGCGGGAAAAGCGCGGTAGGAGCGGCGGGAAAAAGCGGCAAGACGGCGAAAAGGGAACAAGAGCCTACTAAAATCTACTAAAAAGGAGGGGCTGAGAGGGGAGGACGGCGCACGGCACTCGGGGGCACACGCACGGGATACAAGGAGAGAAAAGGTAATTTCAGTCACTCGGGGGCACACGCACGGGATACAAGGAGAAAAAAGGGATTTTTAGTCAGCACCAGCACAAGCACAAGCACTCGGGGTACACGGGCAAGAAGGCGGGAGCACACTCACAGGAGAGGAAGGCAGTCAGGGACTGGAGGCGCTGCGTGAGCAGGGGAGCGACCTACCCGAGGGTCAGTGGTCGCTCCCAGCGGTCCAGGGGACAGAGGCCCAGGGAAACAGGGCAACTCGGAGGGCTGCTGTGCGACAGGGGGGGGGAGGAGAGGCCCAGGGAACCCACTCTCCAAGAGGCCCTCACCACCATCATGGCAGCCTACCACCGCTCACAAGAGACGATGGCGACGGTACTGGCCAGGTTCCAGGAGATCCAGGCACAGCGTATAGAGGACACGTTTCGGGACCATGTGGCATCACACAGGGCCCCTGTCACTAGCCAGGAACAGGAACAGCCTACCACCTCCGCCGGCGCTAGTGGACAGGAGGCCCCACCACAACGACAGCCCACCAGAACCCCACCTCCTGCTGAACAACAACCGCCCCGCAAAAGGAGCACCGCTCCGCTGGGCCCCGCCGTCTCAAGCACCGCTCCGCTGGGCCCTTCTTCTCAAGCACTGCTCCGCTGGGCCCTTCTTCTCAAGGACCGCTCCGCTGGGCCCTTCTCCTCAAGCACCGCTCCGCTGGGCCCTTCTTCTCAAGCACCGCTCCGCTGGGCACCGCCGTCTCAATCACTGTTTATGGTTCACTGTGCCCACCATGCCTCCTCCTTGACCAGTGGAGACTGTCATCCACCTGATGGACTGTGGCTTTGCACTCCCCAGGATGGTACAGTGGGCAGCCCACCCACTGTAGAGACATTGAGAGACTGTGGCTTTGCACTCCCCAGGATGGTACAGTGGGCAGACCACCCACTGTAGAGACATTGAGAGACTGTGGCTTTGCACTCCCCAGGATGGTACAGTGGGCATGGTGGCTCCTCGTGGATCTGGCGTCGTGGACTCATGTGGCTGTGGTGCCCCCCCCTTCCATTCCGCCTGAGGTGCCTGTAGTTTTTACATCTGATGCCCCTGCAGTGTTCTCTCCAAAGGACTCAGGTCTCCTGTGTGGGCTTTGCCCTCGTTTCTCAAAACTTTGGCCCAAGGACATGATGAATTCGTAGGATGTGCAGGACTTGTTACTTCAGTTATACACTGATGTGTATGTCATTTGTTTTCTTGTGTATCTTTCATGGTTGTACGATATTTTTCAGGAGCTTTTTGGTACATAAATATTTATTCCAAATTTGATTATGTCCTAGCATTTTTCAAGGGTGTTTGGGTGGTGTCACTGTGACTTGTTGCTCTGCATTGGTGTGTACATAGTTGGGGGGGGGGGGTCGCATATGTGTGTGCCCGTAACCTTTCGTCCTCCCCCCTCCCGTGTGTCGTAGGTGCAGTACTCACCGTTGTCGTCTGCGCCGGACTTCGTACTCGTGGTAGATGAGAAGGTAGACGAGAGCAGGTAGGATGTTTAATTCGGGTTCCATGCTGTCCTCCTTCCTCCTGGAGTGCGTACTGGTGAGCGTTTTCCCGTTCGTAGTCTGTTTCCGCCGTGTTTTTATCGGCGGTGCTCCCGCCCCGGAAAAGGTGGCGGATTAGTGAGTTGTGATAGGGTGGGCGGTACATTGTCTGCCGCCTGGCTGTTGGCGGTGACCGCCGCGCTGTTTGTTTGTACCGCCGTGGCGGGCGGAGTGTTAAAGTGGCTGTCTGTGTTGGCGGTTCCCGCCAGGGTCAGAATTCCATATTTTTTACCGCCAGCCTGTTGGCGGGTTGGCCGCCGCTTTAACACCGACCGCCAGGGTTAGAATCACCCCCTATGTTGATAAACATGTTAAAATGCTTTATTTCTCTGGAGTTTTTATTTTTTAAACACTTACCTTTATAATTACAAAAAAAAACTTTCTAAAGCCCAATAGTCGGGCACAGAAAAAAAAGTACCAGCAACACATGTGAAAAAAGAGAAAAAACGGCATTGAAAACAATAGAGCATTGTTAGCCAATAGGCTGCATGCAAGTTAATACAGCAGAACCACAAAATTTGGCACCGTGCCTTTAAGACCCTGGCACCTCCAGTATCCCACCATGCCTCAGGGGTGAAGGAGAGGTGACAGTTGGTTCACAGTTAGGTCAGTACTTTTTTACGGTGACAAAGCATCCAACAGATTAGATAGATGGTCTGTACTGCACTTCTAGGAGACTTGCGTCCGGGGAGGAGGGTGGGTTGTTTATGACTTTGATGAGGATACCCCTGGAAGAGAACTAGGATTTACAGGTAAGTAACTTATCCTTCTCTTCCGGGGGATCCTCATCAATAGTCATAAACATTGAATAGATTAGCAAGCCCATCCCTTATCTCTGCGGACTGTCTAATAGAAGTGCAGGAAAAAGACATATACTATGCAAACAAATTTCTCAGACGCTTGACCAACTTGAGCGTCCGCTTTGGCATCTGAATCTAAACAGTAATGCCTAGTAAACGTATGTACAGATCTCCATGTAGCGGCCTTACAGATTTCCGAGATTGGAACATTATTAAGGAGGGCAGCAGTAGCCGCTTTTCCTCTTGTCGAATGAGCCTCAGGCCTAGCCAATAACTGTTTGTTAGCCAATTGATATGCAGTTACAATACATGAAACTATCCATCTAGATATGGTTCGTTTTGAGGCTGCATCGCCTGTTCTCATATGTCCGTAATTTACAAACAGGTGGTGCGATCGTCTAATCAATTTGGTCTTATCCAGGTAAAATTTTAGCACTCTTTTCAGATCCAGGGAGTGCAAGGCTTTCTCCGCTGGAGTATCCGGATTGGGAAAAAAAGTTGGAAGTGATATAGTCTGACTGATGTGAAAATCCGACACTACCTTTGGTAAGAATGATGGATGAGTTCTTAGAACAACTCTATTTTCATGGAAAACCATATACGGTTCCTTGGAGGACAAAGTCTGAATCTCACTGACCCTCCTAGCCGAAGTAATGGCTACAAGAAAAGCTGTCTTCCACGTAAGGTGTTGCAAAGAAGCTCTGTGGATAGGCTCGAAAGGAGGGCCCGTGAGTCTAGATAATACTATGTTCAGTTCCCATGGAGGGGAGGGTTTTCGAATGGGTGGAAAAACCTTTTTTAAACCTTCTAAGAAATCCTTGACTACTGGCATTGTAAAGAAGGATTCCTGAGAAGGTGACTTACGATAAGCTGTAATGGCAGATAAATGTACCTTAATGGTTGACAATTGCAGACCTGATTTCGCCAGATGGAGCAGGTAAGACAATATGACCTCCTCCTGAGCCAGTATAGGATTCTGACCCTGTTGACGACACCATATGTAGAATCTCTTCCACTTGAACGCGTAAGAGCGCTGCGTGGAAGGACTTCTGGACTCCTTTAAAATGTTCATGCATTTCTGCGAGAGCCCTAGATGCACATACTGCAGGAATTCAGGAGCCATGCCGTCAAGCTCAGAGAGGGAAGGTTGGGGTGAAGAATCTTGCCTCCCAGCCTGCAAAGGAGATCCGTTCTGCACGGCAGCCTCTTGTGCGGTTGTTCTGACAGGTTGAGGAGATCCGTGTACCAGAACTGTCAAGGCCATTGCGGGGCTATGAGAATCATTCTGGTGTTGGATCTGTAGAGTTTGTTTATCACCGCTGGTATCAGGGGAATCGGTGGAAAAGCATAGAGAAATATCCCTGACCAGTCTATCAATAGGGCATTCCCTCGAGACCCCGGACGGTAGAACCTGGACGCGAAGTCTGGGCATTTTTTGTTTTCCTCGTCTGCAAACAGATCTAACTGAGACTGACCCCATTGAACGAAGATGTCTGCGACGACCTCGTCATGAAGAACCCAGTCGTGGGCGTCCTTGAGGGTTCTGCTTAGGAAGTCTGCCTCCACGTTTTGCTGCCCTGGGAGGTGAATTGCTGTAAGAGACTTTCCCCTTGCTATGAGCCAATGCCAAATGGTTTGAGACTCCCGAGACAGGGGCCGGGATCTCGTACCTCCTTGCTTGTTCAGATAATACATTGTCGTCGAATTGTCCGTCTGCACCAGCAGAGACATTCCCTGAATCGATGGTGCAAATGATTTGAGAGCCAGATGAACCGTTCTGAGCTCCAGCAGGTTGATATGGTACATCTTCTCTTTGCTGGACCACAAGCCCTGAGCTTGAAGGGAACCCAGATGAGCTCCCCAGCCCTGAAGCGATGCATCCGTTACCAGAGTGTCGGAAGGGATTGGATGGTGAAAAGGAACTCCTACTGACAGGTGATGTCTGCGAGTCCACTATTGTAATGATTGTCGCTCTCCTACCGGAAGAAGCATCCTGTCCTCCCATTGGCCGGTGTGTTGATTCCAGTTTTCCTCCAGAGCCTCTTCAAGAGGTCTCATATGCAATCTGGCGTTCGGGACAATGAAAATGCAAGAAGCCATGGAGCCCAACAGAGATGTAACCTGACGGGCCGTAGGCGTGGGGGAACCAAGAAGATCGCAACACTTCCTCCTCATTGATAACAGTGGTTCCTCCGAAGGATACACTCTTTCTAGCTCTGTATTCAGTATCGCTCCCAGGTAGTGGAGTGTTTGAGTTGGGATGAGGGTGGACTTTTGGAAGTTGACTTGCAGATCTAGAGATCGGAAAACACTGAGAACAATGTCTAGATGCTTTTTCGCCTGTTCCGGAGAGTAGGCTTTCAGTAGCCAGTCGTCTAAGTATGGATAAATGAAGATTTTCTGCTTCCTTAAATGCGCCGCTACCATTGCTACACACTTGGAGAATGCGCAAGGGGCAGATTTGAGGCCGAAAGGAAGTACCTTGAACTGATAGTGTTGAGAGGCTATCACAAACCGTAGGAATTTCCGATGTTTGGTAATGATAGGGATATGAAAATACGCATCCTGCAGATCTATGGAGCACATCCAGTCTCCTTGATGAGCTGAGGGAAAATCTGATGAAGAGCCAACATTCTGAATTTTTGTTTCCGTATGAATTTGTTGAGCAGCCTCAAGTCTAGAATCAGTCTGAAGACTCCTTCCCGCCCCTTTTTTGCTACTAGAAAATATCGAGAGTATACCCCCTTTTCTCTTTGGGTGGCTGGCACCTTTTCTATCGCTCTTTTCTGCAACAGGGTGCAAACCTCTTTGCGTAGTAAGTTCATGTGAGCAGGTCTCGACTTGGTTGGTGGCAAATGAGGTGGAAGTTGTCGGAAAAGAAGAGAGTATCCATTCTCTACAATGTTCAGCACCCATTTATCTCTTGTTATGCCATGCCACTCGTGAGCGAACTCTGTGATACTTTCCCCATCCGGAGTGGTGTACGGTATTAAGGGAAGCGAACCCTCATTGTTTTGCGGGGGCTTTGGGGGTAGACTGCTGAGGTCTGCTTGATCCTCGGTCTCTTGTGGCCTTGCGAGACTGGAAGAGAGGACGCCCTTGTTTCTGTTGCGGTCTTTGAGACCAATGAGGGGTTTGAACCCTCTGTTGGAACGGGCACCTGTTGTACGGCCTGTACCTCCTTCTGAAGTCTTTCCTTCTTTTGAGACCCACTGCCCTCATTGTGTCGACCTCCACCTTCATACGTGCCATCTCATCATCCGTGTGGGCTCCAAATAACGAGTTTCCGTTAAACGGAAGATTCATGATACGCTGCTGCGCTTCCTGCTTTAACCCTGTGAGCCTCAGCCAGGAAGATCTTCTCGCGCAAACACCATGTGCGTATCCATGCGCCGCCATGTCTGCACCGTCTGCGGCTGCACTGATGATTTGATTGGACACCAGACTTCCCTCTTGAAGGATCTCCTGGAAGTCCTGCCTGTCCTCTCTAGGCAGCTTTTCCGCAACTTTGCTCAGCGAGTCCCAGAGGGATCAATCATATCTAGCTAGGAGTGCTGAGCCGCTGGAGACCTTCATCATCGCCGCCGCCGTGCCACACATCTTCCTACCCAGAGAGTCCAGATGTCTACTCTCCTTCTCCGGTGGAACCGTTGAGGATGACGCCACTGAATGCGTCTTGCGGGCAGCGGCTAATATGACTGAGTCTGGTGGTGGATCAGCCCTGAGAAACAAAGGATCCTGATCAGGGGCCTTGTACTTTTTCAGCATCCTAGCAGGAGCTGAACGGAGGTTTGCTGGTGTTAAAAAAGTCTCCATGGTCGGTTGGAGAAGACCAGGCACGAGTGGTAACAACTACCTTGAAACCGTCCCGTGTTGCAGGGTTTCGAAGATTACTGATGAGGAAGTTGAAGGTTCCGGGACATCAATATTAAGCTTTTGTGCTCCCCTGAGCAGCACCTCATTGAAAGTTGTTATGTCATCCACCAGGGAAACTCTAGCTGGTGGAGAATCCATCAGAGTCGGGGAGTAACCTCTTATGGAAGACCTTGACGATGTGGACCAAGAAGGAGTCCTTCTGTGATGGCGTGACCTTGACCTAGACCTCCTCTGGGAGCGTGACCTGCTCCTACATCTTGAGGTAGTGCGCTGAGGCCTAGTGGCAGATTGGCGAGACGTAGAACGAGCCCGTTCTGTATGTGCCGTTGGCGATGGTGTCCTCGGAAGCGACGCTGATGGTGAATACATCCGCGAGTATTGAGAGTCTGGAGAAGCCGGCGCCTTGTTAACGCTCTCCAACCACCTTTGCCATAGGTTTATGGGCGAGATGTGCCCTGACGATGAGGCCCTTGACCGCGATCCACTCCATATGGAGACCACTGGACTTGGTAGAGTGACATTATTGTCAGCCGGTGGTTGCTGACGCTCTTCCCCTTGAGAGATAGGCAGTAACTGTCTCGTCATCGAAAGGTGTACCGACGTCGAAGGAAGTACCGTGGACTGCTCAGGTCTCGACGTCGTATGTTTTGCTGTCGAGTGATGGACCGCTGACGACGGTCGAGGGGTGTAATGCCATCGACAGCGTACGAGACGACGGTGCTGGCTCGACGTCGATCAGTGGGTTGCCGTCGACAGAGATCTGTCCCGATGATGGCTGTGCGCCTTCGACGTCATATCCTTCGACGTCGGTCGGATCGCCGTCGACGGCGATAATCGATGATGCGGCGGTGGCAGCGATGACGTCGACGGGGAACAGACAGGCACTTTCTGACATGTTTTTACAGTGCCTGCATGTGTCAGGGCAGTGGCTCTGAGGCAAACACACAATACAGAGAGAGTGTGGATCAGACTGGGCCTTCCTCTTCCCACAGGAAGAGCACTTCACAAAAAGAGAAGGCATTTTACAGTCAGGAAAAAATCCCCTCACTAAGAAAAAGGTGAAAAACGTTGAGTGAAGGTAGAAAAAACAATGTTTTTGAATATTTTTCTGTGAAAAACTCAATGTTGAGAGCTAAATGCTGCAGGATCCTCTCTGAAGAAGCCGGAAAAAGATCTGACCTAACTGTGAACCAACTGTCACCTCTCCTTCACCCCTGAGGCATGGTGGGATACTGGAGGTGCTCAGGGTCTTAAAGGCACGGTGCCAAATTTTGTGGTTCTGCTGTATTAACTTGCATGCAGCCTATTGGCGAACAATGCTCTATTGTTTTCAATGTAGTTTTTTCTCTTTTTTCACATGTGTTTCTGGTACTTTTTTTTCTGTGCCCGGCTATTGGGCTTTAGAAAGTTTTACTTGTAATTATAAAGGAGAGTGTTTTAAAAAAAAAAAACTCCATAGAAATAAAGCATTTTAGCCTGTTTATCAACATAGTCTGCATTGCTGTTATACACATGTATACATGAATCTGGTATGAAAATTGGCTACTAAAAAATGCTATATTTTTCATATATATTTCATACTTATACATGTGTGTTTTTGTATATGCTCGGGGATCCCCACACGAGGGCGGGAATATTCAATGTTTATGACTATTGATGAGGATCCCCTGGAAGAGAAATAGCCAATCAGGTATAAGGGAAGTAACCCCTTCCCACAGGAAGTGGTCACTTAGTGGATGTAGTCACCCTAAGGTAGATGACCAGCTGGTCACTACCAGGTTCCCACTAAAACACCCACTAAATACAGTATTTAGTTAGCATCCCTAGACCAGGAAATCAGATTCAACAGACAACAGAAGAACAGCACAAAGAAGATCCGAAGCACGAGACCTGTGGACCTGCTGCACCAAAGGAAAGGCGCCAAACCCTGCCTGCTGCACCCTGCACCCGACAATCGCAGCTGAGGAACTCCTAGACAACTGGAAACTCTACAAAAACCCCAATGGACCTCCAGGCTTCGCCAATCACCAAGGAACTCCCACCAGAGTGCAGGTACCACCTAAAACTTCAAGAAACCCGCAAGCCAGTGAGGGTCACTTCGCTGACCTGCCGCTAACTCATGAACCGTACGCTGCAGCTGGACCAAACTGCACCCGACAACTACAAGGACAAACCCTGCCAGTGTGCCATGGTTGGGGGCACTTTGACCTCTAGCAGCCAAAACGTACCAATGCCCTGGGTATTGGTCAGCAAAATGTCAGACACTGAGAAAAACAGCCCACCCGGGGCTGCAAAAGGACCCAGAAGAAGCCCCATTCAAGGGACTTCAGGAGCAACCTGGACCTCCCACTAGAGTGCCCCCGTTGTCCTGGAAACGGCCCTTGAACCAACTTACCTCCTGTTCCTGAACGCATCCTTGTGCACAGCTCATTGCTCACCGATTCGCTCTGAACAAAGCCGCCCTGTGCCCTACACTGAAGAACCTGCTGTGCCCTACCCTTGCGACCTCGACACTCCAAAGAGACCCCAAGGATCCATCTTCAAACTTACCTGTGCAGTGCTTTTCCAAGTGGTCGCCCGCAGTGGCACTGGACCAGCTCCAGAGACCTACTCCCGCTGGAACCCGGAGCCACCCGAACTTCTCCAGCTGGCACAGTGTGCCCATCGATGACCTCAACCAACCTGCAAAAAAAAGAACTTGGTAACCCCACCAAACAATTTTACATCTATTTTAAAGGTGATCCTCCATTGATTCCTGTGGTGCGTAATTACGCATACAAAGACTGTTTTTATTAACTTCAAAAATTCATATCTCGAAAAGTACTTACCCAATTCCGATGATCTTTGTCTTAAAATGTATATAAAGATTCGAAGTATTTTTTTGTAAATTAGTGTTGAGCTATTGCTCCAAGATCCAAGATTGGCCTAACTGCTCGACCAACCTACCTTAATTGGGTGATCTACTTTTTACCCCTGTAAACCAATGTGTGGTTTCCTGGACCCCTGGCACAGTGTTCCTAGCTTTGCACACTACATAGAGGGCCAGCCTCCTACACCTCCAAAACCCCAACTGACACCACCAACTACATGTATGGTTGACAGATATAGACCCAGAGGGATACATTCTGCAAGTTTCAACTGGGGATGAAACCAGGAAATTCCCAATTCTTCTCAAATCCTAGTAAAACAATCCATAATGGTGCAGGGGTCTTATATCTGGACCTCTTTGGTAGCCTTAAGATTTTTAAAAAGGGTAAAATGCCAATTTCTGATGTTTTCACAATCTGTTCTAGATAGAAATTTTTATCGCTAGCGACATCAGAAAAGGACCTTACTAAACAGTCAGGAAATGACGCCTAATAGTAACTTTTTATATTGGGCAGTGCCAAACCTCCAACCTCGGGATCTACCTGGATAGCATGAATTTTCAGTTTGGATTGTTTTCCCTGCCAAATAAAATGTCGAATTTCAGCATCTACTGACTCAACAAAAGACTGTTGAACTTTAACCATAATATTTGTAAAAACAAATAATAATAGCGGGAGAGTGCTCATTTTAACCAAGGCAACCCAACCCATAAGTCATAAAAACATGTTGCCATTGATTTAATATCTTAGGAATTTTGTTTAGTGTGATTTAAAAATTTAGTGCATACAAATCCTCTAGATTTAAGATTACATAAATTCGTAAATATATTATTGGTGAGGTAGGGGGGTAATTGGTTTGCATTGTAAGCTAAAACATCTGGAGCACAATTAAAAAGAACGGCCTCTGACTTGACAGGATAAATCTGGTGTTCCCATGTCTTTGAGAATGTGCTTATTTTCGAAAATATGTGGGATATGTTGCCTTTATCAGCTGTTAAGTAGCAAACTATGCTTTCGGCAAAAAGTGTCAATTTAGCTGCCCTTGCCACAGGAATTTTATTATTGTGGCCTTGACGAATTGCGCAAGCTAGTGGTTCAATGAACAATGAAAAAACAAAACAGGGGAGAGGGGGCACCCTTGACACGTCCCACAGCTTATATTAAGGCTACATGCAGATCTGACACTTATGCTTACACACGCTTTAGCCTTTAAGTATAGATTTTTTAACACTTGGATACACCTAGATGGGAAAGCCAATTTTAATAAGATTGTGAAGAGGGCATTCGACTGGATGTGATCAAATGCTACCTCTGCGTCTAGCATTACATGGCTGCCTACGTTCTCTTTACTGTAAAGTAATCTATTGCCTGGACTAAATAGTGTGTGTTCGTTGCCATCTTTCGACCTAGTAAAAAGCCTTTCTGATCATTGAGAATAATTGATGCAACTTCTGATGCCAGAAGGTTCACTAAAATTTTCATGAACAGCTTATTGTCACAATTAAGTAGGCTGATCGGGTGATAGGAATTCATATCCCTCTCAAACTTGCCCTTTTTAAGGAAGCTGATAACGACTGGTTCTGTGAATTAATTTGGAATTTCGCCTTCCCTCGGCATACTGTTGAATAGTCTCACTAAGAATGAATTCAATTGTGGAGCAAATGGCTTATATAGCTCAGCAGGTATGCCATCATTGTCACTAGCTTTCGTGATATGGGAAGAGTTGACAGCCTGTGCCACTTCTTTTAACGTAATCGGGGTTATGCAAAGCGTCCCTCTGCTCTGGGGATAATGCTCGTATGATAAGCTCCTCTAACCATTTTTGCCATCTCTTGGTCCGTATTATATTAATCAGCGTAAAGCCTTACATAATGGTTGTAAAAGACACCAGCTGTTCTTTGTAGTTGGGTGATTATTCTGTCTGCGTTAGGACCTTGAATCTGCCTAATGACATTGATATTGGATCTACGCTTGACTGACCAAGCCAAGTATTTGC
Organism: Pleurodeles waltl; assembly: GCF_031143425.1. Classification (NCBI taxonomy): domain Eukaryota; kingdom Metazoa; phylum Chordata; class Amphibia; order Caudata; family Salamandridae; genus Pleurodeles; species Pleurodeles waltl. Next base: position 143,552,788 of record NC_090446.1, on the reverse strand, counting down.
CAATATGTTCATTCTCTTTGTATCTTTTTTGCAGAATTGTTTTATGATTTAATATCTCCTTTGAAAAGAAATAATCCTAGCGGTTGTATCTTGCCTGAGCCACTTCACATTTTGCCTCCTTGTAGGAGAAGCTATATAAGCTGCTGTTGACTGGTTAAAAGCTAATTATATTTATTTTTATTCTTCCATAGCCGCCCCTGTCCTGCCAAAAAGGCTAATAATTCTCTCCTGAAGAAAGCTTTCAAGGCACTCCAGATTGAAAAATCGGTGGCTGTATCACCATTCCACACTAAAAAAGCCTCCAGGTCCTGTCGCATTTGGTTAACCCATTGGTCATTTGCTAAAAGAGACCTGTCGAAGACCCATCAGGGTTTCTCTTGCTACTGGTCTGATAAAAGAAAATTCACTGTAATTATCAAATGATCTGAAAATGTGTTGGCTATTATCTCTGATTGGGTTCTAGGAAGCATATGTAAAATTGAAAAAAAGCAATACGAGACAATGAAATGAACCTTTTTGAGTGGCAGGAATAAAGCCTGTCCTTGGGATGAATTCTGTGACAGTGGTCCATCAAAGCTAGATCTCGCATCAGCCATTGCAAAACCTTGACTGATTTAGGCTTATTTTGGAGTTTGCTGCTGCAAGATGAATCTAAGGAAATGTCAGGGAGTATATTAAACACCAACAGGCCCGATTTCCTTTTTGCGATATTGTAAAAAGTTTCAAGGGTCTGAGGTGAATCCCCGCTAGGGCATAGTAAATCACCAGATTAATCAGTTGACTCAAAAACTTTATCTGCACCCAGACCCATCTAGCTGCCGGATCACTATAAACCTTTAGTATATCTCACAGCAGGTCTCTTGCAATTAAAATAGCGACCCCCTTAATAACAGCATTGGAGGAAGCATATAGTGCATACTGCACATAGCCAGGGACATTTAATGAAGGGCTTGGGGTTTTATGTGCATCTCTTGAAAAAATAATATTAGCTTTTAGTGATCTAAACCAAGCCAGCATTGCCCTAGACTTGAATTTGTTAGTGAGACCATTGGTGCGGCTAATAATTTTCAATCTTCTACAAGTCATGATATACAGTGGTAATAACATGCTGTTCTTCATTTCAACCTCCCGACCACAATTACAAGTACCTCTGCTACATCTTTTTTGTGATTCCCCTACACCTAGACACTCATCCTTATCATACTCACATCCCCTTCCCATTTCCCTCTTCTCCTTTCTCTCCCTCGCACCCCCCTCCTCCAGCAGTTTTCCCCAGAGAACCTCTCCCACCTAGAGTCCTTAAGCGAGGGCTGCCCTGCCTCCATCCCTCCCCTTTGCGGAGTGCCTTGGTATGGCATGCAGAACCTGTCATCCGGTGGTGGCCTCTGCCCTAATGTGGGCTATAGTTAGCTGGACATTGGCAGAGGGCTCATTTGGAGGTCTCACCTATGCATCACTGCCTTACACTGCAACAAACCCAGAGCCTGAGTTCTTAAATATCATGATTACTTTGACTGCACATCTCTATGCAGCTGTTGTAGGAGTTTGCTGGCTTGCTTGACCGAGCCCAATACATGGACTGTTCTTCGAGAAGAACTGTCAGTTTAGACTGATGCACTAAAGCAGCTTGAATGCCTTGCTTATGGGAAGGTTCAAACATGGATGATAAATTCTCGATGACGACTGGATGCTGTCACAGACATTTCCAAGAAAATATTAAATCGAAACTTACCGGGTGTCTGAAATCCCTTTTGTTTGATAGCCTCTGATAAGACTTCTTTCTTTCATACAAAAGAAAGTTTAAAAATTGGCCAGGAATGTGCAAGGATATCTGACATTTGCTGAATGCGAGAAGGGAACTCGATGGGCTCACATAACAGAGAAATCCTCCATTATAGGTTGATTATCAGGGAGGACATATTGCTGAATCAATTCCAAGATAAATGTTATTGGATCTTGGCCAGTTTCTCACCCTTCTGGAAAAAAAGCATAGATTTGAGTGTCTAGGCCTATTTTCTATCTCTTCAAACTTCATTTGAATTTCCGACATCTCCTGTTCGTACTTGGCAATATGGTATTCAGAGATTTTCTGAAAGTCTTCTAGATCCGAAATACGTTGCTCAGCTTGTGTTAGTCTTAAATTAACTTGAAGCAGATTATCATTAATTTTTCCCAGCTACATCTGTACGTCTCTGCAGGCCTTTTCATGTGCACTCTTCATCTCCCTAATTTCTCCTAGGATCAATTGAAGTGTTCCCCCAGCTGACTAAAGTTTGCTGGCATTTCTGGAAGCTCTCCATCCCAAACAGAGCTTGCCATTGTAGACTGTGTCACACGCTCTAAGACTTGCATTGGCTGAATGGTTGGAGATTCTTGGCATAGTGTGATTTCTTGTGTATCAATCCCCTCTTGAGGTCCCTGAAATGCTTGCGTGGTGTTGGGGTCTAGGTAAATTAAATCTTTAATGTTCTCATCAGCCTCCATGAGCAGTGGATGCACCTTGATCTCCCCCAATTATGGTTTTGCAACTTTAGGACCAAAGAGAGGATATGTTGCTATCTCGCAGGTAAGTGGGCTGTGTACGCCCCTTCCACATCAGCTTATTCTGCAGAAAGGTGCTATTTGAATGTTTGAATGTAATTCCTGAACTGTCCTGAATTGTCAGGGACTCAGATGGAATCTACTTTGTGCGTACATTTCCATTGTCTCACATCTCCCCGGTTTATGTATTTCTTTTTAGGTCTGAGTACTGACATCAGAGCTACAAAATGTCTATTGTTTCGATAAAACTTCATTAATTTGCAATAAAACATTGGTGCAAGTGCCTATAGTTTTTTTCCCAGAAGTCTGCAGTTGGCACTGCTGAACATCAAGACTACCGAATACCAAGTCTGTCTAGCCTTGTTACATCCCATGCCTCTTTCATCTACCATCATTCACTTCCTACCCATCTAATCACTCTTGAAGTATCTTTTTCAACACTTCTTTCTCCCTTTGTCGCCATTGTAGGAAAGTATCATCTTGCCTGGCATGTTACCCCCATATTTCACTGTATATATGTTGTTTTAGTTGTATGTGTCACTGGGACCCTGCCAGCCAGGGCCCCAGTGCTCATAAGTGTGCCCTGTATGTGTTACCTGTGTTATGACTAACTGTCTCACTGAGGCTCTGCTATCCAGAACCTCAGTGGTTATGCTCTCTCATTTTCTTTCCAAATTGTCACTAACAGGCTAGTGACCAATTTCACCAATTTACATTGGCATACTGGAACACCCTTATAATTCCCTAGTATATGGTACTGAGGTACCCAGGGTATTGGGGCTCCAGGAGATCCCTATGGGCTGCAGCATTTCTTGTGCCACCCATAGGGAGATCTGACAATTCTTACACAGGCCTAACAGTGCAGCCTGAGTGAAATAACGTCCACGTTATTTCACAGCCATTTACCACTGCACTTAAGTAACTTATAAGTCACCTATATGTCTAACCTTTACCTGGTAAAGGTTGAGTGCTAAGTTACTTAGTGTGTGGGCACCCTGGCACTAGCCAAGGTGCCCCCACATTGTTCAGGGCAAATTTCCCGGACTTTGTGAGTGCGGGGACACCATTACACGCGTGCACTATACATATGTCACGACATATGTATAGCGTCACAATGGTAACTCCGAACATGGCCATGTAACATGTCTAAGATCATGGAATTGTCACCCCAATGCCATTCTAGCATTGGGGAGACAATTCCATGATCCCCCGAGTCTCTAGCTCAGACCCGGGTACTGCCAAACTACCTTTCCCGGGGTTTCACTGCAGCTGCTGCCAACCCCTCAGACAGGTTTCTGCCCTCCTGGGGTCCAGCCAGGCTTGGCCCAGGAAGGCAGAACAAAGAACTTCCTCAGAAAGAGGGTGTTACACCCTCTCCCTTTGGAAAAAGGTGTCAGGGCTGGGGAGGAGTAGCCTCCCCCAGCCACTGGAAATGCTTTGATGGGCACAGATGGTGCCCATCTCTGCATAAGCCAGTCTACACCGGTTCAGGGATCCCGCAGCCCTGCTCTGGCGCGAAACTGGACAAAGGAAAGGGGAGTGACCACTCCCCTGACCTGCACCTCCCCTGGGAGGTGCCCAGAGCTCCTCCAGTGTGCTCCAGACCTCTGCCATCTTGGAAATAGAGGTGCTGCTGGCACACTGGACTGCTCTGAGTGGCCAGTGCCAGCAGGTGACGTCAGAGACTCCTTCTGATAGGCTCCTCCAGGTGTTGCTAGCCTATCCTCTCTCCTAAGTAGCCAAACCTCCTTTTCTGGCTATTAAGGGTCTCTGCTTTGGGGAATTCTTTAGATAACGAATGCAAGAGCTCATCAGAGTTCCTCTGCATCTCTCTCTTCACCTTCTGCCAAGGAATCGACTGCTGACCGCGCTGGAAGCCTGCCAAACTGCAACAAAGTAGCAAAGACGACTACTGCGACCTTGTAACGCTGATCCTGCCGCCTTCTCGACTGTTTTCCTGGTGGTGCATGCTGTGGGGGTAGTCTGCCTCCGCTCTGCACTAGAAGCTCCGAAGAAATCTCCCATGGGTTGACGGAATCTTCCCCCTGCAACCGCAGGCACCAAAGAACTGCATCACCGGTCCTCTGGGTCTCCTCTCAGCACGACGAGCGAGGTCCCTTGAACTCAGCAACTCTGTCCAAGTGACTCCCACAGTCCAGTGACTCTTCAGTCCAAGTTTGGTGGAGGTAAGTCCTTGCCTCCCCACGCTAGACTGCATTGCTGGGAACAGCATGTTTTGCAGCTACTCCGGCTCCTGTGCACTCTTCCAGGATTTCCTTTGTGCACAGCCAAGCCTGGGTCCCCGGCACTCTAACCTGCAGTGCACGACCTCCTGAGTTGTCCTCCGGCGTCGTGGGACCCTCTTTTGTGACTTCGGGTGAGCTCTGGTTCACTCCACTTCGTAGTGCCTGTTCCGGCTCTTCTGCAGGTGCTGCTTGCTTCTGAGTGGGCTCTTTGTCTTGCTGGACGCCCCCTCTGTCTCCTCACGCAATTGGCGACATCCTGGTCCCTCCTGGGCCACAGCAGCATCCAAAAACCCTAACAGCGACCCTTGCAGCTAGCATGGCTTGTTTGCGGTTTTTCTGCACGGAAACACCTCTGCACGACTCTTCACGACGTGGGACATCCATCCTCCAAAGGGGAAGTTCCTAGCCCTTGTCGTTCTTGCAGAATCCACAGCTTCTACCATCCGGTGGCAGCTTCTTTGCACCCACAGCTGGCATTTCCTGGGCATCTGCCCACTCCCGACTTGATTGTGACTCTTGGACTTGGTCCCCTTGTTCCACAGGTACTCTCGTCAGGAAATCCATCGTTGTTGCATTGCTGGTGTTGGTCTTCCTTGCAGAATTCCCCTATCACGACTTCTGTGCTCTTTGGGGAACTTAAGTGCACTTTGCACCCACTTTTCAGGGTCTTGGGGTGGGCTTTTTCTCTAACCCTCACTGTTTTCTTACAGTCCCAGCGACCCTCTACAATGTCACATAGGTTTGGGGTCCATTCGTGGTTCGCATTCCACTTCTAGAGTATATGGTTTGTGTTGCCCCTATCCCTATGTGCCCCCATTGCATTCTATTATGACTATACATTGTTTGCACTGTTTTCTATTGCTATTACTGCATATTTTGGTATTGTGTACATATATCTTGTGTGTATTTGCTATCCTCATACTGAGGGTACTCACTGAGATACTTTGGCATATTGTCATAAAAATAAAGTACCTTTATTTTTAGTATATCTGTGTATTGTGTTTTCTTATGATATTGTGCATATGACACTAGTGGTACTGTAGGAGCTTCATTTGTGTCCTAGTTCAGCCTAAGCTGCTCTGCTAAGCTACCCTTTCTATCAGCCTAAGCTGCTAGACACCCCTCTACACTAATAAGGGATACCTGGGCCTGCTGCAAGGTGTAAGTACCTCTTGGTACCCACTACAAGCCAGTCCAGCCTCCTACAGCCATTTTCTTGTGTTTCTTTCCCTCCTTTTTTCCCCTTTTCCTTTCTTTGTCTCTCTTGTTCTGGGTCAATGTCTGATGATGTCCTAATAAATGAGTGCCTGTGGGCCCCACCTGCAACCACGAGCCCAAATTAAGCATGGCCTTCATATGTTTTTTTAGGGAAGCCTCTAAGAGCCTTACACTTGAGACTTTGTCATTTAAAGCTTGCCTCAGTCCAGTGGACTATTTCTCTTTTACCACATGCAGTTAGTTAAGTGGTATATCCTTGTATACCCAATTGAACGCTTGCATTGAACAGAAAGAGGAAGTATTTAGACTCTTCCACAGTTCATTGTGTTAACTTTTTATTTGTCTTTGTGTGTTGTACCTCACCCACACCGCTCCATTGGCCTTCTTAACACCATGCTCCAAAACCTGCTAAGAAACTTATGCACCTCTTCTTGTACCTGGTCCTCACTGCTTTTGCCTACATACACTGTGTGTCCTTTTCTCATCAGATTCTATGCTCATAGAAAAAAGGTTATTTACGTGCAACTATAGCTCCCCAGTGTTGATAGCTTTTATAGATTCACAGCAATTGTAAAATACCAGTACAAGGGACTGTCTGCCTGAAAGGTCCCAAAACAGTGCCTCTTTATTGGAAAATCCGTCTCACAGGAAAAGACCCAAACTCCAACCAAAGAGGTGAGAGTGTCATATCAACAAATGCTGTACGCAAGCCGCTTTTTGGGGAGGGCTGGGCTGCACATGAATCTATGAAAGATACCACCAATGAAGAACTATAGTTAAAGATTAATAAGAAAATTAGTTACTTACCTGTAACTGTAGTTCTCCAGTATTGGAATCTTTCATAGATTCACATGCTTGAATCATTCCCTGTCGTCGAGATAGGAGCCTCCGGTACAATTACACAAGTAATGATGAAACATATCAACACAAGGGCCTTAGGCCTCTTTAATTTAATAGTCTATCACAGTCATTTTAAGAAAAGGACCAAACTTGAGCATCCACCAATCAGAAGACACCACCCTCTAGAATCCTCCTGAGAGAAGCTCCAGCACATCAGATTTTCCACGCACAAGTGCATCAAGGATAAGAACAGGAAGAGATAGAGAGAAAGAGAGAGAGAGGTGAAAGTGAGCTTCTCCGGGGAGGCGGGTGGGTCGCATGTGAATCTATGAAAGACTCCAATACTGGAGAAGGAATGGTTTCTTACCTGTAACTCCAGTTCTCTCGTAGGGGTATTTCCATGATAGTCATAAGCACTGAATAGTTCCGCACGCCTGTGGGGACCCCGGAGCACTGTTCTAAAGTGTATTCTTAAGTGTAGATGTTTGCCTTTCTTGAAAAAGGCCTGTAAAGTCATTTAAGAATATCAATGTGCAGCCTAGAGGAAAGGCTACAAAGGCCAAATTGTTCATTCTTTTGGTTGGTAAGAAAAGAAGCTGTAGTACAGATATACCTTTAAAACATATTTATTTTAGAAATGTAGTAAAAAACATGTTTTCCAACTTTCTTTACAACTTCAAAAGAGGATGAAACAATACAGGGCAGTGTAGCCCAAAGGCTGCCATTTTACAGAATGTAAATAGAGCTGTGCCTTTAAGAAAATAAATTCTTCCTGTATCCCATCATGCACAGCAAAAGGCAGTTGCCTCAGTTCTCAGAAATCCCCTACGAGAGAACTACAGTTACAGGTAAGTAACTCATTTCTTACTCCAGTACTGGAACTTTCACAGATTCACATGATTGAATCAGAGTAACGAGCAGTACTTACGCACATTGGAATATTGCAGCTATGTACGTCACAAAACATTTGCATATATAATACATACATATATATATAGATCTGTATATATATGAAGCAATACTGTAAACAACATATCGTCTGTTCAACTCATCTTTACTTCTGTCCCTTTCTTCTTTTTTTTTTTAATGCATAGGATCCGTATTGAACAGTAACAGGATATAAAGAATGTGCATTCCTTATCTAGGATGGCGGGATGAAAGAGATGGCTCACCTTCACCTGAAGAGGTTCCTGAGGACTGCTTGACCCACGGCTACCTCTCCTTGCGATAGTGCTTCCAGGCAGTAATGTCATATAAATGTATGGCAGCGTTTCCATGTCGCTGCTCTATGTAGGAGGCTGGCCTGGCTTGTAGTGGGTACCAGAGGTACTTACACCTTGTGCCAGGTCCAGTTATCCCTTATTAGTGTAGAAGGGTGTTTCTAGCAGCTTAGGCTGATAGAAGGTAGCTATGGCAAAGCAGCTTAGGCTGAACTAGGAGACATGTAAAGCTCCTACTATACCACTGGTGTCATATGCACAATATCATAAGGAAACACAATACACAGAATTACTAAAAATAAAGGTACTTTATTTTTATGACAATATGCCAAAAGTATATCAGTGAGTACCCTCAGTATGAGTTATATACACAAGATATATGTACACAAACCAAAATTAGGTAAGTAATAGCAAGAAAGGTAATGCAAACAGTGTAGAATTACAGTAGATTGCAATAGGAGCACATAGGTATAGGGGCAACACAAACCATATACTCCAAAAGTGGAATGCGAACCACAAATGGACCCCAAACCTATGTGAGCTTGTAGAGGGTCGCTGGGACTGTAAGAAAACAGTGAGGGTTAGAAAAATAACCCACCCCAAGACCCTGAAAAGTAGGGGTAAAGTGCACCTACTACCCCCAGAGAGCACAGAAGTCGTGATAGGGGGATTCTGCAGGAAGAACAAACACCAGCAATGCAACAACAGTGGATTTCCGGACCTGAGTACCTGTAAGACAAGGGGACCAAGTCCAATAGTGGCAACAGTGTTGAGAGTGGGCAGGAGCTCAGGAAATGCCAGCTGAGGGTGCAAGGAAGCTGCCACAGGAAGAGACTTGGAGTTCTGCAAGAAAGAAGAGATCTAGGGACTTCTCCTTTGGAAGACGGATGTCCCACATCGGGATGAAGCTTGCAACGCAGAAAGACCGCAAACAAGCCTTGCTAGCTGTGGCCCAGGAGGGACAAGGATGTCGCCACTTGAAGGAGGAGACAGAGGGGGCGCCCAGCAAGTCAGGGAGCCCTCACAGAAGCAGGCAGCACCCACAGAAGTACCTGAACAGGCACTTGGAAGAAGAGTGAACCGGAGTCCACGCGAAGTCACAAAAGGGAGTCCTACGACGCCGGAGGACAACTCAGAAGGTTGTGCACTGCAAGAAGGGTGTCGGGGACCCAGGCTTGGCTGTGCACGAAGGAAATCCTGGAAGAGTGCACAGGAGCCGGAACAGCTGCAAATCACACGGTACCCAGCAATGCAGTCTAGCGTGGGGAGGCAAGGACTTACCTCCACCAAACTTGGACTGAAGAGTCACTGGACTGTGGGAGTCACTTGGACAGAGTTGCTGAGTTCCAGGGACCACACTCGTCAGGATGAGAGGGGACCCAGAGGACCAGGGTTGCAGTCTTTTGGTGCCTGCGTTAGCAGGGGGAAGATTCCGTCGACCCACAGGAGATTTCTTCTGAGCTTCTGGTGCCGGGTGAAGGCAGGCTACCCCCAGAGCATGCACCACCTAGAAACAGTCGAGAAAGCCTGCAGGATGAGGCGATACAAGGTTGCTAGTAGTCGTCTTGCTACTTTGTTGCGGTTTTGCAGGCGTCCTGAGCAGTCAGCGGTCGATCCTTTGGTAGAAGGTGAAGAGGGAGATGCAGAGGAACTCTGATGAGCTCTTGCATTCGTTATCTAAAGAATTCCCCAAAGCAGAGACCCTAAATAGCCAGAAAAGGAGGTTTGGCTACCTACGAAGGAGGATTGGCTACCAGGAGAGGTAAGAGCCTATCAGAAGGAGCCTCTGACATCACCTGCTGGCACTGGCCACTCAGAGCAGCCCCCAACACCTCTGTTTCCAAGAAGGCAAAGGTCTGGGACACACTGGAGGAGATCTGGGCACCTCCCCTGGGAGGTGCAGGTCAGGGGAGTGGTCACACCCCTTTCCTTTGTCCAGTTTCGCGCCAGAGCAGGGCTGGGGAATCCCTGAACCGGTGTAGACTGGCTTATGCAGAGATGGGCACCATCTGTGCCCATCAAAGCATTTCCAGAGGCTGGGGGAGGCTACTCCTCCCCAGCCCTCACACCTATTTCAAAAGGGAGAGGGTGTTACACCCTCTCTCAGAGGAAGTCCTTTGTTCTGCCTTCCTGGGCCAGGGCTGCCTGGATCCCAGGAGGGCAGAAACCTGTCTGAGGGGTTGGCAGCAGCAGCAGCTGCAGTGGAGACCCCAGAAAGGCAGTTTGGCAATACCCGGGTACTGTGCTAGAGACCCGGGGGATCATGGAATTGTCCCCCCCAATACCAGAATGGTATTGGGGTGACAATTTCATGATCTTAGACATGTTACGTGGCCATGCTCGGAGTTACCATTGTGACACTATACATAGGTAGTGACCTATGTATAGTGCACGCGTGTAATGGTGTCCCCGCACTCACAAAGTCCGGGGAATTTGCCCTGAACGATGTGGGGGTGCTTTGGCTAGTGCCAGGGTGCCCACACACTAAGTACCTTTGCACCCAACCTTCACCAGGTGAAGGTTAGACATATAGGTGACTTATAAGTTACTTAAGGGCAGTGGTAAATGGCTGTGAAATAACATGGACGTTATTTCACACAGGCTGCACTGGCAGGCCTGTGTAAGAATTGTCAGAGCTCCCTATGGGTGGCAAAAGAAATGCTGCAGCCCATAGGGATCTCCTGGAACCCCAATACCCTGGGTACCTCAGTACCATATATTAGGGAATTATATGGGTGTACCAGAATGCCAATGTGAATTGGTAAATTTAGTCATTAGCCTGTTAGTGACAAAACTGGACAGCAGAGAGAGCATAACCACTGAGGTTCTGGTTAGCAGAGCCTCAATGAGACAGGTATCACACAGGGAACACATACAGGGCACATACTTATGAGCACTGGGGCACTGCCTGGCAGGGTCCCAGTGACACATAGACTAAAACAACATATATACAGTGAAATATGGGGGTAACATGCCAGGCAAGATGGTACTTTCCTACACTCTACAGATGTCTTGCAGAAGAACCCACGCAAACAGTGCTGCTGAGGAAGAAACTGCCCTTGTAGAGTGAACACGGACTGATGAATGCTGTGGTTTGCCCGCTGTTTGATGGCAGAAACGAATGGCTGAGGATATCCATCTGGCTATACTCTGTTTGGAGAGCGGTTGACCTCGTCTGGGTGCACTGTAAGCTACAAACAATTGATTGAAGCGGCAGAAGGACTTAGGCCCTCATTCCAACCCTGGCGGTCTGTGACCACCAGGGTGGGGGGCAACGGAAGCACCGCCAACAGGCTGGCGGTGCTTCAAGGGCCATTCTGACCGCGGCGGTAAAGCCGCGGTCAGAAAAGGGGATCCGGCGGTTTCCCGCCGGATTTCCCCTGGCCCGGAGAATCCTCCATGGCGGCGCTGCTTGCAACGCCGCCATGGGGATTCCGACCCCCTTCCCGCCAGAACCAGGATGGCGGGAACGGGTGTCGTGGGGCCCCTGGGGGCCCCTGCACTGCCCATGCCACTGGCAGTGCAGGGGCCCCCTAACAGGGCCCCATTAAGATTCCATTCGGAGCCGGCTTCATTGTTGCAGGGTCTTTCCCGCTGGGCCGGCGGGCGCCCGCCGGCCCAGCGGGAAAGTCGAAATGACCTTTTGACCGCGGTGCAGTCTTTCCACTGGGTTACTTTGGCGGGCGGCCTCGGCCGCCCGCCAAAGTTAGAAGGACCCCCTTAGTCCTATCCAGGTAGAATTTGACACATCTCTTAATGTCTAAGGAGTATAACGCTCTTTCCGCAGGAGTAGATGGATGTGGAAAAAAAGTTTTAAAGACTATGGGCTTGTTCAAGTGAAAATCCGAAGGGACCTTCGGTATGAAATGCGGGTTTGTGCGAAGTAGTAGTTTGTCTTGTGTGATCTGCAAAAACGGTTCCTGTATGGAGAGGGCCTGAATCTCACTAACCCGTCTGGCTGATGTGAGAGCCACCAGTAAAGCAACTTTCCAAGAAAGGTATTTGATCGAAGCACGATGGATTGGTTTGAATGGATGCTTCATTAACTGTGCTAGAACAATATTCGGGGTCCACGAGTGGGGAGGAGGTCTGAATGGAGGAAAAACTCTGAAAAGTCCTTTTAAAAACCGTTTGATTAATCTAGAAGAATACAGTTAAGGTGAAGAGTCTGAACGTCTATATGAAGCTATTGCCGCTAGATGCACCTTTATGGATGAGTGTTCCAGGCCTTATTGCGCTATATGTAATAAGTAAGGCAATAATTGTTCCGTTGGTGAGGACAGTGGATCAATTTGTTGCTGGTGGCACCAGAAACAAAATCTTCGCCACTTGCAAGAATAAGCCTTATTATAGTGCTATCTGCTCTAGTTCTGGACAAAATGTCCCTACATTCCTGTGGGATATTCAGATGTGCGAACTCCCTGTGTTCAGGAGCCATGCTGATAATCGCATCGACTGAGGATCCGGATGCGATATTTGCCCTTTGTTCATTGTCAGCAAGTGTAGAGATGGTTTGAGCGGAATGACAGGCTTCATTGATAGAAGAAGCTCTGCGAACCAGTGTTGGCGAGGCCAGTACGAAGCAATCAATATCAGGGTGCACGGCTCTATCTTCATTTTCGTGAGGACTCTTGGGATCAGTGGAATTGGAGGAAAGGCGTAAGCAAAGATGCCTGACCAAGCTATGGAAAACGCATTCCCACAAGATCCCTTTTGGAGATGCCAGCTTGCAAAGTACCAGCATTTGGCGTTCCATTTGCTGGCGAACAGGTCGATTTTGGGCATTCCCCACTGGGAAAAGATGTAATCCACTGCGGACTGGTCTAGCTCCCATTCGTGGCAGCTCGATCTTTGTCTGCTGAGTGAGTCCGCTATCTTGTTCTCTATCCCCGGCAGATGCACCGCTGTGAGTCTGATGCCTTGCTGCGAGGCCCAATTCAAAATCTTTTGGGCTTCCCTGGAAAGGGTGAGAGACCTCGTGCCTCCTTGTTTGTTGAGGTAATGCATCGTAGAGGTGTTGTCTGTTCTTATGACTACGTCTGACCCCGCTATCTTCGGAAGAAAAGCCTGCAGAGCAAGATAAACTGCTCTGAGCTCCAGCAGGTTTATGTGCATCACCCTCAACTCTATTGGCCACTTGCCACTTATTTGAAGATCTTGCAAAACAGCTCCCCAGCTGTCCAGAGAGGCGTCGGTCGTGATAGTCCACGGAGCTGGACAATGTCGGAAGGAAAGGCCCACAGACAAATGATGCTTTTGAGACCACCATGTAAGAGCTTTGACCATTGCTGGGGTTATGTTTATCCGATCTTCAAAACTTCCCGAAACCTGGAGCCATTGAAGATTGAGTTGCTCCTGTAGCAGTTGCATTTTCAGTCTGCAGAGGGGAACTAGAGGTATGCATGATGACATCATGCCCAACAGGGATTTGAAAAGGCGAACAAAACAGAGTTTTTTCCCTGTATTGACTTCGCTAGAGTCAGCAACTTCTGTTGTCTCTCTACTGTGTGGCACGCCATGGTGGACTGAGTGTCCAGGTTTGCCCCTAAAAAGGTGATACTGCGTGATGGTAGAGGTTTGGACTTCTCCCAGTTGATGGTGAGGCCTAGACTGTTGAGTAAGGAACCGCATGTCGCGCCGCGGCCGCAAGCACGGGCCTTCGCGGTGCAGCACTCTGGGGCCGCGGCGGTACGCGGCTCGGGTCAAGGGTCGCGGCACTCGCTGCGCTCCTTTTCTCTGCCCGCGGATTCCTGGATGCACGCGGTAGGGCCAGAGGACCCAAATTGGGTCACGGTCCTTGCCACGAGTATAGCATTTGCAGCACTTGGCGCACACATAAATTGGGATTCTTGGCATCCACTCCTTCCACCACTTACCGGTCACACAGGCAAAAGCCGGATGCCTGCACATGGTGGTGTTTTATGCATGCCTTTCCCTTTCCCAGCATGCTGTTCACTTCCTCTTTTCCCTGCATGCTTTCTTTCTCTTTGTTTAGATGCATGTTCTTTATTCTTAGTTATAACCTCTTCCCCAATCTAAGATGGTGGTGTTTCTACTTCCTGTTTTCTACTTCCTGTCTAGGGATATATAAGGGGAATTCAGCTTCTTTCTCATTGCGTTGCAACACTCCTTTGGTGGTAGTCACGCTCCGGCTGGTTTCCTCTTGTGGATCCAGTTATTCTTGACCTGTACTCTCGGATCTTCAGTTCTAACGTCCTTGTGTCCTCCTTCTGTTTCAGGGAATTCCTGTTGGAGGTTTTTTACCCTTTTGGGGTTTTTCCTCTGGGACTCCTTCTGGAGGGCACGGACTGTAGTGGCTTGCTATTGTCAAACAGCACCGTGGCTACCGGAAGGGGTCGCCCCTACCTCGGCCAGAGCAGAACCTGCCGGAACCGGGGTCGTTCCCCAACTCTCATCAACTTCGACGGTAAGCCCAGTGTAAACCGTGACAGATTGCAACGCCCAAAAATCCAGTTGCAGTCCGGAACCATGGATAATCCAGTGGTGAATACAGAACCCACCAGCCAGACCCTGCTCATGACTATACAACAACAGGCTCAAGAACTCCAACAGCTACGTACTGAAAACACCATCTATCGACAAGCCTTTGCATCCAGGACCACTGATGTTCCCTCAGTATCTGCCACTACACCTCGTTTCTCCTGGGATCCTAACAAATTGAGAGAATTCCTGGATGCCTTGACGGTTTATTTTGCTTTTCTCCCCTCACAATTTGTGCAAGACACGACCAAGGTGGGGTATTTGATTAGTGCCCTATCTGGGCCAGCCTTGGCGTGGGCCACTCCTTTAGTGACAAGAAATGACCCCTGCCTGTCTAATTATTCCAACTTTGTCACTACCTTTAAACAGATGTTTGAGCGCCCTGGACTTGAGTCTTCAGCAGAAGAAGCTCTCTGCGATATCCCACAAGGAAATCAAGATGTATTACAATACATCACCCGTTTCAGACAATTGGCAGCAGAAACGTCCTGGGTGGAACGTACCTTGGTGACTCTGTTCCGCAGGGGTCTCAGAGAGGACATTAAGGATGAACTGGTGCACTCTGCTAGAATAGAGAACCTTAAAGGGTTGATGGATCAGACCCTGACGATAGAATATCGGTTGAATGAGTGAAGAATGGAGAAAAAGAAGAGTCGTTTGCCATCACACTCAGTGACGTCTCGCACCTTCCCTCATCGTACCGAAGAAGTCCGTCCTGAACCTAAGGGGGCTATCGAGGAAGAGCCGATGCAAATCGATACGGCTCGAGGACCTTTATCAGCTAGTGAACGAGAACACAGAAGAAGGAACGGACTTTGTCTGTATTGTGGTGCAGCTGGTCACCTAATTCGCACCTGCCCTGTTCGTCCAGCCAAGCCTTTGGGAAACGCCAACTCCCGTCCTCAGTGAGAAGGGTGAGGACGGGATATTGTGAAATACCTTCCATTTGTTCTTCCAGGGAGGAAGGGACTGTTCTTTTCCTTTTACCAGTTATCCTTCACTTAACTGATGGCCGGGAAGAAAGAACTCTGGCCTTATTGGACTGCGGGTCAGTGGTATCTACTTAGATGAAGCATGGGCAAAAGAACGACAGATAGCACAAATACCTAAGGAAGTACCAGAACAAGTCCACACGGTGGATGGATCACTCTTGGCCTCAGGACCCGTACAGTATACCACCCCTAATTTCTGTCTCCAATTTGGGAAACACCAAGAAAATCTTTTGTTTGACTTAATTTCATCACCACATCACGTCATGATCCTGGGAATCCCATGGCTCACACGGCACAACCCTTACATCAACTGGGAAACAAGAACTATTTCTTTATCCTCTCACTTCTGCCAACACCACTGCTACCTAGCAGGTGATTATTGGTCCCCAAAAGGTCTTTTAGCAGCACCCCCTAAGGTGGGATGTTCTATTAACGTCCTACAGGGAGTACCCAGTCATTATCAAGAATATGCCGATTTATTCCAGAAGCCAGAACAACCTGAACTGCCACTCCATAGAGAATACGATTGCGCCATTCCTTTAGAACCAGATACAGTGGAATACCTTGATGAGAACATACAGAGCGGATTGATTGCTCCCTCCTATTCACCTGCAGGGGCTCCTATCTTTTTTATGCCTAAGAAGACGAAAGATTTACGTCACTGTATTGATTTCAGAGGATTAAACAAGATCACTATTAAGGATCGGTACCCGTTACCCCTTATTAAGGACATCCGGGAAGCGGTCAGAGAGAGGGGCAAAGAGATTCACCAAGCTGGATCTCAGAGGAGCATACCATCTTTTAAGGATCAAAGAAGGGGATGAGTGGAAGACCGCCTTTAGAACACCTTTTGTTCACTACGAATATCGAGTAATGCCATTCGGACTCACCAATGCCCCTTCCATTTTTCAAAGGTTCATGGACTCTATTTTTTCCGATCTTCTACAACAAACAGTGGTTGTTTATCTCAACGACATTTTAATATTTTCTGTCCACCCAGAGCAACACTCTAAACATGTTTTCCAAGTTCTAGAGAGACTCAGACAACACCATTTATTTTGCAAACCTGAGAAGTGCGACTTTGATCAGACAGAGGTAAAATACTTGGGATATTGCATTAATCAAACTGGGGTCGCCATGGATTCAGACAAGGTGCAAGCTATATTGGATTGGCCATCTCCCTCTTCCATCAAAGAGACTCAGTGTTTTTTTGGATTAGCCAATTTCTATCTACAATTTATAGCAGACTTTGCCCAGAGAACCAGTTACATTACTCAAACCCTTAAAAAAGACCTTCTAAAGAAGGGCTTTTGTTGGACACAAGACGCAGAGTTAGCCTTTCAAGACTTAAAGAAAGCCTTTATTCAAGCTCCTATTCTACGACACCCAGACACCAGCAAACAATTTATTGTTGTCGCAGACGCCTCAGAAAGAGCCATTGGGGCTGGCTTACTGCAAAAACAAGACGATGATGATTTAGAGCACCCTGTATTCCACCTGTCACACATTTTATCCGATTCAGAGCTGAACTATTCCGTGCTAGAACGTGAATTACTCGCCTTGAAGACCGCGTGCACAGAATGGAGAAACTTTTTGATGGGCTCGAAAGAACCCTTTGAAGCCTGAACAGACCACAGAAATCTACAATGCTTGAGAAACTTTCAGTGTCAGAATAGCCAGCAGGCTCGATGGGCTTTCTTTTTCAGCCAATATGACTTTCATATCACATACATTCCTGGTTCTCAGAACATCCTGGCTGATGCCTTGTCTCAACGTTATCCTGAGTGTAGCGATTCTCCTGTACAGAACCTATTTGACAATAACAAGATCATTGGTTTAGTACAGACTTTTTTAGACCAAGTCAAGTCCGAATATTCCCGTCTAGAAGATACAGAGCTGAAGAAGTTGCGTCCGCAACTTCATATAGATCAAGGGTATTACTACCATGATAAGGCCCTGTTCTTTCCCACTAAGCTAGGACAGACTGAAGCCTTACGTATGTGCCATGATTCCCCCATCGCAGGTCATCGAGGAATGAAAGCTACCCAAGAACTTCTGCTTCGCTCCTTCTGGTGGCCAACTCTCAAGACAGATACTGAAGATTATGTATCATCCTGTCCTGTATGTGCTCAAGCCAAGACACCCCGTACTAAACCAGTAGGATTACTTCGCTCATTACCAGTTCCCCCAGGTCCATGGCACACTATCTCCACGGATTTCATGTGCTCTTTACCCTCTTCAGTGGGAAATCAAGTAATTATGGTAACCGTGGACTCCTTCACTAAAATGGCTCATTTCACGGCCTTAAGAAAGTTACCAACGGCAAAGGAATTAAGTCAAATCTTTACACAAGAAGTCTTTCGACTTCATGGATTACCTCATGTCATTATATCGGATAGGGGTCCTCAATATATCTCCCGATTCTGGAAACAATTCTGTAAGACCTTGGGAATCGAAGTGGCCTTATCCTCAGGGTTCCATCCTCAAACTAACGGACAGACGGAACGACT
This sequence comes from Pleurodeles waltl, assembly GCF_031143425.1. Classification (NCBI taxonomy): domain Eukaryota; kingdom Metazoa; phylum Chordata; class Amphibia; order Caudata; family Salamandridae; genus Pleurodeles; species Pleurodeles waltl. The sequence continues at coordinate 143,534,720 of NC_090446.1, read as the reverse complement.
AAATCAAGGCCTCGAACAATATTTACGTAGCTCCTGCAATGCTACGCAGAGTAATTGGTCTACCTATTTACCACTTGCAGAATTCTCCTACAACAACTCAATACACAGTGCCTCGAACCTCTCCCCTTTCTATGGCTCTTACGGTTTCCATCCTAAGGCCTTCCCAACTCCCCTGAAAGATACTTCCAATCTTCCTGCCATCTCCTCCTATGTTCGACAGCTACGGGGTGTCCAACGTGTTATCCATTCCAACCTTGTGGCCACTAAGTCACGCATGAAAAAGATGGCTGATAAGAGACGTTGTGAGGCTCCTCACTATCAGGTCCATGATAAAGTTTGGCTTTCCTCTAGATTTCTACCTCTCCGACTTACTCAGAACAAATTTAAACCCAGTTATTATGGTCCATTCCTGATTCTCAAAAAGATTAACCCAGTGTCTGTGCGTCTTCGCCTGCCCCAGACTTGGAAGATACACCCTGTGTTCCATGTCTCTCAACTCAAACCTTACCTTCCTGATCCTTTTCACAGACGATTCTCCTGTCCTCCCCCTCTGTTGGTTGATAAGGTGCCCGAGTAAGAGGTCCAGGAAATCTGTGACTCTCGTTTTTTCCATGGACGCCTCCAATATCTTATTCATTGGAAAGGCTACCCTATGAGTGAGTGTCCTTCAGTTCATGCCCCTCTTTTGGTCTGTCGCTTTTTCCAGCTTTTCCCTCACAAGCCTGGGGCCTCGGGGGGGGGTGGGAACCAACTATCGCGCCGCGGGCGGTGTCATCGACGGCACGGATATAGGTGGTCATTACGACCCTGCCGGTCAGAGACCACCAGGGGTAATGTGGCGTCCGTACCACCAACAGGCTGCCGGTACGGAGGCCCTTATTACACCAGGGCCGGCGGTTTCCTGCCGTTTTAGCCCTGGCGGTGATAATCCGCCAGGGCAGCGCTGCATGCAGCGCTGCCCTGGGGATTATGACACCCCTACCGCCAGCCTGTTTCTGGCGGTTTGGCTGGTGTCCTGGGGCCCCTGCACTGCCCATGCCACTGGCATGGGCAGTGCAGGGGCCCCCTAACAGGGCCCCAGACAGCTTTTCACTGTCTGCACAGCAGACAGTGAAAAGCGCGACTGGTGCAACTGCACCCGTCGCACGATCGCAACACCGCCGGCTCCACTAGGAGCTGCCTCCTATGTTGCGGCCTCATCCCCGCCGGCCCAGCGGGAATGTCATAATGGGGGCCGCCCGCCAAGGTCGTAATGACCCCCATAATCTTCGTCGTTGGTGGAATCGTCGGTGACGAATGCATGGAGATCTTGATCGTCGCCAGCCTAACCGATGAGTCTACCGTCGACGAGACCGTCGACAATGGTAAAGCAGACACTGTTGTTACCGTCGTCAATGATGAAGAAGTGTAGATCTTCGTCGACGATGACGTCGTCGACGCTGCTCTCGTCGACACTGGGGCGCTCGTTGATGACGATGTCGGCGTCATAACCATCATCGACAGTGTAACAGTAAAAGTCGTCGTCAACGGTGAGACACTGAGTTTGTCGTCGACAGCACATTCTTAGCTGCCGAAGTAGATGACGGCCTTTTGAAAGGCAAAGATGGTGGTACAGAGGAGGATTTCTTATGCCTCTAAGAACTGCTGGCATGACTTCTCTCCCCTTTCCTGGAAGATTTATGAGGTGAAGTAGATGGGCTTCGGCCCTTGTAAGACCCTGTGGTAGTATTTTTGTGGGCTTTTCTTGGTTGTTGTGAAGGAGATCTTGTGTCTGATCTCGCCCTTTTTGATGACTTTTTGGATGTTGAAGAGTCATCACTATCCGAATCAGAGACTGGATTATCTCTGTGCTTAAGTTTCTGCAGCCAAATTAATAATCTACCTTTTCTATCCTTAAGAGTTTTAGAGGAAATGGTACGACAAACATTCCAGTCCTTGGCTGAGGGGTCCGGATAGAGGCAATATATACAATCCTGATGAGGGTCTTCAGAATGTAGTCTTTTCTTTCCACAAGTTTTACAATTTCTGAATAAACCCTTCTTCTCCTTGTCAGACATGTTGTAGGTGTTAACCGCAATCAGTCAAAACCAAGTTTAGTAGAGAAAAATGGCTTCAAGACAATCCAAAGGTGTGAAGAAAGAGCAGAGCTCTGAGGAGACTCCCTAGCACGACGTGCGGTAGAAAATCTGAGGTGCTGGAGCTTCTCTCAGGAGGATTCTAGAGGGTGGTGTTGTCTGATTGGTGGATGCTCAAGTTTGGTCCTTTTCTTAAAATGACTGTGATAGACTATTAAATTAAAGAGGCCTAAGGCCCTTGTGTTGATATGTTACATCATTACTTGTGTAATTGTACCGGAGGCTCCCATCTCGACGACGGGGAATGATTCAAGCATGTGAATCTATGAAAGTTCCAATACTGGAGTAACTTTTATATTTTCCTGCATTGAGTCTTTATTAGATTTACATGCTTGAATTATAGTAATAAGCAATAATGACAGTTTACACATACAATTACAAAGCAGAAGGTGGGATGAAATAGATAGACAGAGCTTATTTAAAGAGATGGTACAGAACTGCTTGTCCCACCACAGTGTCTGTCTACTACTGTTTTCAAGCAGTAGTACTTTCAGAAGGATTGTCTGTTCCAGCATGTTGCAGCACAGCAGATATTCACCAGCAGCACTCTAAGACGTTTTAACAAGGTGATGAGGTTTCAATGCCTCTCTTAGAGTGGGCTGTAACTGTTCTCAAAAGTGGTCCCCCTGCTTTTCTGTGGCAGATTGCAATTACAGTTGCGCCTCATCTACACATGCCTCAAGTCGACACTCAGAATTATTTACATGCATTTGCAGGGGAAACAAGAAACTACCTTGATTTTCTAAATTGTGCTGTTCTACTCTGATAGAACTTAAAGGGTCTCCTTGTAGAACAGTACCCTCTTTTTAGCATGGTTACCCCCACTTTTTGCCTGCAGTCAGTGAGTTTTGACTGTGTTCACTGGGATCCTGCTAACCAGGACCCCAGTGACTGTGCTCTCTCCCTCTAAATTTGGTTACTTCAGACTTAGTACACCCCACAATTGAATAACTGGTGCCCCAATATAAGTCCCTAGTATATGGTACTTAGGTACCCAGGGCATTGGGGCACCAGGAGTTCCCCATGGGCTGCAGCATGTATGTGTCACCCATGGGAACCCATGCAAAATGTGTCTGCAAGCCTGCGTGAAAAGGTGCATGCACACTTTCACTACAGGTCACTGCACCAGGTCACTGTAAGTCACCCCTATGGTAGGCCCTCCTAGCCCAGAGGGCAGGGTGCAGGTATTTGTGTGTGAAGGCACCCCTGCATGATCAGAGGTGCCCCTACGAACTCCAGCTCCATTACACTGGACTTTGTAAGTGCAGGGAAGCCATTTTATCGGTGTACTGGGCACCAGTCACTACCCGTATTTAGCTACATACTGTAATGGTAACTCTGAACCTGGGCATGTCTGGTATCAAACATGTCAGAATCATACCACAATACTGTTGCCAGTATTGGTTGTATGATTCCATGCACTTTGGGGGCTCCTTAGAGGACCCCCAGCATTGCTCCTAACAGTCTTCTGAGGTTTTCCGGACAGCCCCTCAGAGAGGTTTCTGCGCTCCTGCCGCTTGACCAGCTGAAGCAGAGGAAGGAAGAACAAATGATTTCCTGTGTGAGAGGGAGGTAACACCCTCCCCCTTTGAAATAGGTGTCACCTGGCTTAGGTGGGGTAGCCTCCCCAAGCCACTGGTATGCTTTGAAGGGCATATTTGATGGCCTCCTTGAATAAACCAGTTTGCACCAGTCCAGGGACTCTCGGTCCCTGCTACGAGGCAAAACTGGACTGGACAATGGAAAGGGGAGTGCCCATTCCACTGTCCATCACCACTCCATAGGTGGTGCCCAGAGCTCCTCCAGGTGGCCACTTGAGTCTGCCATCTTGAATCCAAGGTGGGCAGAGGCCCATGGGAGCATCTGATTGTCCAGTTCAGGCAGGTGACATCACAGCCTCCTACAGATAGGTGGTCACCCTGCTAGGTAACCAATACCCTTCCTCGGCTATTTAGGGTTTCTCTCTCGGGTGGTTCCTCAGGTTCAACGTGCAAGATTCCAGCAGGACTCTCTGCATCGTTTACTTCATCTTCCGGCCACCGGGACTGCAACTGGACCCTCCAGGAAATAACAATCTGCAACTCCAGCGATGACTCCGCTTTCCAACATTGTTTCTCCGGCTCCTTCCAGCAACTGCAACAGTTTCCGGGCTGTGCATCCTCCGAGGGTGACGAGTCTTCAGCATGCACAAGAAGTAAGAAGGAATTTCCCTTGGAGGGAACAAGTCACTCCCCTGCATTCGCAGGCACCAACTGCAACAACGATCGGCTGCGTGGATCTTCTCTCCTCTGGAACTGCGTCGACCCTGCATCATAGATGATGGTCTGGAGTGGTCCCCTTGGACTCTCTCTACCAGTTGTCCAACTTGGGAGACAGTAAGCCCTTGCCTCTCCTTGCAGGACAGTTACAAAGGTTTTTTTGTTCCTCCTCCAAGGTATCTTCAGGCTCAGCACTCCCTCCTGCACAGCACAGTCTCCTGCCTGCTGCTCCAGTGATGTGGGACTCCTCTTTAGGTGTGCTGAAAGGGCCTCACTGCGGCTTCAGTGCCTGCTGCCAGTGGGTCGCCTGTGGGGGCTACCTCCTCTTCCTGTGATTCTCCCAGCTGCTGAGGGTGACCCTGAACTCCCCTCCTTGGGTCGAGTCCCCTGAACCTTGCTGGTCCTCTTCATCCTGGAAAGACCTTCTTCTCTGACTCTTGCGTTTGCAAAGGCTTGATGGGGATTTTCCAGCAGCACTGATCGACTGCATCACGCCCGGTGACGTAGGACATCACTAGCATCACTTCTGGATATCCTCTTCTGCACTTGTGCTGCAATGCTGACTTTCTTTATCCACTGTCGACCAGGTCCTGCATCCACAGAAGGGTGGGTCCTCCCACAAATGGACACTCCAACTGGAACTGGACTTGGTCCCCTTCCTTTGCAAGTCCTCTTCTATCAGGATCCACCTTTGGTTTCTTCCAGACTTTTCTGGGTCTTGCAAAGTCCTTTCCCAAAGTCCTCCTGTTGGTTTTGGGGAAAACCAGGTACTTCGCTCTTCTCTCCAGGTCGCTGAGGGCATCCTGGTACTTACTTCTTTGGATTCCTGGTTCCTCCAGCTCACCTCTACTGATTCCACTTTCTTGAGTGGGGGACTGTCTTTCACATTCCATTTTTTTAGTAAATGGGTTGGCCCTCCCCTAGGGCCCTCACTATTTGCTATTGCTTTTAGTAATACCTAATGCTTTCTATGCTATTTCCTGATTACTGATGTGTATATTATAGTATGTTTACTTACCTCCAGTTGATGTATTGCCTTTACAGTATTTTAGTATTTGTGTTACCATAAGAAAGTACCTTTATCTGTGCAATACTGTCTGGTATAAGGTGATAACTCCATAGGTGCTCACCACACACCAGGCCAGCTTCATACGCTCCTTACATCAACTGAGTGAAAGGCCCTCTCTGCAGCTATAAAGGGGTTTTGGAAAAATTTTGAGGACTACTGGTTCATTCATGTGAAACTCAGTTTAAATTATTGGTATGAATTTTGGGGTGGTTTTTAGCAAAAATGTATCCTTGGTACATCTGCCCAATCTGCAAAGTTCTGAGCAAGTAAACGTCTGGAGCTCACTTACTCTTCTTGCTGACATTATAGCCAACAGAATGGCTATTTTCTAAGATAAATATTTTAAGTGAGCCTTGTGGATTGGTTTGAATGGAATGGAATTGCCAACAGTCGGGAAAGGACAGTGTTCAGTCTTCAACTCCCACTCAGTCGGGGTAGTTCTTTATGGTGGAAAGACTCTGAAAAGTAAAGGTCTTTACACAGTCTTTCCACCATCAAGAGCTTTCTGGGATCTTTTACTATGCCTTGAGACCATAAGGATGGTAGATCTTCTGTACTGTGAAATGGCCACAAAGTGGACTTTCATTGATGCATGTTTCAGCCCTAATTATGCAAGCTGTAATAGATAGGGCAACCTCTGATGGGCTTGGATTTGAAATGAATGGAATCCTTCTGAAGAGCACCAGACACATAGGGGGTCATTCTGACCCAGGCGGGCGTCGGGAGCCGCCCGCCTGGAGGGAACCGCCAGAATACCGCTGCGCGGTCAAAAGACCGCCGCAGGTATTCTGGGTTTCCCACTGGGCTGGCGGGCGACCGCCAACAGGCCGCCGGCCAGCCCAGTGGGAAACACCCCTCCATGAGGATGCCGGCTCCGAATGGAGCCGGCGGAGTGGAGGATGTGCGACGGGTGCAGTAGCACCCGTCGCGAATTTCAGTGTCTGCTGAGCAGACACTGAAATTCAGGGTGGGGCCCTCTTACGGGGGCCCCACGACACCCCATACCGCCATCCTGTTCCTGGCGGCCGAAGCCGCCAGGAACAGGATGGCGGTATGGGGGTCAGAATCCCCATGGCGGCGCAGCAAGCTGCGCCGCCATGGAGGATTCTACAGGGCAGCGGAAAACCGGCGGGAGACCGCCGGTTTTCCCTTTCTGGCCGCGGCTGAACCGCCGCGGTCAGAATACCCTGTGGAGCACCGCCAGCCTATTGGCGGTGCTCCCGCCGACCCCGGCCCCGGCGGTCAGGAATGACCCCCATAATCTTCTCCATTTAGATGTGTGTGTTCTATTTGTAAATAGTCTGGTTAGCAGTAGAATGTCTCTATGAAATGTTAATATGTCTACATGGTAGAATTAATGGAATTCAGGAGCCAGGGTGATAATCTCATAGATATTGGATTGTTATGAAAGATTTACTTCTGGCATCTTGGATGGACGTCCGTACTCGTCCCCAGCGGAAAGCGTGATGTTTCTGCTAGAAGTAGAAGGTCCGTAAACTAGTATCGCCTCTGCCAGGAATGCGTGGGAGAAAATGCTGCAGAGCTCTCTAACCACCTCTCAACTTGACACCATTTGTGTAAGGTTTTAATTTCTTGAGAGGATAAAAGGCCTTGCGTCAAGAGTTTGTGATGCATCCAAAGACACCACAAAATGGGATCAGGGTGGAAGGAAAGTGAGGCCTACACCTTTATTGTTTGATGACCAACAGGAAAATTTTATGTGAATTCATTACTTGTGCAGCTCCTCCTAGATAGGCTGCATGCGAAGAAGGTAGTATGGAATCAGCACAATACTTGACAACATTATCGAGAGGAGTTGCACTCTTGCTTGAGGCTGTTTGTGCAAATATTTTGCTAGTGAAGACTTGAATCTGTTTTAGTTACCAGAAATTGAAGTCTTTGTGGTGGCTTCAAGGAGAATATGTTGTTGAAGATTAGTTCTGAAAATGTGATAGAAACAGACACTGAGGGGGTCATTCTGACCGCCAGGGCCAACGACCGCGGAAGCACCGCCAACAGGCTGGCGGTGCTTCTGGGGCCATTCTGACCGCGGCGGTACAGCCGCGGTCAGAAAAGGGAAACCGGCGGTTTCCCGCCGGTTTCCCGCGGCCCCAGGGAATCCTCCACGGCGGCGCTGCAAGCAGCACCGCCATGGGGATTCCGACCCCCTTCCCGCCATCCTGTTTCTGGCGGTTTTTACCTAACAGGGCCCCATTGAGATTTTCAGTGTCTGCTTGGCAGACACTGAAAATCGCGACGGGTGCAACTGCACCCGTCGCACACCAGCAACTCCGCCGGCTCCATTCGGAGCCGGCATCCTCGTTGCTGGGGCTTTCCCGCTGGGCCGGCGGGCGGCCTTTTGGCGGTCGCCCGCCAGCCCAGCGGGAAAGTCAGAATGACCGCCGCAGTCTTTTGACCGCGGTACGGTCTTCTGGCGGCTCCCACCAGGCGGGCGGCTTCTGCCGCCCGCGGGGGTCAGAATGACCCCCTGAGTGCCTGAATCATAAAGGTACATGTACACATTTGTGTAAGTTTACAATAACTTGCTATTCATAAAAAATTTTACGAGTAGTGTCTTTAAAGTGCGGAGCCTCCGCTCATAAAACGACCTATATTTTTATGTGTAGATACTGAGCTGTAATAAAGATACTACTTGTAAATCTTTTTGTGAATAGCAACCAACCGTAAACGTCCACAAAAAGTGTAAGTTTACAAGTTTACCTTTGTTAATCAGGTCCTGAGTCTTTTGTAGACTTTATGGATGAGCCCTTGACCATCCATTTTTCTAGATATGGAGAGACCTTGTGACGTAGACTTTTTATGTGGGCTACAATGGGCACCATGCAGTTGGTAAATATCATGGAAGCACATTTCAGGCCGAATGGATAGTGACCGGCATCCTTGAATATGAGCGTTCTTTGAATAGGCATGTGAAAATACACATCTTTGAGGTCATAGATTATTTGTGTAGGAGGCTGGCCTGGTTTGTAGTGGGTACCTTGGGTATTTACACCTTATGCCAGGTCCAGTTATCCCTTATTAGTGAAATGTAGTAGTGTTCTAGCAGCTTAGGCTGATAGAGGTAGCTATAGCAGAGCAGCTTAGGCTGAACTAGGAGACATGCAAAGCTCCTGCAATACCACTTAAAGTTACACAGTACTTATACACAAGTAAAGACAATACTCAGTATTACCAAACATAAAGGTATTTATTTGGGTGACACAGTACCAAAAATATCTTAGAGACAATACTCCTTCTGGAGGTAAGTATTATACACAATATATACACTAGACACCAAAATTAGACAAGTAAATTGTCACAGAACAATGCAAACAGTAGGAAATCCTATAGAATGCAATAGGAGAAAATAGGTCTAGGGGCAACACAAACCATATCCTAAGAAAGTGGAATGCGAATCACGGCTTCCCCCATAGACAAGTGTAGTGAGTGCAGAATCGCTGGGAGAGTGAGAATACAGTAAAGGTAAGGAAATTACCCCACCCCAGAGCCCAGAAAAGCAGGAGTAAAGTACTGCAAGTTTCCTTAGGACACACTACACCTCGTTTTTGGGATTTTGCAGCAGCCAACCAAGTCTGCAAAGCACAACTGCTGGATTATTGGCCCTGAAGACCTGCAAAGGAAGGGGACCAAATCCAGAAGTCGAAAGAAGTTCCAGGAAGGACAGGAGCCCCTGCCAACCCAGAAGAGGGTGCAAAAGAAGAGTCCCTGATTAGTCGAAGACTGCAGAAATGCACCCGAGAACGATGCCTGCGGGTTCCTGCGTGATGCAAAAGATGTTCCACTGCGTGAAGATCGTTGCAGACGAGATTTTGTGTTGGAAGACTCCAACAAGCCTTGGCTACGACAAAAGTGCGTTTTGCGTCAAAATGGCGCTGGATGGACCCAGGAGGGACCTGGGGGCCTCAACTCTGCGTGAAGAGGAAGAGGGGGCTCTCAGCACTTTAGAGAGCCCTCAGGATGGTAGCCTGCACCCCCAGGTTCTGAGTTCAAAGGAGGTGCAAAAACGCGGTTGATGCAGCACAACAAAAGAAGGTCCCACGCCGCCGGAGAACAACTCAGTGAGTTGAGCTTCGCAGGATGGAGTGCTGGGGACCTGGGCCAGGCTGTGCACAAAGGAATTTAGCAAAGAGTGCACAGAGGCCTCTGGAGGCAAGGAAGACGCAGTACACAGGAGTACCGTCGCTCTCGAGGAAGGCAAGGTCTTTACCTCCTCCAAATTGCATCAGTCTATGTCGATGATGTCCACCCTCTGTGTCCCTAGGAGCATGCTTGTCGCTGTGAGAAGAGTCCCATAGTACCGGTCGTCGCCTTGGAAGGTGCCTGCTTGGAGCAGGGGAGTGACTCCCTCACTCCACCAGAGATTTCTTTGGTCCTTCTGGTGCAGGATGAAGACAGGGAGTCCCCAGAGGGTGCACGCCGTGGAAACTGTTGCAGTTGCTGACTTAGAGCTGAGGTTGCTGAAGAAAAGTGTCTCTTGGAGAAACTTTGTTACAGTTACAGCGTTTCTTGGAGCAGGCTGCGGGTTGATCCGAGGTCAGAAGAGTCTGAAGTTGTTGCAGAGGATTCCTGAAGGAAACTTGCAAGCAGAATCTGAAGAGAACCCACAGTAGAGACCCTAAATAGCCCTGAGAGGGGGATTGGCTACCTTCTCAGGTATGGACCTACCAGGAGGGGTCTCTGATGTCACCTGCTGGCACTGGCCACTCAGAGGCCTCCAGAGTGCCCCCACACCTTGCAAAGCAAGATGGCTGAAGTCTGGGACACACTGGAGGAGCTCTGGGCACCACCCCTACGGTGGTGATGGACATGGGAGAGGTCATTCCCCTTTCCTTTGTCCAGTTTCCCACCAGAACAGGGGGAAGGGATCCCTGAACCTGTATAGACTGGTTTGTGCAAGGAGGGCACCATCTGTGCCCTTCAAAGTATTTCCAGAGGCTGGGGAAGGCTACCCCTCCCCAGCCCGTAACACCTATTTCCAAAGGCAGAGGGTGTAACACCCTGCTCTCAGAGGAAATCCTTTGTTCTGCCTTCCTGGGATTGGGCTGCCCAGTCCCCAGGAGGGCATAACCCTGTCTGTGAGGTGGCAGCAGCTGTAGCTGCAGTGCAAGCCTCAGAAAGCTGGTTTGGCAGTACTGAGGGGCCATGGTGGAGGCCCCAGGAAGCATGAAATTGTCTCACCAATACCAAATTTGAAATGGGGGGACAATTCCATGATCTTAGACATGTTACATAGCCATTTTTGGAGTTACCATTGTGAAGCTACATTTAGGTATTGACCTATATGTAGTGCACACGTGTAATGGCGTCGCCGCACTCAGAAAGTCCGGGGAAATGGCCCTGAACTATGTGGGGGAAACTTTGCTAGTGCAAGGGTGCCCGCACGCTTAGTAACTTTGCACCTAACCTTCAGCAAGTGAAGGTTAGACATAGCCGACTTATAAGTTACTTAAGTGCAGTGAAAATGGCTGTGAAATAGTGTGTGCACTATTTCACACAGGCTGCAATGGCAGTCCTGTGTAAGGGTTTGTCTGAGCTCCTTATGAGTGGCAAAATAAATGATGCAGCCCATTTGGATCTCCTGGAACCCCAATGCCCTGTGTACCTAGGTACCATATACTAGGGATTTATAAGGGGGGTCCAGAATACCAACTGAAATTGGTAAATGAAGTCACTAGCCTACGGTGACAAATTTAAAAGCAGAGAGAGCATAAGCACTGGGGTTCTAGTTAGCATACCCTCAGTGGCACAGTTAGGCACTACACAGGCACATTAGGCCATAAACTATGAGCACAGGGGTCCTGGCTAGCAGGACCCCAGTGAGACAGGCAAAACACACTGACAGATAGGTTTTTATCTATGAGCACTGGGGTCCTGGCTAGCAGAATCCCAGTGACACAGTAAAAACACACTGACACACACTCACAAACAAGCCAAAAGTCGGGGTAACCATGCTACAAAGAGGCTACTTTCTCACAATATGTATTATTTTTTATTAGGTGCAGCATAATGTATGGTAAAGTGACCATTCTGAACGATTGTTTCGTTAGAAACAGGGTGATCTGATGTAAGTCCAATGGGCCTCAATTCTTTTGAGGCATACTTTTTTGGGGAAATTACCTGAAATAAAAACCTACATTCTGCTGCTCTTTTGGTATTAATTTGCTAGCTCCCTGAACTTTCTGCTTTCAACAGATGTGGATGTCCATATTTGATTTAGTCTGGAGATGTTATTGGAGGGTGCTGGAGAAACTCCAACGTGACCAAACTGGATTACATCCTCCATCCACTTGTCCAGGAAGATTCTTGCCCATTCTCTGTAAAAAGTAGAGATTCTTACTAAAAAAGGGCCTTAAATCTTGTTGAGTTGTAAGATGGTAACAGGTGCTCAAAGAGTGCCAATTACAATTGGAGTCCTGACTTTTAGAATTTCCTCCTCATTGCCGTTTTGGTGGGGGCTTGTTGTATGTTTGTATTTGAGGTGATTTGTATGTCTGGAGAAGATGCTGCGATGTATGGTATTGACAATATGGTTGAGGCAGGTGTAGAGGATACCTATTTGGTTGATATGATTTGCAATTTTCTTGCATCCTTCTACTAGGTCCTCGAAAGGAATGAGGTTGCCTGTGCTGTAACTCCCCCAAGTGAAATGGATGTTTCAGCTTCAGGTTATATGCTGTGAAGCATATCATCGACATGCTTTCCAAATACAGACTTCTACGTCGCATGGCATGTTTAGGTTGCTCATAATGATCTCTGCCTTCTCAAGACAGCAGCTCCAGCTGGGTGGCGGAAACCTAGATTTTCTACACTATTCGCCAAATCAATGTGCACTACAGAAGCTCTTCTGGCATCTTGAAGTAGTGTCTGTACTAACTGTTTTTGTCACTAGGTCCAGGTACGGAGTATTCTTTGATCACAATTGGTGACCATAACTACCCACAATTGCCACATCCCAGGCTGTTCTTATTGTCATTGTCGCTATGGAAGACACTCTCTTGCAAAGGCATCCATTATGCATCTTTTCTTGTCACGTGGTGCAGTGCACTGTGTAATAGGATTTCCAGCTCTCCTTTGTGTATCCTGCATTATAACAAAATGTGCTTTAGCATGATTAAGGAATCACATTGGCGTGTTTTCCGGCTCCTTGTATTTTTTAACTAGTCTGGGCACCGCAGGTGCAATAATAGGCAGTCTCTGCATCAACTGAACGCTCTCCTGCCAACGGTGATGCACTATGGGAATCTTTCTAGTGTATCTTCTGGGTGGCTCTTTGAAGTTGTAGAGTAAGCAAGCAGTCCTTCTCTCCAACAACAGCTGGTCAATCAAATCTTTTGGCAGCTCTTTCCATTAATGTATGAAATCTTCTGTTGTCATCCGTTGGTGAATCCATTTGCGGTGTGGGTGGGTCTGTTGCCTGGAGGATGTACGTACCCTCCTCATTACCTAATGGTCTGGTTGGTTCATGCAATTATCCTTCTTCAATACAGGGTGTAAATGGGTCTGTGTGGTACATGCACAAAATGTTGAACCAGATGGTATGCTGTTGAATGTGATGGCAGTTCCACATTTTGTTATCCTAGAACCTCTTATCTGTGCCTTGGAGACTGCAGTGATTGAGGAGCAGTTGTTTATGGGGCAGGGATGAGAGAGGTTGAGGCTCTGGTCCCGTAGAGAACCTAGAGTAATAGTCAGCCATTATATGGCGCAAATCTTTTACAAGGTCTTCAGATACCTTCATCACTGGGTGTTCCCTGTCTTTTTCATACACCTAATCATATGGTTCATAATCAAGATTATGATATTTGCTCTCCCTCTAACTGTTGCTCCTGCAGGTTTGGATAATTCGGGTGCAAAGGTTTGGTTTCCTTACGTGGAGAGTACTTTTGTTCTTTCTCAGTATTCTATCCTTTAATTTTATTTGACCTGAACTGTATGCAGCCCTTCAGAGGTTGTCTGGATCCGATGCCTCCTCTGCTTTCGTATTTATAGGTTTACAGTGCCTGCATGTAGATCTAACTAATCATGCCCCGTCTCTGTATAGGCCTCCCAGTAATGGGGCAACCCCTCTCCTCGGTCTCAAAGCAAGTCTCCATCATGCCTGGCTGAATTCAGGATTTAGTATTATTGGAGAGTAGGGAGGGGTATGTCGTGGTTGCTTGGTGGTGATTGACTTTGTCCCAACAGTGTTAGAGAGTAGTAGCAGTAGCATATAGAGGTGTTAGGGGCAGTTGGGGGCAGAGTTCATTTTTATGCAATGAATTCGAACCAGCCATGATATATCAAGCCTGCCTCAGCGGTAGAGATCTTTCAAAGAGGAAATCTAACACAGGTGGTATCATTTAGTCGTATGGTGTGTGATTGGCTTTTTAAATGAAAATTCCCAGGTAGCGTAGAGGCAGCATGCCAGTCCGGTAGCAAAAAGAAAGCTCTGGGCTGCATTAGTAGGGTCTACTACTCCTTTACCCATGGTCTTCTCATAACTGATGCAGAACCCCAAGACAGCCTCAAACTGTTGCAGTTCGGGAAGCAAACAGAAGACAGAGGTATCAGGACGCGTCAAAAAACACAGGACGTCATCAGCGAAGAGGGCCAATTTGTAGTACTCACCATTGGCCGCAAACCCCTGGACCTCTCGTTTAGTTTCTAGGTGGTGAACCGGGGGCTCCATTGTGAGCCCAAATATTAGTGGGGACAGTGCGCACCCCTGTCTAGAGCCCTGTGAAGAGGAATCGGGGGACAGACAGAGCCACTGACTTTGATGCGTGACACCGGGGCATTGTAATTGGCTGGTATAAAAGCAGTCTTTGAGAGGACGTCATGAAGGAGCTGTCAGGTCACTTGATTAAAGGTTTTCTTCCTGTCCAGCGAGACATAACATTCACTGCCAAGCGCACACTACCTCTTCCGTATAAAACTGGACTGACAGTTGGACAAGAGCAATGGCAAAATTGAGTGTAGGCAGGTAACTGGGATGGAAGCAAATATTGTAGGAACGTACCATCTTGCCTGGCATGTTACCCCCATATTTCACTGTATATATGTTGTTTTAGTGTATGTGTCACTGGGACCCTGCCAGCCAGGGCCCCAGTGCTCATAAGTGTGCCCTGTATGTGTTCCCTGTGTGATGACTAACTGTCTCACTGAGGCTCTGCTAACCAGAACCTCAGTGGTTATGCTCTCTCTGCTTTCTAAATTGTCACTAACAGGTTAGTGACCAATTTCACCAATTCACATTGGCATACTGGAACACCCTTATAATTCCCTAGTATATGGTACAGAGGTACCCAGGGTATTGGGGTTCCAGGAGATCCCTATGGGCTGCAGCATTTCTTTTGCCACCCATAGGGAGCTCTGACAATTCTTACACAGGCCTACCACTGCAGCCTGAGTGAAATAACGTCCACGTTATTTCACAGCCATTTACCACTGTACTTAAGTAACTTATAAGTCACCTATATGTCTAACCTTCACCTGGTGAAGGTTGGGTGCAAAGTTGCTTAGTGTGTGGGCACCCTGGCACTAGCCAAGGTGCCCCCACATTGTTCAGGGCAAATTCCCCGGACTTTGTGAATGCGGGGACACCATTTCACATGTGCACTATACATAGGTCACTACCTATGTACAGCGTCACAATGGTAACTCCGAACATGGCCATGTAACATGTCTAAGATCATGGAATTGTCACCCCAATGCCATTCTGGCATTGGGGAGACAATTCCATGATCTCCCGAGTCTCTAGCACAGACAAGGGTACTGCCAAACTACCTTTCCCGGGGTTTCACTGCAGCTGCTGCTGCTGCCAACCCCTCAGACAGGTTTCTGCCCTCCTGGGGTACAGCCAGGCCTGGCTCAGGAAGGCAGAACAAAGGACTTCCTCAGAGAGAGGGTGTTACACCCTCTCCATTTGGAAAAAGGTGTCAGGACTGGGGAGGAGTAGCCTCCCCCAGCCTCTGGAAATGCTTTGATGGGCACAGATGGTGCCCATCTCTGCATAAGCCAGTCTACACCGGTTCAGGGATCCCCCAGCCCTGCTCTGGCGCGAAACTGGACAAAGGAAAGGGGAGTGACTACTCCCCTGACCTGCACTTCCCAAGGGAGGTGCCCAAAGCTCCTCCAGCGTGCCCCAGACCTCTGCCATCTTGGATTCAGAGGTGTGCTGGCACACTGGACTGCTCTGAGTGGCCAGGGCCAGCAGGTGACGTCAGAGACTCCTTCTGATAGGCTCTTACCTGTGTTACTAGCCTATCCTCCTTCCTAGGTAGCCAAACCTCCTTTTCTGGCTATTTAGGGTCTCTTCTTTGGGGAATTCTTCAGATACTGAATGCAAGAGCTCACCAGAGTTCCTCTGCATCTCTCTCTTCACCTTCTGCCAAAGGATCGACCGCTGACTGCTCAGGACGCCTGCTAAACCGCAACAAAGTAGCAAAGACGACTACTGCAACCTTGTATCGCTTCATCCTGCTGGCTTTTTCTGAAGAAATCTCCCGTGGGTCGACGGAATCTTCCCCCTGCAACCGCAGGTAACAAAAGACTGCATCACCGGTCCTCTGGGTCCCCTCTCAGCACGACGAGCGTGGTCCCTGGAACTCAGCAACTCTGTCCAAGTGACTCCCACAGTCCAGTGACTTTTCAGTCCAAGTTTGGTGGAGGTAAGTCCTTGCCTCCCCACGCTAGACTGCATTGCTGGGTACTGCGTGATTTGCAGCTGTTCCGCCTCCTGTGCATTCTTCCAGGATTTCCTTTGTGCACAGCCAAGCCTGGGTCCCGACACTCTAACCTGCAGTGCACAACCTTCTGAGTTGTCCTCCGGCGTTGTGGGACTCCCTTTTCTGACTTCGGGTGGACTCTGGTTCACCCCTCTTCCAAGTGCCTGTTCCGGTACCTCTGCGGGTGCTGCCTGCTTCTGTGAGGGCTCCCTGACTTCCTGGGCGCCCCCTCTGTTTCCTCATCCAAGTGGCGACATCCTGGTCCCTCCTGGGCCACAGCAGCATCCAAAAACCCTAACCGCGACCCTTGCAGCTAGCAAGGCTTGTTTGCGGTCTTTCTGCGTGGGAACACCTCTGCAAGCTTCTTCACGACGTGGGACATCCATCCTCCAAAGGGGAAGTTTCTAGCCCTCTTCGTTCTTGCAGAATCCACAGCTTCTACCATCCGGTGGCAGCTTCATTGCTCTCAACATTGTCGCGACTCTTGGACTTGGTCCCCTTGTTTCACAGGTACTCAGGTCCGGAAATCCACTGTTGTTGCTTTGCTGGTGTTGGTCTTCCTTGCAGAAACCCCCTATCACGAATTCTGTGCTCTCTGGGGGTTATAGGTGCACTTTACACCTACTTTTCAGGGTCTTGGGGTGGGCTATATTTTTCTAACCCTCACTGTTTTCTTACAGTCCCAGCGACCCTCTACAAGCTCACATAGGTTTGGGGTCCATTCGTGGTTCGCATTCCACTTTTGGAGCATATGGCTTGTGTTGCCCCTATACCTATGTGCTCCTATTGCAATCTACTGTAACTTTACATTGCTTGCATTACTTCCTTTTGCTATTACTGCATATTTTTGGTATTGTGTACATATATCTTGTGTATATTTGGCATCCTCATACTGAGGGTACTCACTGAGATACTTTTGGCATATTGTCATAAAAATAAAGTACCTTTATTTTTAGTATATCTGTGTATTGTGTTTTCTTATGATATTGTGCATATGACACCAGTGGTATAGTAGGAGCTTTGCATGTCTCCTAGTTCAACCTAAGCTGCTCTGCTATAGCTACCTTCTATCAGCCTAAGCTGCTGGAAACACCTCTTCTACACTAATAAGGGATAACTGGACCTGGTACAGAGTGTAAGTACCCCTTGGTACCCACTACAAGCCAGACCAGCCTCCTACAAATATTTTTTAAACCAGGTAACTAGGATGGAAGCAAATATTTTAACACCAAAGTTCAACAATGCAATGGGTCTATAAAAGGAGGAGGCCGTGCGATCTTTGTCCAATTTTAGCAGGAGTGTGACAATGGATTCTGTTATTGTTCGCATCACTGTTGTGGTAACTTGCAAGGAATTAAAAACCTTAGACAGTGGCTCTACGAGTAAGTTGCATTGTGCTTTCTAAAAGGACACTGAAAACCTATCCGGCACCGGAGCCTAGTTAGCTTTTAATTAGTCAATGGCTGCCGGCACCCCCTCCTACGTTATAGGGTTCTCTTGATTCACAATTCCTGGAGTAGCTCAGGCTCAAGGTGGGGGGAAGTGACATCCCGGAGATAATGGTCGTGACTATCGCTAGCATGGGGTTGCGCCTAGTATAGGGGCTCGTGCAGCTGCACCTCGCGCTGACCTAGGGAGAGGCGCGGTGTTCAGAAATACCTTGGTTTTAAAAGCACCTACTGTTTACTGGTCTGTCCAGCAGTTTTCATGCAACAATAAAATGTCAAGAAAACACAAGTGATAAATGTTTCTGCTGGAGAGATATAGAAGTTCTATCTAGTGGCAGTTTTGATCATCGTAAAGTAGTGCACAGGGTTAATATGCCTGCTGCAAAGAACGGAGTACATGCAGATCACAGAACAAGATCATCATTGTTTTCTGTAACATTTCCTTAACACTGATTTACCCATATAAGATTAATTGCCTTTCTATAACGTGTGTTTAATGTAAAGTGCTCTGACACCCCTGGGTTGGTATGAGTAGCGCTATAAAACAAATGTCCATGTGAGAGATGAGTTGTGGATAGATCAGTGGCACTGTTGGAAGGTGGCGCTGAGAGAATCTGCATAGGTCATAGAGTGGGGGCGCTAAAAAAAAAACTGTCGCACCAGGCGCCTCTAACTCTAAAGCAGGCCCTGTATAGCACCGAATAATATAGGATGTGAAAAGGTCAATAATGTAGGGTGTGTCTGTGGTGTTTCCCACCGCTTTATATTTCATAGAAGAAATATGATTCCTCATCCATTTCTGTCTCGGTTATTAAGATAGCAGCCTACTGGCTTTCTCCTCCTTCTCGTAATATTTCTGATTACAATACAGCAGTTTCCATGCTGCATCAGTCATGTAAGGTTGTTCTAGTACCTCCGAACTCGATGTAATTCTGTATAAGCTTTGGAAGAGCCCATGGTTTTATGTTCGGCTTCAAAAACAGAAAGACGAAGCTCTAAGTCCGCCTATTTAGCTTTGGCTAATTTGGTGAAGGTTGTTGTATGGGCTATAAGTTCGCCTCTCAGCATGGTCTTGGCTGCATCCCACAGTGCTGCTCAAGATACCTCAAGGGTGTCATTTTCTTAAGGCTTCTTGGATCAAGTGGCGCAGTGTCGGGTCACAAAAAGTGACTCCATTCATATACCATGTTGGCGGGGGTGGGGGGGCGGTAATTTGAGGGTGTACGCCCCTGTCGAGGAGGAGAATCACTGATACATGGTATGACAAGTTCTGCATACTGGTGGAGGTTGATATGATTCTAGGCTGGAGAGATTGGTAAATTTGAAAAAAAAAAAATCCTCTTGTATGTCCTGTTGGAATAGAAGGTGTCGTCCCTCTCACTGTCGGAGTTTCCTTCCAGATGTCTAGCAACTTTGAATCTAATATATCTTGTGTTCATAATTGTGGGTACACGGCATGTACTGCAGCGCGCAACTAAGAGATCCATGTCCGATTTCAGCACTGAGTTGAGATCCCCCAGATTGTTAGTTCTCCTCTGGTGAACTTTGCTATTAGTGGGGGTAGGGTGTAGAAAGCTGGCCTGGTGTGTGGTGGACATCTTTTTGCACCTTACACCAGGTTCAGGCAACCCCTATTTGCTAGTGAGACAATGTCTAGGAAGCCAGGGCTCTCTAGTGGTAGCTGTGGTGAGCAGCCAAGACTTATCTAGGAGGAGTGTAAAGCACTTGCAATACCACAGCAGCCACAAAGCAACTTATCACATCAGAGAGGAACCACAGGGTGGTACAAAAATAAAGGTACTTTATTACAGTAGCACTGTAGATTACTTATAGGCCCTCCCCCAACTGGAGGTATGCACTATCTATCTATCTATCTATATACATATATATATATATATATATATATATATATATATATATATATATATATATATATATATATATATATATATATATATATATATATATTTATATATAATATATATATATATATATATACACACACACACACACACACACACACACACACAGAGTAAATATTAGGAATTAGCATGTAGAAACAACAAGAATTTGCAAAGACTAGTGAAAATAGCTAGGGCCCTAAAGGGGGGGGCAAACCATATACTAAAATATGCGAAGTGAGCTCCCCCACCCAGGGATGTCGAGTAGTTAGAAGGGAGCTGGGAGAACTTGAGACCCCAAGAGGTGAGTACCTAGGTGACCCCCAGCGACCAGGAGAGCAGAGGTAAGTTACCTGGTCTTCCCAAAGACTAACAGGGGGACATGGAAAAGGAAGATTGCAAGACCAGGACATTTCCAGTGGACCCCAATAATGGATTCCCGAAGAAGAGGACCTGCAAAAGAAGGGGACAGAGTCCAGTCCACACAGGAGTATCTAGGTGGGGCAGGAGCCACTACCCACCATTCTGTGGATGAAGAACCAGGTCGACGAGGGAAGATGAAGATCAGCTGTGGTGCCAAGGAGCTGCAGATAAGTCCTTGGAGTTGTGCAGGTGATGTCCCACGTAGGTCGCCGGATCGCAGTTGGTCAGTGGGCAGGTATAGGAAGGTAGCCTCTTTCTAGC
Organism: Pleurodeles waltl; assembly: GCF_031143425.1. Taxonomy (NCBI): domain Eukaryota; kingdom Metazoa; phylum Chordata; class Amphibia; order Caudata; family Salamandridae; genus Pleurodeles; species Pleurodeles waltl. Next base: position 143,514,498 of record NC_090446.1, on the reverse strand, counting down.
CTTGTTACCCCCACTTCTGGCTTATTTGTGAGTATATGTCAGGGTGTTTTCACTGTCTCACTGCTAGCCAGGGCCCGGTGCTCATAGTGAAAACCCTATGTTATCAGTGTGTTTGTTATGTGTCACTGGGATCCTGCTAGCCAGGACCCCAGTGCTCATAAGTTTGTGGCCTATATGTGTTCCTTGTGTGGTGCCTAACTGTATCACTGAGGCTCTGCTGACCAGAACCTCAGTGTTTATCCTCTCTCTGCTTTCTAAATTTGTCACTACAGGCTAGTGACTAAACTTACCAATTCACATTGGCATACTTGTACACCCATATAATTCCCTTGTATATGGAACTGAGGTACCCAGGGTATTGGGGTTCCAGGAGATCCCTATGGGCTGCAGCATTTCTTTTGCCACCCACAGGGAGCTCTGACAATTCTTACACAGGCCTTCCACTGCAGCCTGTGTGAAATAACGTCCACGTTACTTATAAGTCACCTATATGTCCAACCTTCACCTGGTGAAGGTTGGGTGCCAAGTTACTTAGTGTGTGGGCACCCTGGCACTAGCCAAGGTGCCCCCACATCGTTTAGGGCAAATTCCCCGGACTTTGTGAGTGCGGGGACACCATTACACGTGTGACTATACACAGGTCACTACCTATGTATAGCGTCACAATGGTAACTCCGAACATGGCCATGTAACATGTCTAAGATCATGGAATTGTCCCCCAATACCATTCAGGTATTGGGGGACAATTCCATGATCCCCCGGTTCTCTAGCACAGAACCCGGGTACTGCCAAACTGCCTTTCCGGGGTTTCCAATGCAGCTGCTGCTGCTGCCAACCCCTCAGACAGGTTTCTGCCCTCCTGGGGTCCAGGCAGCCCTGGCCCAGAAAGGCAGAACAAAGGATTTCCTCTGAGAGAGGGTGTTACACCCTCTCCCTTTGGAAATAGGTGTGAAGGGCTGGGAGGAGTAGCCTCCCCCAGCCTCTGGAAATGCTTTGATGGGCACAGATGGTGCCCATCTCTGCATAAGCCAGTCTACACCGGTTCAGGGATCCCCCAGCCCTGCTCTGGCGCAAAACTGGACAAAGGAAAGGGGAGTGACCACTCTCCTGACCAGTAACTCCCAGGGGAGGTGCCCTGAGCTCCTCCAGTGTGTCCCAGACCTCTGCCATCTTGGAAACAGAGGTGTTGGGGGCAAACTGGACTGCTCTGAGAGGCCAGTGCCAGCAGGTGACTCCAGAGACTCCTTCTGATAGGCTCTTACCTCTCTTGGTAGCCAATCCTCCTTCCTTGGTAGCCAAATCTCCTTTTCTGGCTATTTAGGGTCTCTGCTTTGGGGAATTCTTCAGATAACGAATGCAAGAGCTCACCAGCATTCCTCTGCATCTCCCTCTTCGACTTCTACTAAGGATCGACCGCTGACTGCTCCGGGACGCCTGCAAAACCACAACAAAGTAGCAAGGCGACTACCAGCAACATTGTAGCGCCTCATCCTGCCGGCTTTCTCGACTGTTTCCAGGTGGTGCATGCTCTGGGGGTAGCCTGCCTTCACCCTGCACCAGAAGCTCAGAAGAAATCTCCCGTGGGTCAACGGAATCTTCCCCCTGCTAACGGAGGCACCAAAAGACTGCATCACCGGTCCTCTGGGTCCCCTCTCATCCTGACGAGCGTGGTCCCTGGAACACAGCAACTCTGTCCAAGTGACTCCCACAGTCCAGTGACTCTTCAGTCCAAGTTTGGTAGAGGTAAGTCCTTGCCTCCCCACGCTAGACTGCAAAGCTGTGTACTGTGTGATTTGCAGCTGCTCCGGCTTCTGTGCACTCTTCCAGGATTTCCTTCGTGCACAGCCTAGCCTGGGTCCCCAGCACTCCGTCCTGCAGTGCATAACCCTCTGAGTTGGCCTCCGAAGTAGTGGGACCCTCCTTTGTAACTTCGCGTGGACTCCGGTTCACTAATCTTCTAAGTGCCTGTTGGGGTACTTCTGCGGGTGCTGCCTGCTTCTGTGAGGGCTCTCTGAGTTGCTGAGCACCCCCTCTGTCTCCTCCTCCAAGTGGCGACATCCTGATCCTTCCTGGCCCACTGCAGCACCAAAAAACCTCTACCGCGACCCTTGCAGCTAGCAAGGCTTGGTTGTGGTATTTCTGCGTGGGAACACCTCTGCAAGCTTCATCGCAACGTGGGACATCAGTCTTTCAAAGGAGAAGTTCCTAGTCCTCTTCTTTCTTGCAGAACTCCAAGCTTCTTCCATCCAGAGGCAGCTTCCTTGCACCTTCATCCGGGGTTTCCTGGGCTCCTGCCCCCCCTGGACACTGTTGCGACAATTGGACTTGGTCCTCTTGCCTTGCAGGTCCTCAGGTCTGGAAATCCGTTGTCAGTGCACTGCTGGTGTTTGTGTTGTTCTTGCAGAATCCCCCTATCACGACTATTGTGCTCTTTTGGGGTAGTAGGTGTACTTTACTCCTACTTTTTAGGGTTTTGGGGTGGGGTATCTTGGACACCCTGACTGTTTTCTTACAGTCCCAGAGACCCTCTACAAGCTCCCATAGGTCTGGGGTCCATTCGCGATTCGCATTCCACTTTTGGAGTATATGGTTTGTGTTGCCCCTAGACCTATGTTCTCCTATTGCAACCTATTGTAATTCTACACTGTTAGCATTCCTTTTCTAACTCTTACTTACCTGATTTGGGTTTGTGTACATATAACTTGTGTATATTACTTACTTTCTTACTGAGGGTACTCACTGAGATACTTGTGGCATATTGTCATAAAAATAAAGTTCCTTTATTTTTAGTAACTCTGTGTATTGTGTTTTCTTATGATATCGTGCATATGATATAAGTGGTATAGTAGGAGCTTTGCATGTCTCCTAGTTCAGCCTGAGCTGCCTTGCCATAGCTACCTTCTATCAGCCTAAGCTGCTAGAAACACCTCTATTCTACTAATAAGGGATAACTGGACCTGGCACAAGGTGTAAGTACCATTGGTACCCACTACAAGCCAGGTCAGCCTCCTACAGCAGGAGGACCATCAACAAGCCTTGGCAAATGCAAATCTGGGCAGATGAGGATTTGCAGAGAAGAAGGGGACCAGCAAGGTCCAGGGAACTTGACCCTCGGAGGGGATTTCTGGCTGACCCTCAGCAGTCGGGAGAGCCAGTAGAAGCACTCGCGGACCCCACAGGCAACCCACTGGCAGCAGTCAAAGTAAGTTGCAGTGAGGCCCAATTAGCACACCCGGAGAGGAGTCCCACGTCGCTGTAGCAGCGGTGAGACTATCCTTGCAAGGATGAAGTGCTAGAGGCCGGGGCTTCTTGGAGCCTGAGTCAGTAAACCTTGGCTTCTGCAAGAGTTGCAGAGCACAGGGGTGCTGTCCTGAAAAAGAGGCAAGGGCCCACCGTCTCCCACGTCGGACAGCAGGTAGAGAGGACCCAGAAGACCACTCAAAACCACCACCTGTGTTGGAGATTCTTATAGGGCCGGATGGCAGAAGATCCCAGCAGCAAGTCGTAGTTGCCTTAGGTGCCTGGGGATGCTGGGGAGTGACACCCTCACTCCAAGGGAGATTCCTTCTTGCTTCTTTGGTGCAGCTGAAGTCTTGCTGACCGCAGAGGATGCCCAGCTGTGGAAGTGTTGAAATTGCTGGAAGGAGACGGAGAAACAATGTTGCAAGGCAAAATTGTCTCGGGAGTTGCAGGTTTGTTTGGTTCCTGAGAAGTCTAGCAGCAGTTCTGATAGCCAGGAGCAGAAGAGGTTGTTGCATAGGAGTCCTGGTGAAGTCTTGCACGCCGAATCTTGAGACCCAACCACAAGGAAGTACCTAAATAGTCCTGAGGGGCTGCAGCAGCGTGGGCTGCCCACAAATCCTGGAAGACTGGCAGGAACACTACTGGGCAGGTCCTCTATGAAGCCCCCAGAGTGCATGGAATCATACATCCAATACTGGCAACAGCATTGGTGTATGATTCTGACATGTTTGATACCCAACTTGACCAGGTTCGAAGTTACCGTTATGTAGCTGGACATAGGTAGTGACCTGTGTCCAGTACACGGGTAAAATGGCTTCCCCGCACTTACAAAGTCCAGTGCATTGGAATTGGAGTTCGTAGGGGCATCTCTGCTCATGCAGGGGTGCCCTCACACTGAGGCACCTGCACCCTACCCTCTGGCCTAGAAGGGCATCCCATAATGGTAAGTTACAGTGATCTGCTGCAGTGACCAGCAGTGAAAGGGAGCATACACCTTTTCACTCAGGCTACAATGCCAGGCCTGAAGACATAGTTTGCATGGGCTCCCATGGGTGGGATAGCACATGCTCCAGCCCATGGGGGACCCCTGACGTACCAATGCCTTGGGTACCTAAGTACCATATAATAGGGACTTACAGAGGTACACCAGTATGCCAATTGTGGGGTGTAAAGGGTACCAAAGCAACCACATTTGGAGGACAGAGCACATTCACTGGGGTCCCAGTTAGCTGGATCCCAGTGAAGACAGTCTAAACACACTGATAAACAGGCAAAAAGAGGGGGTAACCATACCAAAAAGAGTGACCTTCCTACACAGGGAACCGTAACATTTTTCTTTATTGTTATTAGGGGCATACATGGAGAAAAGCATGATGGTGTGTGTGCAGATGCGGGCTCGCAGGTCCATTGCTTCACCCTCCTCCCCCCTATAAGTCTGGTCTGCAGTTACCAGTAGACCCCACTTGTTTAGGAAAGTTATTCTCTTGGTCCTAGGGGTGCTAGCTGCATGGAACTGATGCAGGGACCAGGATCAATGGAGTCTCCTAGTGTCAGAGGAGAAGAAGTTGTTTTCTTGGACCTTGGCTATGTCTATATTTGTAGTATAGAGCCATTTCAGTAGTGCAACAAAACTATAATTAGTTGGAGCATCTTTTAAATATGGGAGTGTTCTAACATTGCCCTGCTCTCGGAATAAAGGATCAGCCCTCAGTTGGATATCACCAACAGTGCCCTGAAGGGTGCACCCTGCAGCTGTGCTGTGTATTCCTGTAGGAAAGTGCCCTTTTTAGATGGTCACTCCCACACGTTTTGCTCTAGATGCTGTTAGTTATGACACTGAAAGTGCTCTGGAGCCTGCTAACTAGGCCCTAGTGCCAGTGCTCTCTCCTAAATTGATATATATGAATTGGTATACCTAACTGGCAAGCACTTTAACCCCTCTTCTAGGTCCCTAGTACATGGTACCAGTGGGACACAGGGCATGGGTGTTACAGGGGTCACCAGGGCCTGAAGCACTGTTTGTGCCACCCTGAGTGACCCACTTAAACTACTGAAAGCAGGCCTGCCATTTAATGTTAACTGCTCAAACTCAACTGTGTCCACACCATGTGTGGCACAGCCAAAGCACTATCTTTAATATATGTCAGTCACCCCTAAGGAAGGCCTTTTGAGCCCAGAAAGCAGGGTGCATTAAATTAATGGCATGGACATTTAAGTGCATGCTTATATGTCTCTACGGGGGTCTTCTCCATTAAAGGCAAACCAGACGCTGCCAGTTAAATTATAGTACTGCTGAAATGGATCATGTTTTCTCACTCCTCACACAAATTCCGTATCAAGGGTGACGTAACATACACCCAGGTGGCAGACCACCTAGTGGCCCAGTTTTCTTGTGCTCTGGCTCCCAGATGCTCCCACCAAGACAGGATTGTGGCCCCTTGGGCAGAAGTGTGAACACTCCCAGGAGTCAGGACAAAGGCCTCGACTGGAAGGCTACACCTCCCTCCACCGAGGAAAATTGAAGTGGCACATCAAGACTGTGCGCTTCAAAGGGTACACCACCTCTGATATGTAGGCAGGCTGTCATCCAGTAGAGGAAAAAGCCACACCCCTGCCCCCAGGCACATTTGCACCTGGGAAAACAGGAAAATCAGTAAGTCAGAAAGCATACACCCACGGAAGCCTAGCCATACCTCTAGGGTGAACTACCTGGTCTGTACAGTGTAGGAAGACTTCTACCATCTTGAAAAGTGGCAAAATATAGGGCTCTGGGTTTAAAAGAGCCAAAACCCACAGGATGTGGACAACTCAGGGGGGGATTAGCCACTGGGGCTAATAGCCCATTTGCTATTTACACCCACACCCCTAAATCTAGGATTTAAGGGCAACCACTGGCACCAGAACCTCAGATCTGCAACAACTTTTGGAGACTGGCATCGATGACAACAGAAACCTCACTAACAAAAAGCGTGATAGCTTGAACCTGTGGCAAAATTTCTGGAACTGCTTGACTGCTACTGTTCCTGGACCAAAGTTCGATTCCCCCACCAAGAGGGAACCCTTTGTGAGCCAAAGGCAAGAACAGACTCCCCTGGATCAGTGGCACTAGTCAAATACACACCTCAGGTAAAAAGCTTCTATTGGAACAAAAGAAGCACTGGTCATTGGGCCCTCCGAGGAATCACCCAAGAACAGGTGGTCCGGAGCATTGTGGATAGGGTAGCCAGGCTCCCCAACCAACTTACAGCCGTCTACCGTTCTCTCCAGGACATCTAGAAGGGGAGATAGCTTCACCACCACCTTACAACTGCCAAAGCTTGTTCGTGGCTATTCCGGTCATCACCACCTTTACTTGGTACTGCAAACTGAGGGCACACCTGCATACAACGTCACTAGTGACTCCATTGTTGAGTATTTGCATCTGCTTCCTCACCTGCATTGACACAGTGGTGAAGCCAGCAACCGCAGCTCCCGTTCAGCACTAAGGATAGCCAAGCACACCCTTGCACCAGAGAAGCCCAAGCTAGGTGGAGTTGATATGCCTAGCGATTCCTGGTCCAGGGGCCAACACAAGCTAAACTCATAGTGAGCTTCCACAAACATGACCTGCAAGTGACCGATTGTCACAAGTACCATTTTTCAAGACTCGCGGCTCCTGCATTCAGCACCAAGGACAGCCAGGACACCTGTGCACCCAGCCCCCAGGAGCAGGTAAAATTGGTCTGACTGTCGCAGCTTGATCCAGAGACCCACATGACCTTAACTACAAGTGGGTTCCCCTGAACTCATCCCACAAGCAACCGAGGGCTGCTAGTGATTTTCCCCATTGGCTGCAATGGCAAAAGTTTAGTAGCTTGAACTAGATTTAATTATTTTTCACTTGAAAATCCATAACTCTGGTTATCCGTATCTAAATTACTTTGTTTTGGTGTCTAAATTAATCTAACAATCTCCTTTTTTAAAATTAATTGGTGTCAAATTTCTTTTGAGTCGTGTCATTTACTTATTATCCATGTCGGTATTCTGAAATGCTTAATACGGGTTCTTCTAGTAAAGCATGAATGTTCTTTGTCACACTACTAAGACTGAGCTAAGGATTTGTTATTGTGAATCCAAGGACCATATCTGGGTTATTGTGAGATTATTACATGGTGATGCCTAACAAGCATCACTGCATAATACTCTACTTTCCTACACTGCCATAAAAAAGGTGCGCACCCTGCACCAGTGTGTGGAGCGTAAGGTAACAATGACAAAACTGGAGACCAACGACAACAAATGAACACAAATAAAAATAAAATAAGAAACAGGATTATAAGCAGAACAATGTGTCTGATTAGTGCCTTTCAGTTTTGTAGTGGGAGCAACTCTTCAAGCAGTCCCAGTCTCCCCCGCTCTCCAATTCAATGTGTCAAAGGATATAAAAGGAAGTATGCGAAGGCCAACGTGTGACCAGCAAGTCCATCGCTAATGTTCTCAGCCAGATGACTCTAATGCCATTTGAATCTCAAAGGTAATGCCAGGGCCCTCAAAGTAAGCATAAGGGGCAAAACTCCAGCAGGAGTTAGTCATTTTCTACTTGTGGTTGTTGGAGCCTATGGTCACGACATCAGGTGGTCCCTTTAGATGATCTATGAGTAGTGGTCAGTGGACTTTGCTGCCATTTGGCCACCCTGGATGAACTTGGGGTGTCAGAATGATCACCACTATCATCTGTCATGGAAGAAGGGTCAAGAGCAAGAGGACTCAAGCTTTATATGGTGACTGCACTGCGACTGCTGTATTGTCAATAGTGTAAATCAAATGCAGTGGAAATCCCCACGGGAATGGATGTTCAAGTCATGCAGGTGTGACAGCACATCTTTGAATATGTGTCAGTTGGCCAAGGTATGAGATTTGTCTTGTAAGAGTGTTTTAGTATTGCCCAGGAAGGTGATGGTATCTATCTTCCTGGACGTCCTTAGAATTTCCTCTTTGACTTGGTAGAAATGCACTCTGGTAAGTACATCAGGGGATCCAGGACAAGTTCCCTTTCTTCATCACCCTGACGAATATGGCAAAACAGGGCCTGAACATAGCCCGCTAGTTCAGCGTTCATGGCGGATGCTAATATGCCTCTGATTCGTATATTATTCCGGCGAGCTTGATTATCATGGTCCCCCAAAGTACTAGTCATGTAGCACTGGCAGTTTTGTCCAAGAGTGAGAAAACGTCCAGGAGGAGGATGCTGAAGATGGCCTTGCTGTCCTGATCTTGACTGAAGGAGGAGGCCCGACGAGAATGTTCGATACCGCCTCTTACTAGAAGTGTTGCAAAGCAACCCTCTTGGATAGGCGGCAAGCACTGAATAATGCTTTTCCATTGTTCTGCTCACTGCCAGCCCTGTGATCTGTGCTTCTGCCCCTATGGTCCTAAGCAGTTACAAAGGCATCCACTTCTGCCCGTGGTCTCCGCAATGCCTATTTGGTTGTGGTGTCGGGCATGATTGGTAGCCCCAGGCTGGGAGCTAAGGCAAGGTGTGTCATCTTGGAACACCGCCCAGTCCACTCCCCTCAGACTTTGTGGTCTTTAGTTTTATGATTTTGGTACAGGCAAAAAGCATACTTCTTGTCACCCATGAAGGCAGTCATTTTGCCACAGAAATCACATGCCTTCAAAAGGGTCTTTTTGGAAGATATTCTACAGTCAAATAAACCACTTTTATCTAATCCAAAGATGGTAATGGAAAAAACTTCACACCTACTATCTAAGGAAGGAGTTTCAATAGACTATTCAACTGACTTAAAGATGTGTTTGTTCCTAAGTAAAAGCAAAGGTCAGGAGCTCCCTTCCATATGACATGCAGTCAAAATTTGAGGTGAGATGGCTACTGGCAAGGATTATGCTGAGGATACTCTTACCTCTTTGGCTGGAGTTTAAGGGCTGGATTTAGGGTTTGGCGGACGGGTTACTCCGTCACAAATGTGATCGATATCCCGATCAATATACGGCAGACGGGATAGCCATCACGTTTGTAACGGAGTAATCCTTTCTGCCTTACTCTAAATCAGGCCCAAAGTCTTTTCCTTTGAGGTGGATGTGCTAAGAAACGTAGCGTCTTATACTACTACTGCAAATTTACTCTGAGGTTCCCATCTCAATGACCGGGAATGTTCCAAGCATGGGAATCTATGAAAATCCAATACTGGGGAATCTCTGTATCAGTCAACAGTTCATTGTTTGCAGACACCTCTTTCTAGATATGTGCATTTGGTGGGTCCTCTTGGAGTGACTAGATCGCAAGGAGTGGGGGACCCTTACAGCACAGCTGGTTCTTCGGTGCAGAGCACAGGGAGGCCGGATGCAGAGCAAATCAGTGAGCCAGAAGCTGTGCTCAAAGGTGCCATTGGAAGGAGGAGGTAGGTCTCTTTGAAGGTCGCTTGCAGGGCAGCAGGGGCACTCTTGTGGGAGGTTTCTAGTGATTTTTAAAGTCCCTAGACTGGGGCTTTCTCCTTATCCTTTTATAGTCTGAAATTGACAGTCCTTCTTGGCGTCTGACGTGAGGTGACCAGTACCTAGAGCTATTGCACGGTCTGGCCACTGGAGGGGCCAGTGCCATCAAACTTGGTAAACTTGCAGGGTTTCCCCTCATGGTCCATCGGGTAGAACTAGGTCTGGCTGCGGCGTCCGGTCCCTTGGTCAGCAGCCAGTCAGTGAAGTGGCCTTCACTGGGTCTTTAGTCTTAGGTTGCAGAAGAGTGATGCCTTTACCCTGGAGGGGGATCTTTGATGATTTTCAAGAGTGGAGGTCCTCTGGGGGTTTGAAGAGTCCCTCCAACATCCAGGCAACCCCTCAGTGGCAATTGTCGGGTCCTGGGTGCAGCAGGCGGGGTTTGGTGCCTTTTCTTTTTGCAGCAGGACTTCAGATCTGGAGCCTTGGGTCTTCTTTGTTGGTGGTCTTCTTTTATCCTTGGAATCTGTGTTTAGTGGGCATTTAGGGGAGCACCTGGTAGTGACCAATGGCTCATCTACCTTAGGTTGGCAACACCCACTAAATGACCACTTCTTGTGGGCAGAGGTCCCTTCCTTACAGCTGACTAGCTATTTTCCTTCCATGCAACATCTTAGGGGTGGTGCAAGCTAGGGATGACCACTCTTCCTATCCTTTGTGTTTGATCCTGCAGATGCTCCCGCCAAAAGTGGGGGTTTGCAGCAGAAGCGGCCATCAGCTGCTAGCAGCAGGCTTCGGGGTCAACTTTCAAGGGCGGTAGGCCATTTGAAGCTCAGTAGCAGGTCAGTGCACGTTCCTTACGGAGGGGGTGTTTGCACCTCCACCCAGTAAGGGCTTTGTTCTGTGACCCAGAGAGCAGGATCTCTCACCCCAGGGTTCCAGAATCTTGTCTGGTGGTGACAGGCTTGTTGGGACTGGCCCGCAACCCTGACATGGTAGTTAGCTTTTGCTGGGGGCATCTCTAAAGTGATCCCTGAGTACATTTAGCAATAAATCCAATACTGGTACCAGTTTGGAGTTATCATTCTGATTTGTCTGATACAAAACAAGCCAGGGTTCAGAGAAACCATCATGAAGCTGTGAAAAGTGTATTAACCTGTAAAGCATGTGTATTGAAATGGCTGCTTTGTTCACTTACTATGTCCCAGGTTTGGCAAGGACACAACATAGTATTGTCATAATGCTCATGCATCTATGTCCACACATACATTATAGTGCATCCTGCCTTACGGGTGGAAGGCCTGCCAGAGGGGTGATATACCTATAGTGAATGCAATGTGTAGTGGACAGGGCACAAAGACTGTGTGCCATGTTGAGTTTCTCTTTTAGGATTGCATGAGAACATTCAGGCTGCAATGGCAGTGCTGGGTGATTCTGGATGCATGGCCCTAGAGGGGGGCACAATCTGTGCTGCTGCTCTCAGAGGCCTACCCTTGGTACCCCATGCCCTGGGTACCTAAGTACCATTGCTAGGGACATATAGTGGCAGCTGAAGGTGTTGCCAATTGTGCCAATGCATCACAACATTTTTAGGGAAAGAGATTTGGCACAGTGAACCTGGTTAGCAGGGGCCCTGGGCACTAACAACTTTGAGACTACATCAAATACCAGGCAGAAAGTGGGGACTAACCACGACAAAAGAGGGAATATGTGACAGAACAACTAGGTCCTAAATAAATATAGCCTAAACCACTACTGCTAAACAACTAAAAAGTCTGGTTCAGGCAAGTAGTGGTTTAGACCTAGTTGTTCAGGATGTTTCCCCAAAAGAGGTTTTCTCTCCCAATACCCCACTCAAACGAAAGAGTCATCATCATCTAAGTGGAAGAACCTGGAAAGACCATCTGCATTGGCATGGGCAGACCCAGGTCGGTGTTCCACTTGAAAGTCCATTCTCTATAGGGAGATAGACCACATAAGCAGTTTGGGATTTTCACCCTTCATCTGTTGTTGCCAGTTGAGAGGCCTGTGGTCAGTCTAAAGTATTAAGTGAAAGCCAAACAAGTATGGCCTCAACTTCTTCAGGGTCCAAACCACAGCAAAGACTTCCCTCTCTATGGCACTCCATTTGTATTCCCTAGGGAGCAGTCTTCCACTTCTGAAATCAACAGGCTGGTCATGTTCATCATAATTTTTTTGGGCTAGGACAGCTCCTACCCCCAGTTCTGAGACATCTATTTAGACAATAACCTGCCAGGAGCAGTCTGGAGCTTGTAGAACTGGAGCAGAGCACATAGAATTCTTCAGAGAGTCAAAGGCCTTTTGACAACTCACTGTCCAGTGAATCTTTTTTGGCATTTTCTTGGAGGTTAACTCTGTGAGGGGGGCAACTATGGTGCCATAATCCTTCACAAATCTCCTAAAATACCCAGTCAAGCCAAAGAATGCCATGACCTCTGTCTGGGTTGTGGGAGCTTCCCAAGCCAGAATGGTCTGCATCTTGGGTTGGAGGGGTTGAACTTGGCCTCCACCAACCAGGTGGCCCAAGTAAACAACTTTACCCTGCCCTATCTGGCACTCACTGACCTTGATAGCGAGGACAGCTTTCTGCAGAGCCTCAAGGACCTTCTCCAAGTGGATCAAGTGATCCTGATAGGTGGAGCTAAAGACAGCTATGTCATCTAGGTAAGTTGCACTAAAAGATTCCAGCCCAGCAAGGACTTGATTCACCAACCTCTGGAAGGTGGCAGGGGCATTCTCAGCCCAAAGGGCATAACAGTAACCTGCTAATGCCCACTGGGAGTGGAGAATGCTCACCTCTTTTATGTTCCTGGGGCCAGGCCAATCTGCCAATACCCTGATGTACTTATAAATGTGGCTGCCCCTAGTCTGTCAATGAGCTCATCAGCTCTTGGAATTGGGTGTGCATCATTTTCTATCACATAATTGAGGCCCCTGTAATACACAAAAAACCTCATTTCCTTTTTCTCTCCTGAATGAGATTTTGGGACTAAAACTAAGGACTAGCCCAGGGACTCTCTGACTCTCAATGACACCCAAATCCAACATCCTTTTGATTTCTGCTTATATGCTCTTCTGACATGGTCTGACTATACATTTTGTTTCTAACAGACAAGCTGTCACCAGTGTCCACATCATGGGTACACCAATCAGTCTTCCCAGGGGTCAGGGGAATAACTCAGCATACTGGTGGAGGACTTGCCTGCAGTTGTTCTGTGAGGGTGTCTGGTAAGACCACTCCATCCACAGTACCATATTGTGAGTTGCTGGAGAGTAGATCAAGGAGAGGCTCACTATCATCCTGCGTTCCCTCATCTGTAACCATGAGAATGGTCACATCAGCTCTATCATAATAGGGTTTTAGGCGGTTGACAAGTATGATTCTTTTGGGATTTTTGCAACTGCCTAAGTCCACCAAATAGGTGACATACCCTTTCTTTTCAAGAATGGGATAGGGCCCAAACCATTTCTCCTGGAGGGCCCTTTGAGCAACAGGCTACAACACCCTTTGCCCTGGATTGAACTCAACCATAGCAGCTTTTTGGTCATACCAGAAATTTTGCAACTACAGGCTGGCCTGAGGATGTTGGCTGGCTCTTTCCATGTACTCTGCCATCCTTGAACGTAGGCCAAGTACATAGTCCACTATGTCTTGTTTTGGCTCTTTGAGAGGTCTCTCCCAGGCTTCCATTACAAGTCTTAATGGTCCCCTAACAGGATGCTCAAACAAATGTTTAAAAGGAGAGAATCCTACTCTCTTTTGTGGAACTTCCCTGTAGGCAAACAGCAGACATTGAAGTAAGACATCCTATCTCTGAGTTCTTCAGGGAGTCCTCCAATTATGCCTCTTAAGGTCCGGTTAAACCTTTCAACCAACCCATTTGTTTGAGAATGGTATTGGGAAGTAAACTTATAAGTCACACTACACTCCTTCGACAAGTGTTTTAAGTATCCAGACATGATGTTTGAACCTTTGTCTAACACTATCTCCTTAGGGAACCCCACTCTGGTAAAAATACCCAGGAGTGTTTTTGCTCAGCAAGAGCAGTGATGGTCCAAAGGGGTATAGCCTCAGGATATATAGTGCCATGATCCACTACCACCAGAATGTGTATATGTCCTGATGCTGTTTGAGAGTCAGGGGGCCAACAATGTCAACCCCTACCCTTTCAAAGTAGATCCTAAACACAGATAGTGACTTTAGGGGGTCCTTTTAGTGTCCACCTGCCTTGCCACTGGCTTGGCAGGTAATGCAGAACTGACAAAAGTCCTTCCTTTTTGGAACATTCCTGCCCAGTGAAAGTGGTTACTCCAGTATTGGAACTTTCATAGATTCACATGCTTGAATCATTCCCCGTCGTCGAGATGGGAGTCCCTGGTACAATTACACAAGTAGTGTTGAGATGTATTAATACAAGGGCCCTAGGCCTCTTCAATTTAGTAGTCTATCATAGTCATTTTAAGAAAAAGGACCAAACTTGAGCATCCACCAATCAGACAACACCACCCTCTAGAATCCTCCTGAGAGAAGCTCCAGCACCTCAGATTTTCTACCGCACGTCGTGCTAGGGAGTCTCCTCAGAGCTCTGCTCTTTCTTCACACCTCTGTATTAGCCTGAAGCTATTTTTTCTCTGCTAAAACTTGTTTTGACTGATTGGGGTTAACACCTACAACATGTTTGACAAGGAGAAGAAGGGTTTATTCAGGAATTGCAAAACTTGTGGTAAGAAAAGACTACATTCTGAAGACCCTCATCAGAATTGTATATACTTCCTCTATCCAGACCACTCTGTCAAGGACTGTAAGGTTTGTCGTACTTTTTCCTCTAAGACTCTTAAGGATAGAGAAGGGAGATCATTGATTTGGCTGCAGAAACTTAAATACAGAGATAATCCAGTCTCTGATTCTGATAGTGATGACTCTTCAACATCCAAAAAGTCATCAAAAACGGCAAGGTCAGACACAAGATCTCCTTCCCAACAGTCAAGAAAAGCCCACAAAAAGACTGCTTCAGGGTCTTACAAGGGCCGCAGCCCCTCTATCTCACCTCATAAATCTTTCAGGAAAGGGGAGAGAGGTCATGCTAGCAGTTCAGAAAGGCATAAGAAGTCACCCTCTGTACCACCATCTGTGCCTTTTAAAAGGCCCTCATCTACGTCTGGAGCTAAGAATGTACCGTCGATGACGGACTCATCGTTGACGAGACCGTCGGAGAGTGCTTTTCCACCATTGACGACGACTTCCACTGTTCCACCGCCGACGACAGTTGTGACGACGACATAGTCGGCGACGAGTACCCCACCGTCGAGAGCAGCGACAATGACGTCATTGCCGACGAAGATCTACACCTCATCGTCGTGGACAGCGGTAACAACGGTATCTGCTTTACCATCGTCGACGGCCTCATCAATGGTAGACTCTTCGGTAAGGTTGTCGACGATCAAGATCTCCGTGCGCACGTCATCGACGACTCTACCGTCGACGGGGGGAAAAACAACATAAAAAACAAGAAAGATTTACCCCAAAGCACACCTCACCTAGTAAGGTGACCCCTCTCATACCAGTTCACTTGTTAGAGGGGGATGAAGAGTCAGACGACGAGGGCCCATTCGGAACAACCCATAGCCCTTCTCAATTGAACGTCAAATAGCAGGACGAAGACGAATATGATAAAACTTTTGACCCTCAGTGCTATGGAGGAGATCAACAATATCAGGAAGGGGCATACATTCCAACCTCGTTACTATCTGACCTCCATGCTAGGATTACAGTAGGTGTTTTCCACCTCAAGGGGAGCAACCTCCTCCAGTGCCCGTCCCCGGGGTTACTACTCCATGTCAGAGACCAATCTCTTTGCCACTTACAAATGTAGCCACGCCGGATATGACTTTACCTCAGGACACTGACATGTTGGATGGGGATCAGGAAGAAGGGGAGCTCCTTGACACTCAGTCGGAATGGGATGAATACATCATTCCGGCTCCTCCTTCTCCTTCCCAATCAAAGGTGGATTCCCCTCCAGACGACATCAGGGGATTTAAAAATCTTCTGGAAAGAGCAGCTAAGCATTTCGCTTTACCAATTCCATCAAAGCAAACAGATTGCTTCCTATATGATTTTAAAGAGACGTTCCAGAAATCTGTACGCTCTATTCCACTGGTCAGCTACTTATGGGAAGAAGGGTTAAAAGTGATGCACAGCCCCGCTACTGTCACAGCAGTGCTGCCAGACTAGACAAGAAATACAAGGCACCAGAGGATGCCCCAGCATGTCTAATTGGTCATCCTCATCCAGACTCAGTGGTGGCCCAGGCGGCACAGAGGAAGTACAAGAATCCGTCTGCTCCGATTTCTGCACCTCCAGACAGAGAGGGTAGACGGCTAGACAATATTGGAAAGAGGTTCTCGTCGATGGCTAGCCTAGTGATAAGAGCTGCTAACTCCCTAGCAGTGTTAGCCAGTATGACAGACAGCTCTAGGCAGACATCGCCCGCATGTTGACCAGTTGCCGGAAGATGGAAGATCAGAGGCAAGGAAGATGTTGCAGGAAGGTCAGCGCACGTCAGCAGAACTCATAGACTATGCAATGGACATAGCCACGACTGCATTTCGCCAGCTCACAGGTGCGGCTGTACTAAGGAGGCAAGGCTGGCTAAAGGCTACATCATTCAGGCCTGAGGTACAGAATAAGATTTTAGACCTACCTTTCGATGGTCAAGCATTATTTGGTAAACATGTTGATGAGGCTTTACAATCTATCAAATTTGACACGGATACTGCACGATCGTTAGGGACTCTCCAGTTCCGGAAGCATTCCTTTCGAGCTAGAGGACGTGGACTGCCTTCATATAGAGGAGGATATCATCAATATAGACACTCAACCTATCCTTCCTCCTCTCAGTAGTTCCATCAATACTACCCACAAAGACAACCACCACAAACAGCTTATGGTAGATCTGGCACCAGGGGCCGCTCAACTCGTCCTGCTAAGGACTCGGCTCGTAGAGCCTGATACATCCAAGGCTCCGGCTACATGCAACCCTCCTCCTCTGGTTTTAGGCAGAAAGATATCCCTGTTTCTCAAGTAATGGCAAGTCATCACATCAGGCAAGTGGGTCCTACAATTAGTAAAACAGGGCCACACTCTGGAGTTTATCCAACTACCTCCCTCCAATCCTTCTCGCAGGGTCCCATCAAGGTTGTAGGAAAGTACCATCTTGCCTCACATGTAACCCCCATATTTCACTGTATATATGTTGTTTTAGTGTATGTGTCACTAGGACCCTGCCAAGCAGGGCCCCAGTGCTCATAAGTGTGCCCTGTATGTGTTGCCTGTGTGATGACTAACTGTCTCACTGAGGCTCTGCTAACCAGAACCTCAGTGGTTATGCTCTCTCTGCTTTCCGAATTGTCACTAACAGGCTAGTGACCAATTTCACCAATTCACATTGGCATACTGGAACACCCTTATAATTCCCTAGTATATGGTACTGAGGTACCCAGGGTATTGGGGTTCCAGGAGATCCCTATGGGCTGCAGCATTTCTTTTGCCACCCATAGGGAGATCTGACTATTCTTACACAGGCCTGCCAGTGTAGCCTGAGTGAAATAACATCCACGTTATTTCACAGCCATTTACCACTTCACTTAAGTAACTAATAAGTCACCTATATGTCTAACCTCCACCTAGTGAAGGTTGGGTGCAAAGTTACTTAGTGTGTGGGCACCCTGGCACTAGCCAAGGTGCCCCCACATTGTTCATGGCAAATTCCCCGGACTTTGTGAGTGCGGGGACACCATTTCACGCGTGCACTATACATAGGTCACTACCTATGTATAGCGTCAGAATGGTAACTCCGAACATGGCCATGTAACATGTCTAAGATCATGGAATTGTCACCCCAATCCCATTCTGGCATTGGGGAGACAATTCCATGATCCCCCGGGCCTCTAGCACACAACCCGGGTACTGCCAAACTGCCTTTCCGGGGTCTCCACTGCAGCTGCTGCTGCTGCCAACCCCTCAGACAGGTTTCTGCCCTCCTGGGGTCCATGCAGCCCTGGCCCAGGAAGGCAGAACAAAGGATTTCCTCTGAGAGAGGGTGTGACACCCTCTCCCTTTGGAAATAGGTGTGATGGCTGGAGAGGAGTAGCCTCCCCCAGCCTCTAGAAAGGCTTTGATGGGCACAGATGCTGCCCATTTCTACATAAGCCAGTCTACACCGGTTTAGGGATCCCCCAGCCCTGCTCTGGCGCGAAACTGGACAAAGGAAAGGGGAGTGACCACTCCCCTGACCTGCACCTCGCAGGGGAGGCGCCCAGAGCTCCTCTAGTGTGCCCCAGACCTCTGCCATCTTGGAAACAGAGGTCTTGCTGGCACACTGGACGGCTCTGAGTGGCCAGTGCCAGCAGGTGACGTCAGAGACTCCTTCTGATAGACTCTTACCTTTCTTACTAGCCTATCCTCCTTTCTAGGTAGCCAAACCTCCTTTTCTGGCTATTTAGGGTCTCTGCTTTGGGGAATTCTTCAGATACTGAATGCAAGAGCTCACCAGAGTTCCTCTGCATCTCCCTCTTCACCTTCTGCCAAAGGATCGACCCCTATCTGCTCAGGACGCCTGCAAAACCGCAACAAAGTAGCAAAGACGACTACTGCAACCTTGTATCGCTTCATCCTGCCGCTTTCTCACCTGTTTCCTGGTGGTGCATGCTCTGGGGGTAGCCTGCCTCCTTCTTGCACCAGGAGCTCTGAAGGAATCTCCAGTGGGTCGACAGAATCTTCCCCCTGCAACTGCAGGCAACAAAAGACTGCATGACCGGTCCTCTGGGTCCCCTCTCAGCACGACGAGCGTGGTCCCTGGAACTCAGCAACTCTGGCCAAGTGACTCCCACAGTCCAGTGACTCTTCAGTCCAAGTTTGGTGGAGGTAAGTCCTTGCCTCCCCACGCTAGACTGCATTGCTGGGTAATGCGTGATTTGCAGCTGCTCCGGCTCCTGTGCACTCTTCCAGGATTTCCTTTGTGCACAGCCAAGCCTGGGTCCCCGACACTCTAACCTGCAGTGCACAAACTTCTGAGTTGTCCTCCGGCGTCGCGGGACTCCCTTTTCTGACTTTGGGTGGACTCCGGTTCACTCCTCTTCTAAGTGCCTGATCCAGTACTTCTGCGGGTGCTGCCTGCTTCTGTGAGGGCTCACTGACTTGCTGGGTGCCCCCTCTGTCTCCTCATCCAAGTGGCGACATCCTGGTCCCTCCTGGGCCACAGCAGCATCCAAAAACCCTAACCGTGACCCTTGCAGCTAGCAAGGCTTGTTTGCTGTCTTTCTGCGTGGGAACACCTCTGCAAGCTTCTTCACGAGGTGGGACATCCATCCTCCAAAGGGGAAGTAACTAGTCCTCTTCGTTCTTGCAAAACACCAAGCTTCTTCCATCCGGTGGCAGCTCCTTTGCACCCTCAGCTGGCATTTCCTGGGCTCCTGCCCACTCTCGACACTGTCACGACTCTTGGACTTGGTCCCCTTGTCTTACAGGTACTCCGGTCCGGAAATCCACTGTTGTTGCATTGCTGGTGTTGGTTTTCCTTGCAGAATCCCCCTATCACGACTTCTGTGCTCTCTGGGGGTTGAAGGTGCACTTTACACCTACCTTTCAGGGTCTTGGGGTGGGCTATTTATCTAATCCTCACTGTTTTCTTACAGTTCCAGCGACCCTCTACAAGCTCACATAGGTTTGGGGTCCATTCCTGGTTCGCATTCCACTTTTGGAGTATATGGTTTGTGTGGCCCCTATACCTATGTGCTCCTATTGCAATCTATTGTGACTTTACACTGCTTGCATTACTTCCTTTTGCTATTACTGCATACTTTTGGTATTGTGTACATATATATTGTGTATATTTGTCATCCTCATACTGAGGGTACTCACTGAGATACCTTTGGCATAGTGTCATAAAAATAAAGTACCTTTATTTTTAGTATAGCTGTGTATTGTGTTTTCTTATGATATTGTGCATATGACAACAGTGGTATAGTAGGAGCTTTGCATGTCTCCTAGTTCAGCCTAAGCTGCTCTGCTATAGCTACCTTCTATCAGCCTATGCTGCTAGAAACACCTCTTCTACACTAATAAGGGATAACTGGACCTGGCACAAGGTGTAAGTACCTCTGATACCCACTACAAGCCAGGCCAGCCTCCTACAAAGGTATCCAGAACAGCTCAAGAGGGAGATCAACAAGATGCTCCTCAAAGGAGCTATCGAGAAAGTACCTCTGTCACAGCAAGGAAGGGGTTTTTATTCCAGGTTCTTTCTCATTCGCTAGAAGTGGAAGGACTGGAGGCCGATCCTCGACCTAAGAGAACTAAACGTCTACTTAAAAAAGCAGTTGTTCCGCATGATAAGCCTACAGGCTGTCCTCCTGCGACTGAACTAGGGAGATTTCATGTCTACACTAGACCTAAAAGACGCATACTTCCAAATTCCCCTCCACCCAACCCACAGACAGTACCTGAGACTCATGGTAGCCGGAAGCCATTTTCAATTTAGTGTCCTCCCTTTTGGCCTAAAGTCAGCTCCCAGGATATTTACCAAATGCCTAGCGCCAATCGCAACTTTCCTCAGGAGGAGAAAACAACACATATTCCCATATCTCGACGATTGGCAGATAAAAGCAAACACCTACGCAGGAGCACGAAGGTCAACAAGCAGGTGTGTTTCCTTACTCAACAGTTTAGGCCCCACCAACAACTGGGAGAAGTCGAAACCTCTACCATCACGCAGTATCACCTTTTTAGGGGCAAACCTGGACACTCAATCCACCATGGCGTGTCCCACAGTAGAGAGACAACAGAAGTTACTGACTCTAGCGAAGTCAATGCAGAGAAGAAACTCCGTTTCAGTTCGCCTTTTCAGGTCCTCGTTGGGCATGATGTTGTCATGCATACCCGCTTACTCTCTGCAGACTAAAAATGTGACTGCTACAGGAGAAACTCAACCTTCAATGGCTCCAGATTTCGGGAAGCTTTGAAGATCGGATAAGTATAACCACAGCAGTGGTCAAAGCTCTGGCATGGTGGTCATCTGTCTGTCGGCCTTTCCTTTCTACATCGTCTGGCTCAGTGGACTATCACTACAGACGCCTCTCTGGAGGGCTGGGGAGCCGTTTTACAAGATCTTCAAGTAAGTGGCAAGTGGCCACTAGAGTTGAGGGCGATGCACATCAATCTGCTAGAGCTCAGAGCAGTTTATTTTGCTTTGTAGGCTTTTCTTCCGAAGATAGCGGGATCAGACGTAGTAATAAGAACAGAAAACACCACTACGATGCATTACCTCAACAAACAAGGAGGCATGAAATCTCTCACCCTCTCCAGGGAAGCCCCAAAAAATTGGAATTGGGCCTCACAGCAAGGCATCAGACTCACAGTAGTCCATCTGTCGGGGATAGACAAAAAGATAGCGGACTCACTCAGCAGACAAAGATCGAGCTGCCACAAATGGGAACTGGACCAGTCCACAGTGGATTACATTTTTTCCCAGTGGGGAACGCCAACAATTGACCTGTTCGTCAGTAAGTGGAACGCCAAATGCCAGTACTTCGCAAGCTGGCATCTCCAAAAGGGATCATGGGGGAATGCGTTTTCCATAGCTTGGTCAGGCATCTTTGCTTACGCCTTTCCTCCAATTCCATTGATCCCAAGAGTCCTCACGAAGATGAAGGCAGAGCCATGCACCCTGATATTGATAGCTCCGTACTGGCCTCGCTAACACTGGTTTGCAGAGCTTCTTCTTCTATCAAGTAAGCCTCAAATTCTGCTGAACCCGTCACTGCCCTTACTAAAAGTGAAAAAAAGGTCAAATATCGCACCCAGATCCTCCCTCGATGCGATTGTCAGCATGGCTCCTGAGCACAGGGAGTTTGCGCATCTGAATATCCCACAGGAATGTAGGGACATTTTGTCCAGAGCTAGAGCAGATAGCACTAATAAGGCTTACTCTTGCAAATGGAAAAGGTTTTGTTTCTGGTGTCACCAGCGGCAAATTGATCCACTATCCTCACCACCGGAACAATTGTTGCCTTGTTTATTGCATTTAGTGCAATCAGGCCTGGCACATTCCTCTATAAAGGTGCATCTGGCGGCAATAGCATCATACAGGTGCTAGGACTCCTTTCCTTCGCTGTATACCTCTAGATTAATCAAACGGTTTCTTAAAGGACTTTTTAGGGCATTTCCTCCATTCAGGCCTCCTCCTCCCTTGTGGAACCTGAATATTGTTCTAGCACAGTTAATGAAGCATCCGTTTGAACCGATCCATTGAGCTTCTCTGAAATTCCTTTCTTGGAAGGTTGCTTTACTGGTGGCTCTCACATCAGCCAGAGGGGTCAGTGAGATACAGGACCTCTCCATGCTTGAGCCGTTCTTGCAGATCAAACAAGACAAAATACTGCTAAGCACAAACCTGCATTTCATCCCAAAAGTCCCTTCGGATTTCCACATGAACGAGCCATTCGTTTTTAAAACCTTTTTTCCACACCCATCTACTCCTGCGGAAAGAGCATTACACTCCTTAGACATTAAGAGATGTGGTAAATTCTACCTGGACTGAACTAAGTCCTTTCGCTGCTCCAATCAATTGTTCATAGCTTACAGTGCACCCAGATGAGGTCAACCGCTCTCCAAGCAGAGTATCGCCAGATGGATCTCCTTAGCCATTCGATTCTGCCATCAAGCAGCGGGTAAACCACTGCATTCATCGGTCTGTGCTCACTCTACGCGGGCAGTCTCTTCCTCAGCAGCGCTGTTTGCAGGGCTTTCCCTGCAAGACATTTGCAGAGCAGCGACATGGAAAAGCTGCCATACATTTACAAAACATTTACATTTACAAGACATTACTGCTTGGAAGCAATATTTCAGGGAGAGGTAGCAGTGGGTCAGGCAGTCCTCAGAAACCTCTTCAGGTGAAAGTAAGCCATCTCTTTCATCCCTCCATCCTAGATCAGGTATGCACATTGTTTATGTCTGTTACTTTTGAATACGGGTCCAATGCTTTGCATGTTAGCAAAAAAAGAAATTCTTTAAAAAGGAAAAAAAAAGAAGAGAAAAGAGAGAGAAGTAAGGATTGGGTTACCAGATGATATTTCGTTGGAAGTATTGCTTTATATATGTATTGTATACGCAGGTGTGTTGTGACATACATGACTACAATGAGGATAATCCTCAGTATCCTCAGTGCATAAGTACTGCTCGCTACTCTGATTCAAGCATGTGAATCTATGAAAGTTCCAATACTGGAGAACTACAGTTACAGGTAAGTAACTAATTATCTTAACCAACCTACTCCAAGTTTTATTTTGGCCCAAATGCCCAGCTAGGTGAATGTCATGGTCAAGAGTGTGGAGGAACTTTCTGAACTGCTGAGGGACTGCCACCCTCCTGGTTGCACCTGGCTTGAGATCACTCGCCTCAGTGAACAGTAGCCCATCCTCCCAATAAATCATGTGGCTACCACCAACACTACCCTTTTCTTCCTGTGCAGCTTGCTACCTCAGGCCTTTTCTCTGTCCCTGGCACCGATCCTTCCTAGAGGGTCCCCCAGGCTCAATTCCCTCTGGGAATGGCAAGTCCCCTCTCTTCCTGGGAATTGGGGTTCTGACCTGTGATCTATTGGGAAGCTGGTTCCCCAGTCTTCCTGCCCTTTCTCTTGAGATGTTGGTCCACTATTTCAGGATCCAACTCTCCATTTTCACTTTGAAGTGTACTCTGTGCCCTAGTCTTGATATAGGCCCAATCTGGGATCCCAAGCATGGCTGCATGAGTCTTCAGTTCTACTTCAGCCCATGGGGAATCCTCCAGGCAATTTCCAAGCAGGAAATCTACTGGGATGGATGAGGACTCAACCACTTTTTGTGCCCTACTACTCCCCAACTCAAAGGTTACCCTGGCCATGGAATGGAACTTTGGGCCAGAGGTAGCAAAGTTTTGCGAGTCGCAAATGGCCCGAATCGCAATTTGCGACATCGCAAAATCCGAAATGGGATGCAAAAATCCCATTTGCGAAGTGCAAATTGCGATGCGAGCCATTACCGACTCGCAAAAATTGCGACCTCATTGTGCGACCCACAAAGAGGAAGTCGCAATTTGCGAGTCGCAAACCATATGAAAAAGCAACTCGCAAATTGCGATTAGTCGCAAAAAGCCCATTTTGCACACCCAAATTACCATTAAGTCAGCGCAGGTGGTAACCAGAACCAAAGTATAAAAGGAGACCCAGAAGGCATCTGGGTTACTCAAAATGGCTGAACTGTATGTGATAGCAAGGAGGAGGAGAGTCCATGCCGCCCAGCAGAGGAGGATCCAGAGACAGGAGAGAATATACCAAACCAGGCAGACAATTTTCCAACAAACTGAGGAGGAGATTTATGACAAATATACACTGAGCAGTGCAGCAATATTAGAATTAATTAAACTACTCAATCCGCAGCTTCAATGACAGACAATGCGCGGCAGCGCCATCCCTACACATGTGCAAGTGCTATGCTCACTGCATCTCTTGGCCTCGGGTAGCTATCAGGGGGTGATTGCTGTGGCAGGTGGGGTATCCCAAAGTGCACTCTCACGATTCTTCAGATGTTTCCTAAATGCCATACTCACACACATGTCCAGATACATATATCTACCCAGGAATGCGGCAGAAATTAACAGCACCAAGTTGGACTTCTACAGAATTGCCAACTTCCCCCATGTAATAGGGTGTGTGGACGGGACACATATACAAATCTGCCCTCCTGCAAATCTGGAATATGTGTTCCGCAATAGGAAATGTACCCACTCACTAAACATCCAGGTGGTATGCGACGCCCATAATGTTATCACTGACATTGTAGCCAAATTTCCAGGGAGTAAACATGACTCATACATATTCAAGCACAGTGGTATTCACCAACGCCTAGGACGTGGGGAGTTTGGAGACGGATATCTATTAGGTATTGCTGAAAACACTCTGAAGCCATACATACAGGTCACTGTAGAAACCATCCATGCCCTGCTAACATTGCTTATTTTTGTCAAACAAGTGACAGTGCATATGCGCTAAGACAATGGATACTTACCTCGTACCTAACACCTGGCAATGAGAATGAGAGGCGATATAACAGTGCCCATCGGCGGACCAGAACTGTCATCGAGAGGACCTTTGAACTGTTAAAGGCAAGATTCAGATGCCTCCACAAAAGTGGAGGTGCGCTCCAGTATGCCTCAGTAACAGCATTCAAGATCGTTGGCGCATGCACAGTCCTACACAACATTGCCACCAGACGTGGGCTACATCTCACCCCGGAAGACACAGATTCGGAGGATGAGGAGCAAGAGCTACCACATCGCCAGCCTGGGGATAGAAGCATTGCAAATCAGGGCAGACAGAGACAAGACCACATTGCAACCCAATACTTTGGCAGGTACGTGGCAACTGTCACCACACTCACTGATGTCAGACAAACAGAGCCCAGTTGTGTAGTGGAACAAACAAAACCTTTTTATTTGTGAACTAAATGTTGAAAGAAAACTGCTGTCGGTAAGGGGCTGTACATGTCCAAACGTTATGAGGACACATTGACATCATGTGCCTCATGAGTGATGCTGTCTTATGGCCTACACCCTCCTCCTTGTGCGCCCAGCATGGCTCATCCCAGGTGGGTCTGCTGACCCCTGCTGTGCACTTGCACTCCTCAGCACAGGTGAGTCACTTGCAGACACACTGCTTATTGTGGACCCCTCCTCACTGTCCTGAGGGGTCTCACCTGTGCCCCTTGCCACCTGCCTGGCTTCCAACAAGTCCACTGCGTGGCTGATGTGGCCTAGTCCCCGTGCCACATCCCCAGCAAAGTGGCCAAGTTCTACCTGTAGACTCACGGTCGTCTAGACAGGCCAGTAGTGTTCGTAGCAAGACGCCCAATGGACGCTGCCATCCGGTCAAAGCGTGCGACTAGGTGGCACTCCCTGCGCCTTGCGCTGGGTCTATCTGCCACCAGTTCCGTCACTAGTTGGCGGATGGCCTGTGTGAGATCGCCCACATTATCATTAAGTCTAGTGAACTGCGAGTTCACATCAGCCAGGCCATGGGTCATGTTGTTCTCCAGTCTGTGCAAAACACTTGATATTGACAACAATTGTCTTGTTTGCTGACGCTGACCATAAAGGAGGGATGCCTCTACTCCTGACATTGCTGCCTCCCCTATCTCCTCCTGAGGCACCGCCAGAACTCGGCGTCTGTGTCTGCGCCTTGGTTGAGCTGCTGGCTCTGGACGACTTATTGTGGGGCTGGGGCCAGGGGTTGTGTGAGCTTCCCCCATTTCCTGCTCCTGTTCCAGAGGGGACTGTGGTGGTGTCCTGCCTGGCCCAGGAATGTCTGCTGCAGCCTCCTGCACTGCCTCCGGCCTGTTGTCTACTCCCTGGATGTTCTTGCTGCTGGGGGTGTCATGTGGGAGACCTGTGGGACATAGGGAATACACTGTCAGTCTCCCACATCTGTTGTATGCCTCATAATAAACATTTTCCTATGTGCTGACTACTGTACTACATTGCCCATAGTGCACCATGCTAGTGGTTGCTAGACTGGAATGGAGCTAGTCTGGTTGTGCCTGCTGCTGTGTACTGGAAGAGTGTGGATACTGCATTTGTAGGTGAGAATGCATATTTCATGGTACTCACTTTTGGATGTCCCTGGCACAGAACTGTTCAATTCTCCTATTCCATAAATGGCCTCAGGCTCTAAGGTCTGCTCCACCATTTCTTCCATGGCTGTGGGTGGTGGGACGGTGGATGGGCCTCCTCCTGTGCCCCTCATTTCTCTGAGCCGCTCTACCACCCTCTCCTTTGTCCTGGAGCGCAGGTCATACCACCTTTTTTTTATTTCCTCCAGGGTGGGGTGGCTCACCCCTATGGCATTAATCCGGTCCTGGATTTGCAGCCAGATCTTCTTTTTCTCTGTGTCTGGGACACTCAGGGCTGCCTTGCCAAACAGTTTGTCATGGTGCTGGCAGCATTCCTCAGTGAGCACCTCCAGTTCTTTATCAGAAAACCGAAGTTTTATTTTTCTCCCTGCACTGCCTGTTTCCTCCATAGTAGCAGCAGGTCCTCTCTCCTGGGTGTTGCACTGCAGTTTGGAAAGGGTGTGGTCCTCCCTCCTGCCAGGTGTATTTGATGACTTACCGGTTCTGATGTCATCAGAAAGAGCCAGGAAGTGTATTTCCCAACTGTTATGCTGCACCTGCAGGCAATTTGCGGGCCAGTCGCAATTTGCGACACCTGACTCGCAAATTGCGAGCTCGCTTTCAGCGAGGTCGCAAAAAGCGACCTCGCTAGAAGCGAACTCGCAAAATGCGGTGCAACATCATTTGCGAGTCACAATTTGGTGTCGCTTTTTTTTTCTTGGATCCCATTTTGCGAGTCGGAAATTGCGATTTACATTGAATGGCAATTTCCGACTCGCTATTTTTTTCCTACCTACATCTGGCCCTTTGTCTCACTGTCAGCACTGATGACAGGATAAGACTTCTCTGCCAGGTACTGATTTGAGTGGACCAAGGGCTGAGTTACCATGGTAACACTAGCTCCTGTGTCCACAGTGCTTCCACTCTCTCCCCATTAAACAAAGGGTGCTGCCTGTAGTTTTGCATATTACTTGCCAGACAGCACAGGATAATTCTACCCCTCCTTCAGTGACTAATGTTGCCTCTGTGGGATCACTGACATGGCCAGGTCACAGCTCTGATCCCATCTGGAGATTAGCAACTTCATTTACTGCAGGCTGGCTAGAGGCATTCCTTTTGTTTTTGCAGCTAGGATCTCCAGTTTTAGTGCCCTCTGCCTTTGCAATCCTTGCACTAAGCCTTGTTGGGATCAATGTTCTTTCCTTTGCACCCATCCCTGGACTGTGAGGAGTCTCTGGGCGCAACCTCCTGTGTAGGCTTTTGGGGACCTTGAGAAGACTCTTTATTTTTGTTTTGGCTCCCATCTTTCCCTTGGGGGGGAGGAGGGGCTTTTTAACTTCTTTCTTTTGGTCTCCCCCACCAATGGTAGTTTTAGTTACCGTTGTTTTGACCCAGTGGTCTGCCTTCCCCCCAACCCCTGAGAGGAAAGTGTACCTTGGTCTACCAGGTATTGATGTAGCCTCCCATTTTAACAATTACTCAGCAGATGCTCTTTCATGAATAGGTTATTCAGCTCATCATAATCTTGTACCTTGCTACCAGCTAACCAATGACCCAGTATTTTTACTGAATAGTCCACAAACCCTTCTCAGGTTTGGCTCTGGGTTTTTCGAGCGTCCCTAAACTTTATGCGATACTCTTAAGTTGTAAATCCAAAGCCCTCAATCAGGGTACCCTTCATGAGGTCATAGGATTTAGCATCTGCCTCATTCAGTATCAGGAGCCTATCCCTGAACTTTCCTGAAAATAACTCCCATAAGAGTGTGCCCCAGTGTTCTATTTCTCAATTGAAATGCAGCTTTTTTTTCAAAGGCTGAAAACCATTTCACTATATCACCCCCTTCTGTAGAGGGAGGGTCCAGTCTTTTTGGGAGTTTAATACTGAAATATCTTTCTTTCAGTACTTGGATGTTGCCACCAGAGATGGGTACTAGGCCCAACTCTTTTCTCTGTTCCACAAGTTCCAAAAGCTAACTCTCTAAGGCCAGTCTTTTTGCCAGCCTGGCTTAGGCCAGGTCTTCATCTGTAGGTGCACTAGTGCTGTGGTACGAGGAACTACCCTCATCCCTATATCCCACAGGGTCCTCTTCTCCCTCAGATATTTCATCATCTAATTCATCTGTGTGATTATCTTTTTCATGATGGGCCACCAGAAGCCTAAGCTTATCGCCACTGGGGCTTTTTCCAGTACAAATTTGGTACAGTCTATAGCGCCTCCTTAACTGGTCATAGATATATGCCTGGTAAGTGGCCAGGTCGAGCTACTGGCTCTGGCTCTCTGTATCTGTCATGTTTACTTTACTAAAGCTGTAACCTTTTTATAAATGTGGAACTCCCTTTTGGATAAGGCCAACTAAAGTAAGGACATTTAAATTCTAACTACTGTTGTAGGGACCTAACCAGTGCCCTACCAGTTATTTAAACATTTGCAACAATTTTAGCCAATTGAAAAAAATGCAATCAAGTTAAAGTCAATTTGGAGAGTTATTTGTGTGCTCACAAAATTGACAAAGTGGTATCAGCAAATGAAAAATCTTTATCCCGCCGCTGATACAGCAAATGTAGGAGGTTGGCTCTCAATGTAGTGTGCAAAGCTAGGCACACTGTGCAGGGGGTCCAGGCAACCAAACATTGGTTTACAGAGGTAAAAACTAGACCACCCAGTGATCTAATTTTTATGGTAACTTGGTCTAGCAGTTAGGCTAATCTTGGAGAAGTGCCAACCATTTCTTGTACTCACAGTATCAATAAATGAGACCACACACTCAAAAGAATAACTCAAGACCAATTTACAAAAATACTTCAAATTTTCATACAAATGTTAAACCCACGATCATCAAAATAGGTAAGTACTTTTAAGTTATGAATTTTTAAAGTAATAATAAAAATAGCCTTTTTGTGTGTAATTACGCATCATAGGAATCAATAGACATAATACTTTGAAAATGCACATAAAATCAGGCAAGGCGTTTACCATTGTCGTCTTTTTCACGTATGTCGAGGTCGTTGGTGGGCAATATAGATTAACTGGAAAAGTTCAGGTGGCGCCCGGTTTTGTCAGAAGCAGCTGCAGAAAGTCGTTGGATCAGGTGCCAGGCCACTGCGGGGGACCACTTGAAAAAACACTGCACAGATGGACTTAAAGGTAAGTGCGGTGGGTCCTCTTGCAGTGTTGAGGTCTCAAAAGGTGGGGGACCCTTATGGCATAACTGGTCTTTCAGTGTAGGGCACAGGGCGTCCAGGTGCAGAGCGAATTGGTGAACCAAGGAGCTGTGCACAAAGGTGCCCTTTAAAAGAAGGAGGTAGGTTTCCTTGAGGGTCGCTTGCAGGTCGGCAAGGGCTCTCTGGTGGGAGGCCCTGGTAGTTTCTGATGCCCTTCGACTGAGGCTTCCTCCTAGTCCTTTTATAGTCTAGAATGGACTGTCCTTCTTTGTGTCTGACGTGAGGTGACCAGTACCTAGGACTACTGCATGCTCTGGCTACTAGAAGGCGCAATGCCACCAAACTTTGCACACGTTTATTGTTTGTCCTTACAGTCGGTCTCGTGGAGTTTGGTCTGGCTTCAGCATCTGGTTTCTTGGTCAGCAGGCAGTCAGTGAAGTGGCCTTCACTGGGTCTTTGGTCTTGGGGTGCAGGAGTGATGCCTTCACTCTGGAGGGTGATCTTTTGTAATTTCTGAAGAGTAGAGGTCCTGTGGGGCCTTGTAGAGTCCGACCAACATTCTGGCAACCCTTCAGCAGTGATTGTCGAGTCCTAGGTGCAGCAGGCAGGCTTTGGCACATTTCATTTGTGCAGCAGGACTTCATTTCTAGAGCCTTGGGTCTTCTTTGTTGCTGGTCTTCTTTTGTCCTTGGAATCTGAATTCTTGGTCTAGGGATGCCCACTAAATACTGTATCTAGTGGGCATTTAGGGGAGTACCCGTTAGAGACTAATGGGTCATCTACCTTAGGGTGGCTACACCCACTAAGTGACCACTTTGGGTAGAGGTCACTTCCCTAACCCTGATTGGCTATTTTCCTGTCATGCAAGATGGAGGAAAATGAAATGGAGGGGTCACCTCTCATGCAACACCTTAGGGGTGTTGCCAGCTGGGGATGACCACTCATCCTATTCTCTGTGTGGTTTTCCGCTGTTACTTCCGCCAAAAGTGGGGGTTTGCAACAGGGTGGCCATCTGCTGCTAGCAGCAGGCTTGGGGGTCGAATTTGAAGGGTGGTAAGCCCTTTGAAGCTCAGGAGCAGGGCAGTGCACATTCCAGAGAAAAAGAGTGTTTGCTCCTCCACACAGGAAGGGCTTTGATCCAGGACCTAGAGGGCAGAATTTCTCACCCCAGGGTTTCAGAATCTTGTCTGGTGGTGGCAGGCTGGTTAGGAACGGCCAACAACCATGTCAGGGTAGTTAGCTTTTGCTTGTGGTACCTCTACGCTGACCCCTAGGTACATATGGTAATAAATCCAATACTGGTACCAGTCTGGATTTATCATTTTAAGTTATTTGATACCAAACAACCCAGGGTTCAGAGTAGCCATCATGTAGCTGTGAAACTCGTACTGACCAGCGTCCAGCACATATATTAAAATGGCTGCTCTGTCCACTTACTACATCCCAGGTTTGGCAAGGACGCAGTAGGGGCATTTCCTCATTCATCTGTACCCACACATAAAATATAGTGCACCCTGCCTTAGGGCTGGAAGGGCTGCCAGAGGGGTGACTTACCTTTAGTGCATGCAGTGTGTAGTGGACAGAGCAAACAGGCTGTGTGCCATGTTGAGTTTGTCCTTTAGAATTGCATCACTCAACCTGCAATGGCAGTGCTAGGTGCTTCTGGATGCATGGCCCTAGAGGATGGCTCAATCTGTGCTGCTTCCCTCAGAGGCCTACCCTTAGTACCCCATGTCCTGGGTACATAAGAAAGTTAGTTACTTTCCTGTCAATCAATCAATCAGTAGTTGTAAAGCGCGTCTACTCACCCGAGAGGGTCTCAAGGCACTTGGAGGTGGGGGGGACTTCATCAGAAGAGCCATGTCTTGAGGTTCTTCCTGAAGATGGTGAGCAACAGGCTTTGTCTGAGGTGCAGGGGGAGGTTGTTCCAGCTCTTCGCTGCAGTGTAGGTAAAAAATGGTCCTCTGGCAGTGGTTTTGCGGATGTGAGGGACAGTGGCCAAGGCCATCTAGGCAGAGCAGAGGGATCTGGCGGAGGTGTGGAAGGAGATGCAGTGGTTAAGGTAGGCTAGTCCTGCATTGTGTATGCCTTGTATGTGTGTGTGAGAAGCTTGAAGGTGATTCGCTTCTCCACCGGTAGCCAGTGGAGGGTCCTCAGGTCCTGTAACTGTATTTCTCCAGTATTTGTATCCTTCATAGATTTACAAGCTTGAATATTCCCCGTCGTCGAAGGGGGAGTCCCACTATACATTAATAAAGCAGTGTATATATGTATATATATATATATATATATATATATATATATATATATATATATATATATATATATATATATATAAAATAATTACATATATATCCCTATAAAGTAGCAATATAGGCTACAATATGAATAACATGTTATCCTAATAGTCTATGTACATCCTTTTCTTTAAAAAAGAACCGAAGTTCACTTGGACCAATCAGACGAGAGCTACCTCTAGAACCTTTCCCACAGAGGCTGAAGCCCTCAGATTTTTTGGCAGTAGTGCACTTTAAAATAACTGTTTATCCATACGTGGAGCCTCTGAGGGGAGGAGGGTGGGTCACATGTGAATTTATGAAAGATACCGACACTGGAGAACTACAGTTACAGGTAAGTAACTAATTTTCTTCTCCAGTATTGGATCTTTCATAGATTCACATGCTTGAATAAGATTAATAAGCAATACCTAAACAACCATTTATCCATTATTACACTGATAAATAGTGGATGGTGGGAAAACAAGTGAAAAGAACACAGAAGCTCACCTTATCCAAAAAGATGGCATAGCACGGCCTGCCCCACTGCTGCATCCGGTTTATGACTATCGTCTAGGCAATAATGTCTTGTGAACGTATGCCTGTTTGACCATGTTGCTGCTCTGCAGATATGGTGAATCGGTACAGCCCGGAACAGAGCTGTCGATGTGGCTACAGCTCTAGTAGAATGTGGTTTCACTCTGCCCTGCAGGGGTTTTCCAGCTTGTGTGTGGCAGAACCAAATAGTAGCAACCATCCATCTGGCAATTGTTTGTTTGGTAACTGCAAATCCTTTCCTAACGCCTCGGCATGCGAGAAATAATTGGTCTGATTTGCTTATGGGATGCATTTTTTGTAGGTAGAATTTTAAACATCGTTTAACATTTAAGGAGTGTAAAGACCCTTCAGCTGGTGTCTGTGGATTTGGAAAAAAGGCTTTTAAAACCACAGGTTCATTTAAGTGAAAGCCTGAAGGAACTTTTGGAATACATTTTGGGTTTGTCCTCAAAATTACGCTGTCTGTAGTGAATTGTAGGAACGGTTGTTTAATGGTAAATGCTTGTATGTCGCTTACTTTCTTTGCAGATGTGAGAGCTAGTAGTTTTCCATGTGAGATACTTGATATCAGACCTGTGAATTGGTTCAAATGGCGGTTTCATCCGTTGGGCCAGGACTATGTTAAGATACCACAGAGGTGGGGGTTCCCTGACTGGTGGGAAAGTTCTGAAGAGACCTTTGAGGAATTGTTTAATAATGCGAGTGGACCATAAGGATGGCTCATTACTGGTTCGACGAAATCTAGAAATTGCCCCTAGTTGCACTCTGATTGAGGAATAAAGATGCAGCAAATATGGGAGGATTAGATGTGGCTGAGCTGTGAGTGGGTGGATGTTAGATGACACACGCCAAAGACAGAACACTTTCCATTTGAACTTATAAATTCAGTTTGTTGTGTTCGCTCTCGCCTTCAATAGAATGTCTCTACATTCCAATGGGATATTTACAGAGGAGAACTGATAGTATTCAGGATCCATGCTGACAAGTGCACTGATATCGGGTCTGGATGTTGTATCTGGCCCTGGTTCATTGTCAATAAAGTCGGTGTTACTTTGAGTTGGAGATAAGGTTGCTCTGAAAGGAGTAGACATTTGGTGAACAAGAACTGTCTGGACCATCTGGGGGCTATGAGGAGTATTCTGCAAGGTTCCCTCTTTATTTTGCTGATTACTTTTGGGATCAATGGGATCGGTGGAAAGGCGTAGCCATATATCCCTGACCACAGTATCGAAAAAGCATTCCCCCACGATCCTTTCTGGGGATGTTAGCTTGTGAAGAACCGGCATTTCTTGTTCTCCTTCGTCACAAACAGATACAAGTGAGGTTTGCCCCAGCGACAGAATAAAAAGTTCGGGATCTGTTGGTCTATCTCCCATTTGTGATAAGGAATGATGGTCCTGCTCAAGGAGTCTGCCAGGAGATTGGACCTTCCTGGTAAATGTTCTGCCCTGATGGTTAGATGGTTATGTGGTGCTGAAGTGCCCAGTTCCAAATCCCTTGAGCTTGAGCGGAGAGTGCCTGGGAGCCTGTTCCTCCCTGCTTGTTCAAGTAGAACATACTGGTGGTGACTGTAGAGTGAGTTATTTTGGGGAGGAAAGCCTTTAACGCTAAGGTGATTGCTCTGAGTTCCAGTTGATTGATGTGCAGGTTTTTCACCTCTTCTGACCATCTCCTGCTGATTTGTAAGCCCTGGAGATGCGCTCCTCAGCCCTGTAATGATGCATCTGTTGTTATTATGAAACTGTGAATCTGATGTAGATATTCCTATCTCTTGGACAAATGTTTTGGCCGAGTCCACCAGAGTATCGCTGTTCTCATAACTAGTGTTATCTGAATGAGATCTTCGAATGAGCCCAGTGTTTGCCGCCATTGAATGTCAGGAGTAGAAGGATGCACAAGGATATCATGCCCATGAAAGATTTGAGAATCCAAACTGAAACCAACTTTTTTTCTGGACAGTTTGTTTGCCATCCGCTGGATTTTCAGTTGTCTGTCCTTGGAAGGATAGGCTTTGTTCTTTAGAGTGTCTAGGATTGCTTCCAAGAACTTTATCTTTGTAGTTGGTGTTAATTGGGATTTTTGGTAATTTGTTGTGAGCCCTAATTTTTTGAACAGTGACAGGCAGGTGATTGTGGCCACTGCTGTTTTCTGCAATGTAGGAGCTTTTATGAGACAATTGTCTAAGTATGGAAATACCTGGATTCCCTGCTGTCTGAGATGTGCTGCTACCGGAGCCAACATTTTTGTAAAGATTATGGGAGACGATTTTAGGCCAAACGGCAGCTCTTTGAACTGAAAGTGGATACCGGCTACCTGGAACCATAGGAATTTGCGGTGATTTAGACATATTGGGATATGAAAATATGCATCCTGTAAATCGATGGATGTCATATGATCTCCATTGCTCAGGAGCTGTAGTATCTCTTGAAGAGTTACCATGTGAAAGGTCTGCTTTTTTAGGAATTTGTTGAGTTTTTGCAGATCGAGTATCGGGTGCCAATCTCCTGAGGGGTTTTTGATGAGAAAAAAGCAAGAGTAGAAACCCATTTTCTTTTGAGCCTTTGGAATGATCTCTATCGCTCTATCGCTCCATTTCTTAACATATAAGATGAGGAGGCCCTGGGGAGGCTGTGCAGCTTACTACGAGAGGGAAAGAGAAATCTACACCCGGGGCTCCTGCCAGTGGGCACAGCTGGCTTTTAGCCCTGGGAAGGTGGCTTGGAGATAAGGTTGCAATGGACTCTCCCTGCATAGGTAGCTACCAGATCTTCATAATGGGACGAGATAAGGCATCAAAGTCTTCCCAGTAAACAAAAATGGACAAATTCACAGATGGACCTGGGGGTCACAAATGCCAGATGACTGCTTAGAAAAGGGAATGCTACCTACCTCCCCTGAAACATCTGAAATAAGAATACTGGAGGCTATTCAGCAATCTAAACAGAAATTGAAGAAAATAATGGAATCTACCTCACTTTAATGCTGTTGACCTGCAGAGGTCGGAGTTGCACAAGGGTAATGAATGCTACCTGGCAACGGAGCGCAATGTGAATAGCCTCACGAAGGAGATTCAGGTCCTTCAGTCAACGATCTGGACTCTCAAAGATTGGGCTACATCTCTGGAGGAATGCGTAGAGGATGCCGAAGGTAAGGCCCAGCAGATGTTTTTGACCATTGTGAAAGGTCAGGGGGTCAAGATCCAGGGGTCTTCCTAGAGGACTAGTTGAAGCGTACCTTTGTACCTGGTGTACTGTGACATTTCACTGAACATACCCAAAGGATACTGGTGCCATGTCTGCCACAGGGGGCGCACCCAATACAATGCATCGTCAATTATTGGAACAGAGATGGCATCCTGAGGTGATCTAGGACAGCAGAGGATCCCGAGGTTGACACACTACCGTGCAGAGTTTCCTGGACTATAAACAAAAGGTACGGTCCCAAAGTGAGTCCTTCCTGGCACCCAAACAATACCTACACCAACTTGGTCTCAAATATTTGCTACTGCACCCTGTAAATCTTAACATGATGCATGAGGGCCGCAGGCATTTCTTTCAGCGGCCGGCAGAAGCATGGGCTCAGATAGAAGGCCTGGAATGTGGAGGATAGCCTGGAGGGAACTGCTGGAGCCGTATTAGACCGAGTGGCTTTGCAGAAAGGCATAGATAGAGCACGCCCAGAGACAGTTGGAGCCCCAAGGTTGAAGGACAGCAACCAGGTGAGTAACCCTGGAGTTAGCGGCCAACTCAGAGGACAGCCTACCGGATCCCCCAGAGGATGGATCAGTGGTTGGCACGCCTGTACTCATCACAGACTCGGGACACTCTGAATGGAAGCAGCCGCTTCCATTAGCTTCCAGGTAATGGAAGCGGCTGCTGTGAAGTGTTGGGTCAGCATACAGTTGCAAATCGAGGTGTGTCTTATACAAGAGTGGCTCTGCTCTGAGAGGAGTTGGATGACGGGATTGAATGGAAGATACAGGTCCCAGAAGCAGAAGGAACCCAATGGGTATTTTAATGTACAGCTGTACTTGAAAATCTGTTGGACAGAGCCACAGGAAGATATCAGGTAGACTTCACACGGTGGTGGTGTATGGGGAGGCTTGGATAGGGGGGTGGGTGGCAAGAGAAGGATAGCTGCTGATTGATACAAGTTTCTTAAACAGATCATAAACCTAAAGCAAAAGACTGTCCAACATTCCCGATATAATATCACATAGTACCAAAGATAGACCTATCATGCCAAAATCTCCAAACCATGAGGGTCACAACAAAATCATTACTTTTTGTGATTTTGTTGTTTTGCTTTAGGTTTATGAT
This sequence comes from Pleurodeles waltl, assembly GCF_031143425.1. Taxonomy (NCBI): domain Eukaryota; kingdom Metazoa; phylum Chordata; class Amphibia; order Caudata; family Salamandridae; genus Pleurodeles; species Pleurodeles waltl. Next base: position 143,477,789 of record NC_090446.1, on the reverse strand, counting down.
CTGTTTAAGAAACTTGCGGGGAATTCTGTTCAGTATGTTGTTTTAAGTTGATGGCTGATTAAGAGGCTGGTTCCTTCTTGATTAATATTGTTTTCTCCCTGTCAGCAGAAGTCAGTGGTAACCTTTGCTTTTTTGTGTTTTATAATTTTTGGCTTATTGAAGGCTTTGTGATTAGAGGTCTTGCGGTGGTAGTGACTTTGTGACTATGGTTCTTAGTAATTGATTTTTGTTTATTCATGTTGTTTATGTTTTTGGTCCACTTTGGCTGTTGTGGTTCACCTGGATATAATTGGATGAATGTGAGCCATCCATGCTCTCTTTTGGACATGGTAAGGCTTGTATGCCAAAGTTCCCCATAGAATATTATGGGAATGAGTCTTGCTATCATTATGGCGTCATCTGAGTTTTATGTGGTTCAATATGATTGATTGACGCTGAGGGACCCCGTAAGGTATTGTGATGACGAGTTCTGCCTCAGTATGTTATTGTATGACATACTGTCTCAGTATGTTATTGTGTGACTTACATGTGGTCCAATATGATTTATGTGTGGACTAATATGATTAAAGGTAATAGGTTCTACACTACATACAATGTGTTTCAAGATGTCGTAGGGATGAGTTTTGCCTCAGTATTCCATTATATAATTTATATGTGGTCCAATATGATCAATGATAATGTACTTCATATACTACAAACAATGCATTGCATGGGTGACTTATTGGCTGTTGATTTTTTTTAAAACATATTTTATTGTTTTCAAAACAAGTCATACAGTGATTGTTCATGGATGCTATTTCATCGACACGTGTGTTGGTATACAGCATATATTATTACATATCAGCAACAATATCATAAAATATTCTGCATATGCGCTATGAGTAATGAGCATTTTATTCCATCACCTGATGACACTTACAATCGGTATGACATCTTAGATTCTTTACAACTAACACTATTATTCAATTGTGAACTATTAACTAGACATCTTTCTGTATTCTGGTAGGGGGTTCTGCTTCTGTGTCGTTAGCTATTATTTGTGGTATTTGCCTCCTAGTGTGTATAAAATTATCTATGCAATTGGGGATAGTTAACCAAATCTATTACATGTGGTAAGGGATCTATTGCGGAGTGCTTAGCTCTGGTTTCATCAATTTAATGGCGTTCGTCATCATTACTGTCTTCTTTACTCAATGATGTGAACGTATCTATTAATTCATCCCATTCTTGGGCTATGGGGTAGTTCCTAACTCCAGCGTTTTCTTCCCTTCTAAGGGCAACTCCTTCTGCTCTTCCCCACTCTATCACTTCCGCACTCCATTGTGTCACTGTAGGTGCTGTTGTGGCTTCCCAGCGTCTTGTCAACAGGCGCTTTGCTAATAAAAGTGGCAGGTTTATCAATCTAGGGAGCACTTTCTTTTTCTTGGGGCGTGGGAGCATTCCCAGTATACACACTTCCATTTTACAGTATACAGCCTTCCCTACTAAGTTGTTCAATATGATGGGTATATTTTTCCAGTATTCAGTAATACCTGGACAGCTCCAAAGCATATGAAAGAGCCCTGCTTCATCCTCCCTGCATCTGGGACATGTCGAAGACAGTCCCGGATACAGTATATGTAACTTGTGTGGAGTGAGATATGCTCTGTGTAATATAGCATATTGGATGAATTTGAATCTCGTATTACGAGATATTTGACTAGGATAGTTTAGTATGGTAGTACTTTCCTCATCCGATATCTCTCTCCCCACGTCTGTTTCCCATTTAATTTTTAGCGCTGTCAGAGGTCATGACAAGTGGGCTTTCATAAGCATTTGATCAAGTGTTTACCATGACCTATAACATATATAGTATATACCAGTGCATGTTGTAGGAAAGTACTGTGAGAAAGTAGCCTCTTTCTAGCCTTGTTACCCCCACTTTTGGCCTGTTTGTGAGTGTATGTCAGGATGTTTGTCACTGTTTTCACTGTCTCACTGGGATCCTGATGGCTGGGCCCCAGTGCTCATAGTGAAAACACTATGTTTTCAGTATGTTTGTTATGTGTCACTGGGACCCTGCTAGTCAGGGCCCCAGTGCTCATATGGTTGTGGCCTATATGTATGTGTCACTGGGACCCTGTCACACAGGGCCCCAGTGCTCATAGGTGTGCATGTATATGTTCCCTGTGTGGTGCCTAACTGTCTCACTGAGGCTCTGCTAACCAGAACCTCAGTGGTTATGCTCTCTCATTACTTTCAAATTGTCACTAACAGGCTAGTGACCAATTTTACCAATTTACATTGGCTTACTGGAACACCCTTATAATTCCCTAGTATATGGTACTGAGGTACCCAGGGTATTGGGGTTCCAGGAGATCCCTATGGGCTGCAGCATTTCTTTTGCCACCCATAGGGAGCTCTGACAATTCTTACACAGGCCTGCCACTGCAGCCTGAGTGAAATAACGTCCACGTTATTTCACAGCCATTTTACACTGCACTTAAGTAACTTATAAGTCACCTATATGTCTAATCTTTACCTGGTAAAGGTTAGGTGCAAAGTTACTTAGTGTGAGGGCACCCTGGCACTAGCCAAGGTGCCCCCACATTGTTCAGAGCCAATTCCCTGAACTTTGTGAGTGCGGGGACACCATTACACGCGTGCACTACATATAGGTCACTACCTATATGTAGCTTCACCATGGTAACTCCGAATATGGCCATGTAACATGTCTATGATCATGCAATGTAACATGTCTAAGATCATGGAATGCCATTCTGGCATTGCGGAGACAATTCCATGATCCCCCGAGTATCTAGTCAAGACCCAGGTACTGCCAAACTACCTTTCCCGGGGTTTCACTGCAGCTGCTGCTGCTGCCAACCCCTCAGACAGGTTTCTGCCCTCCTGGGGTCCAGCCAGGCTTGGCCTAGGAAGGCAGATCAAAGGACTTCCTCAGAGAGAGGGTGTTACATCCTCTCCCTTTGGAAAAAGGTGTCAGGGCTGGGGAGGAGTAGCCTCCCCACGCCTCTGGAAATGCTTTGATGGCACAGATGGTGCGCCCATCTCTGCATAAGCCAGTCTACACCGCTTCAGGGATCCCCCAGCCCTGCTCTGGTGCGAAACTGGACAAAGGAAAGGGGATTGACCACCCCTCTGACCTACACCTCCCAGGGGAGGTGCCCAGAGCTCCTCCAGTGTGCTCCAGACCTCTGCCATCTTGGAAACAGAGGTGCTGCTGGCACACTGGACTGCATAAATCTCCTAGGTCAGTTTTCTGAACTCTTTTCAACTGTGCCGGGCACCACATCTTGGTGTGAACACACAATTGATACTGGAGACAGCATGCCTGTCAAGAGTAAAATCTATAGGCAGCCTGACCATGTCAGGGACTGCATAAAGCAAGAAGTTCAGAAAATGCTTGGCTTAGGAGTGGTTGAACATTCTGAAAGCCCATAGGCCTCTCCTGTGGTGCTTGTACCAAAGCCTCACTCAAAAGATGGAAAAAGGGAGATGAGGTTTTGTGTGGATTACAGAGGTCTCAACCAGGAAACAAAAACTGATGCTCACCCTATACCCAGGGCAGATGAGCTCATAGATACACTGGCATCTGCCAAGTATCTAAGCACCTTTGATTTGACTGCAGGGTATTGGCAGATCAAATTATCAGAGGATGCTAAAGCTAAAACTGCATTTTCGACCATTGGAGGGCACTACCAATTCACAGTAATGCCCTTTGGTTTGAAAAATGCACCTGCCACTTTTCAGAGGTTGGTGAATACAGTCCTGCAAGGGTTGGAGGCTTATAGTGCAGCATATCTGGACGATATAGCTGTCTTTAGCTCCACCTGGGATGATCACCTGGTCCACCTGTGGAAAGTTTTGGAGGCCCTGCAAAAGGCAGGCCTCACTATCAAGGCTTCAAAGTGCCAGATAGGGCAGGGGAAAGTAGTTTATCTGGGACACCTGGTAGGTGAAGAACAGATTGCACCACTTCAGGGGAAAATCCAGACAATCATGGATTGGGTGCCCCCTACAACACAGACCCAGGTGAGAGCCTTCCTAGGCCTCACTGGGTATTACAGGAGATTAATAAAAAACTATGCCTCCATTGCAACCCCATTTAATGATCTCACTAGCAAGAAGATGCCTAAAAAGGTATTGTGGACAGCTAGCTGTCAGAAAGCTTTTGAGGAGCTCAAACAGGCCATGTGCACTGCACCTGTCCTAAAAAGCCCATGTTACTCCAAGAAATTCATTGTTCAAACTGATGCATCTGAATTAGGGGTATGGGGCAGTCTTATCACAACTCAATTCTGAGGGCCAGGATCAACCTGTTGCGTTTATCAGCAGGAGGTTGACCCCTAGAGAAAAGCGTTGGTCTTCCATAGAGAGGGAGGCCTTTGCTTTGGTCTGGGCACTGAAGAAGTTGAGGCCATACCTGTTTGGCACTCACTTCATTGTTCAGACAGACCACAAACCTCTACTTTGGCTAAAACAAATGAAGGGTGAAAACCCTAAATTGTTGAGGTGGTCCATATCTCTACAGGGAATGTACTATACAGTGGAACATAGACTTGGGAGTACCCAATCCAATGCAGATGGACTCTCCAGATATTTCCACTTAGACAATGAAGACTCATCAGGTCATGGCTACTCTTATTGTCCTTCGTTTGGGGGGTAGGGGGTTGTGTAGGAAAGTACCATCTTGCCTGGCATGTTACACCCATATTTCACTGTATATATGTTGTTTTAGTGTATGTGTCACTGGGACTCTGCCAAGCAGGGCCCCAGTGCTCATAAGTGTGCCCTGTATGTGTTCCCTGTGTGAGGACTAACTGTCTAACTGAGGCTCTGCTAACCAGAACCTCAGTGGTTATGCTCTCTCTGCTTTCCAAATTGTCACTAACAGGCTAGTGACCAATTTCACCAATTCACATTGGCATACTGGAACACCCTTATAATTCCCTAGTATATGGTACTGAGGTACCCAGGGTCCCTATGGGCTGCAGCATTTCTTTTGCCACCCATAGGGAGATCTGACTATTCTTACACAGGCCTGCCAGTGCAGCCTGAGTGAAATAACATCCACGTTATTTCACAGCCACTTACCACTGCACTTAAGTAACTTATAAGTCATCTATATGTCTAACCTCCACCTAGTAAAGGTTGGGTGCAAAGTTACTTAGTGTGTGGGCACCCTGGCACTAGCCAAGGTGCCCCCACATTGTTCAGGGCAAATCCCCCGGACTTTGTGAGTGCGGGGACACCATTTCACGCGTGCACTATACATAGGTCACTACCTATGTATAGCGTCACAATGGTAACTCCGAACATGGCCATGTAACATGTCTAAGATCATGGAATTGTCACCCCAATGCCATTCTGGCATTGGGGAGACAATTCCATGATCCGCCGGGTCTCTAGCACAGAACCCGGGTACTGCCAAACTGCCTTTCCGGGGTCTCCACTGCAGCTGCTGCTGCTGCCCACCCCTCAGACAGGTTTCTGCCCTCCTGGAGTCCAGGCATCCCTGGCCCAGGAAGGCAGAACAAAGGATTTCCTCTGAGAGAGGGTGTGACACCCTCTCCCTTTGGAAATAGGTGTGATGGCTGGGGAGGAGTAGCCTCCCCCAGCCTCTGGAAATGCTTTGATGGGCACAGATGCTGCCCATCTCTGCATAAGCCAGTCTACACCGGTTTAAGGATCCCCCAGCCCTGCTCTGGCGCGAAACTGGACAAAGGAAAGGGGAGTGACCACTCCCCTGACCTGCACCTCCCATGGGAGGTGCCCAGAGCTCCTCCAGTGTGCTCCAGACCTCTGCCATCTTGGAAACAGAGGTGTTGCTGGCACACTGGACTGCTCTGAGTGGCCAGTGCCAGCAGGTGACGTCAGAGACTCCTTCTGATAGGCTCTTACCTTTCTTACTAGCCTATCCTCCTTCCTAGGTAGCCAAACCTCCTTTTCTGGCTATTTAGGGTCTCTGCTTTGGGGAATTCTTCAGATACTGAATGCAAGAGCTCACCAGAGTTCCTCTGCATCTCCCTCTTCACCTTCTGCCAAAGGATCGACCGCTGACTGCTCAGGACGCCTGCAAAACGGCAACAAAGTAGCAAAGACGACTACTGCAACCTTGTATCACTTCATCCTGCCGGCTTTCTCGCCTGTTTCCTGGTGGTGCATGCTCTGGGATTAGCCTGCCTCCTCCTTGCACCAGGAGCTCTGAAGAAATCTCCTGTGGGTCAACTGAATCTTCCCCCTGCAACCGCAGGCGACAAAAGACTGCATCATCGGTCCTCTAGGTCCCCTCTCAGCACGACGAGCGTGGTCCCTGGAACTCAGCAACTCTGCCCAAGTGACTCCCACAGTCCAGTGACTCTTCAGCCCAAGTTTGGTGGAGGTAAGTCCTTCCCTCCCCACGCTAGACTGCATTGCTGGGTACCACTTGATTTGCAGCTGCTCCGGCTCCTGTGCACTCTTCCAGGATTTCCTTTGTACACAGCCAAGCCTGGGTCCCCGACACTCTAACCTGGAGTGCACTACCTTCTGAGTTGTCCTCCGGCGTCGTGGGACTCCCTTTTGTGACTTCGGGTGGACTCCGGTTCACTCCTCTTCTAAGTGCCTGATCCGGTACTTCTGCGGGTGCTGCCTGCTTCTGTGAGGGCTCCCTGACTTGCTGGGCACCCCCTCTGTCTCCTCATCCAAGTGGCGACATCCTGGTCCCTCCTGGGCCACAGCAGCATCCAAAAACGCTATCCGCGACCCTTGCAGCTAGCAAGGCTTGTTTGTGGTCTTTCTGCGTGGGAACACATCTGCAAGCTTCTTCACGACGTGGGACATCCATCCTCCAAAGAGGAAGTTCCTAGTCCTCTTAGTTCTTGCAAAACACCAAGCTTCTTCCATCTGGTGGCAGCTCCTTTGCACCCTCAGCTGGCATTTCCTGGGCTCCTGCCCACTCTCGACACTGTTGCGACTCTTGGACTTGGTCCCCTTGTCTTACAGGTACTCAGGTCGAGAAATCCACTGTTGTTGCATTGCTGGTGTTGGTTTTCCTTGCAGAATCCCCATATCACGACTTCTGTGCTCTCTGGGGGTTGTAGGTGCACTTTACACCTACCTTTCAGGGTCTTGGGGTGGGCTATTTTTCTAATCCTCACTGTTTTCTTACAGTCCCAGCGACCCTCTACAAGCTCACATAGGTTTGGGGTCCATTCGTGGTTCGCATTCCACTTTTGGAGTATATGGTTTTTGTTGCGCCCTATACCTATGTGCTCCTATTGCAATCTATTGTGACTTTACGCTGCTCGCATTACTTCCTTTTGCTATTACTGCATACTTTTGGTATTGTGTACATATATATTGTGTATATTTGTCATCCTCATACTGAGGGTACTCACTGAGATACTTTTGGTATATTGTCATACAAATAAAGTACCTTTATTTTTAGTATATCTGTGTATTGTGTTTTCTTATGATATTGTGCATATGACAACAGTGGTATAGTAGGAGCTTTGCATGTCTCCTAGTTCAGCCTAAGCTGCTCTAATATAGCTACCTTCTATCAGCCTAAGCTGCTAGAAACACCTCTTCCACACTAATAAGGGATACCTGGACCTGGCACAAGGTGTAAGTACCTCTGATACCCACTACAAGCCAGGCCAGCCTCTTACAAAGGTATCCAGAACAGCTCAAGAGGGAGATCAACAAGATGCTCCTCAAAGGAGCTATAGAGAAAGTACCTCTGTCACAGTGAGGAAGGGTTTTTTATTCCAGGTTCTTTCTCATTCGCTAGAAGTGGAAGGACTGGAGGCCGATCCTCGACCTAAGAGAACTAAACGTCTACTTAAAAAAGCAGTTGTTCTGCATGATAAGCCTACAGGCTGTCCTCCTGCGACTGAACCAGGGAGATTTCATGTCTACACTAGACCCAAAAGACGCATATTTCCAAATTCCCCTCCACCCAACCCACAGACAGTACCTGAGACTCATGGTAGCCGGAAGCCATTTTCAATTTAGTGCCCTCCCCTTTGGCCTAAAGTCAGCTCCCAGGATATTTACCAAATGCCTAGCGCCAATCGCAGCTTTCCTCAGGAGGAGAAAACACCAGATATTCCCATATCTCGACGATTGGCTGATAAAAGCAAACACCTACGCAGGAGCTCGAAGGTCAACAAGAAGGTGTGTTTCCTTACTCAACAGTTTAGGCCCCACCAACAACTGTGAGAAGTCGAAACCTCTACCATCACCCAGTATCACCTTTTTAGGGGGAAACCTGGACACTCAATCCACCATGGCGTGTCCCACAGTAGAGAGACAACAGAAGTTACTGACTCTAGCGAAGTCAATGCAGAGAAGAAACTCCATTTCATCTCGCCTTTTGAAGTCCTCGTTGGGCATGATGTTGTCATGCATACCTCTGCTTCCTCTCTGCAGACTAAAAATGTGACTGCTACAGGAGCAACTCAACCTTCAATGGCTCCAGATTTCGGGAAGCTTTGAAGATCGGATAAGTATAACCACAGCAATGGTCAAAGCTCTGGCATGGTGGTCATCTGTCTGTCGGCCTTTCCTTTCTACATCGTCTGGCTCCGTGGACTATCACTACAGACGCCTCTCTGGAGTGCTGGGGAGCCGTTTTACAAGATCTTCAAGTAAGTGGCAAGTGGCCACTAGAGTTGAGGGTGATGCACATCAATCTGCTAGAGCTCAGAGCAGTTTATCTCGCTTTGTAGGCTTTTCTTCCGAAGATAGCGGGATCAGACGTAGTAATAAAAACAGAAAACACCACTACGATGCATTACCTCAACAAACAAGGAGGCATGAAATCTCTCACCCTCTCCAGGGAAGCCCAAAATATTTGGAATTGGGCCTCACAGCAAGGCATCAGACTCACAGCAGTCCATCTGTCGGGGATAGACAACAAGATAGCGGACTCACTCAGCAGACAAAGATCGAGCTGCCACAAATGGGAACTGGACCAGTCCACAGTGGATTACATTTTTTCCCAGTGGGGAACGCCAACAATTGACCTGTTTGTCAGCAAGTGGAACGCCAAATGCCAGTACTTCGCAAGCTGGCATCACCAAAAGGGATCATGGGGGAATGCGTTTTCCATAGCTTGGTCAGGCATCTTTGCTTACGCCTTTCCTCCAATTCCATTGATCCCAAGAGTCCTCACGAAGATGAAGGCAGAGCCATGCACCCTGATATTGATAGCTCCGTACTGGCCTCGCCAACACTGGTTTGCAGAGCTTCTTATTCTATCAATTAAGCCTCAAATTCCGCTGAACCAGTCACTGCCCTTACTAAAAGTGAATAAAGGGAAAATATCGCACGCAGATCCTCACTCGATGCGATTGTCAGCATGGCTCCTAAGCACAGGGAGTTTGCGCATCTGAATATCCCACAGGAATGTAGGGACATTTTGTCCAGAGCTAGAGCAGATAGCACTAATAAGGCTTACTCTTGCAAATGGAAAAGGTTTTGTTTCTGGTGTCACCAGCGGCAAATTGATCCACTATCCTCACCACTGGAACAATTGTTGCCTTGTTTATTGCATTTAGTGCAATCAGGCCTGGAACATTCCTCTATAAAGGTGCATCTGGCGGCAATAGCATTATACAGGTGCTAGGACTCCTCTCCTTCGCTGTATTCCTCTAGATTAATCAAACGGTTTCTTAAAGGACTTTTTAGGGTCTTTCCTCCATTCAGGCCTCCTCCTCCCTTGTGGAACCTGAATATTGTTCTAGCACAGTTAATGAAGCATCCGTTTGAACCGATCCATTGAGCTTCTCTGAAATTCCTTTCTTGGAAGGTTGCTTTACTGGTGGCTCTCACATCAGCCAGACGGGTCAGTGAGATACAGGACCTCTCCATGCTTGAGCCGTTCTTGCAGATCAAACAAGACAAAATACTGCTAAGCACAAACCTGCATTTCATCCCGAAGGTCCCTTCGGACTTCCACATGAACGAGCCATTCGTTTTTAAAACCTTTTTTCCACACCCATCTACTCCTGCGGAAAGACCATTACACTCCTTAGACATTAAGAGATGTGGTAAATTCTACCTGGACAGAACTAAGTCCTTTCGCTGCTCCAATCAATTGTTCATTGCTTACAGTGCATCCAGATGAGGTCAACCGCTCTCCAAGCAGAGTATCGCCGGATGGATCTCCTCAGCCATTCGATTCTGCCATCAAGCAGCGGGTAAACCAATGCATTCATCTGTCCGTGCTCACTCTACGCGGGCAGTCTCTTCCTCAGCAGCGCTGTTTGCGGGGCTTTCCCTGCAAGACATTTGCAGAGCAGCGACATGGAAAAGCTGCCATACATTTACAAAACATTTACATTTACAAGACATTACGGCTTGGAAGCAATATTTCAGGGAGAGGTAGCAGTGGGTCAGGCAGTCCTCAGGAACCTCTTCAGGTTAAAGTGAGCCATCTCTTTCATCCCTCCATCCTAGATCAGGCATGCACATTGTTTATGTCTGTTACTTTTGAATACGGGTCCAATGCTTTGCATGTTAGCAAAAAAAAAAAATTTTTAAAAGGAAAAAAAAAAGAAGAGAAAAGAGAGAGAAGTAAGGATTGGGTTACCAGATGATATTTCGTTGGAAGTATTGCTTTATATATGTATTGTATACGCAGGTGTGTTGGAACATACATGACTACAATGTTCCAATGTGCATAAGTACTGCTCGCTACTCTGATTCAAGCATGTGAATCTATGAAAGTTCCAATACTGGAGTAAGAAAATAAGTTACTTTCCCGTAACTGTAGTTCTCCAGTATTGGAATCTTTCATAGATTCACATGCGACCCACCTGCCTCCCCGGAGAAGCTCACTTTCACCTCTCTCTCTTTCTATTCCTATCCTTAATGAACTTGTGCTTGGAAAATCTGAGGTGCTGGAGCTTCTCTCAGGAGGATTCTAGAGGGCGGTGTCATCTTATTGGTGGATGCTCAAGTTTGGTCCTTTTTCTTAAAATGACTATGATAGACTATTAAATTGAAGAGGCCTAGGGCCCTTGTGTTAATACATCTCAAAACTACTTGTGTAATTGTACCGGGGGCTCCCATCTTGACGACGGGGAATGATTCAAGCACGGGAATCTATGAAAGAGTCCAATACTGGAGAACTACAGTTACAGGTAAGTAACTAATTTTCTTAACCAACCTACTCCAAGTTTTATTTTGGCCCAAATGCCCAGCTAGGTGAATGTCATGGTCAAGAGTGTGGAGGAACTTTCTGAACTGCTGAGGGACTGCCACCCTCCTGGTTGCACCTGGCTTGAGATCACTCGCCTCAGTGAACAGTAGCCCATCCTCCCAATAAATCATGTGGCTACCACCAACACTACCCTTTTCTTCCTGTGCAGCTTGCTACCTCAGGCCTTTTCTATGTCCCTTGCACCGATCCTTCCTAGAGGGTCCCCCAGGGGCCAAGAGCTCTGGGTGGTAAGGCCCAAGCTCTGCAGGCTCAATTCCCTCTGGGAATGGCAAGTCCTCTCTCTTCCTGGGAAGAGGGGTTCTGACCTGTGATCTATTGGGAAGCTGGTTCCCCAGTCTTCCTGCCCTTTCTCTTGAGATGTTGGTCCACTATTTCAGGATCCAACTCTCCATTTTCTCTTTGAAGTGTACTCTGTGCCCTAGTCTTGACATAGGCCCAATCTGGGATCCCAAGCATGGCTGCATGAGTCTTCAGTTCTACTTCAGCCCATGGGGAATCCTCCAGGCAATTTCCAAGCAGGAAATCTACTGGGATGGATGAGGACTCAACCACTTTTTGTGCCCTACTACTCCCCCACTCAAAGTTTACCCTGGCCATGGAATGGAACTTTGGGCCAGATGTAGCAAAGTTTTGCGAGTCACAAATGGCCCGAATCGCAATTTGCGGCATCGCAAAATCCGAAATGGGATGCAAAAATCCCATTTCCGAAGTGCAAATTGCGATGCGAGCCATTACCGACTCGCAAAAATTGCGACCTCATTGTGCAACCCACAAAGAGGAAGTCGCAATTTGCGAGTTGCAAACCATATGAAAAAGCAACTCGCAAATTGCGACTAGTCGCAAAAAGACCATTTTGCACACCCAAATTACCACTAAGTCAGCACAGGTGGTAACCAGAACCAAAGTATAAAAGGAGACCCAGAAGGCATCTGGGTTACTCAAAATGGCTGAACTGTATGTGATAGCAAGGAGGAGGAGAGTCCACGCCGCCCAGCAGAGGAGGAGGAGGATCCAGAGACAGGAGAGAATATACCAAACCAGGCAGACAATTTTCCAACAAACTGAGGAGGAGATTTATAACAAATATAGACTGAGCAGTGCAGCAATATTAGAATTAATTGAACTACTCAGTCCGCAGCATCAACGACAGACAATGCGCGGGAGCGCCATCCCTACACATGTGCAAGTGCTATGCTCACTGCACCTCTTGGCCTCGGGTAGCTATCAGGGGGTGATTGCTGTGGCAGGTGGGGTATCCCAAAGTGCACTCTCACGATTCTTCAGATGTTTCCTAGATGCCATACTCACACACATGTCCAGATACATATATCTACCCAGGAATGAGGCAGAAATTAACAGCACCAAGTTGGACTTCTACAGAATTGCCAACTTCCCCCATGTAATAGGGTGTGTGGACGGGACACATATACAAATCTGCCCTCCTGCAAATATGGAATATGTGTTCCGCAATAGGAAATGTACCCACTCACTAAACATCCAGGTGGTATGCGACGCCCATAATGTTATCACTGACATTGTAGCCAAATTTCCAGGGAGTACACAGGACTCATACATATTCAGGCACAGTGGGATACACCAACGCCTAGGACGTGAGGAGTTTGGAGACGGATATCTATTAGGTATTGCTGAAAACACTCTGAAACCATACATACAGGTCACTGTAGAAACCATCCATGCCCTGCTAACATTGCTTATTTTTGTCAAACAGTTGACAGTGCATATGCGCTAAGACAATGGATACTTAACTCGTACCTAACACCTGGCAATGAGAATGAGAGGCGATATAACAATGCCCATCGGCGGACCAGAACTGTCATCGAGAGGACCTTTGGATTGTTAAAGGCAAGATTCAGATGCCTCCACAAAAGTGGAGGTGCACTCCAGTATGCCCCAGTAACAGCATTCAAGATAGTTGCTGCATGCGCAGTCCTACACAACATTCCACCAGACGTGGGCTACATCTCACCCCTGAAGACACAGATTCGGAGGATGAGGAGCAAGAGCTACCACATCTCCAGCCTGGGGATAGAAGCATTGCAAATCAAGGCAGACAGAGACGAGACCACATTGCAACCCAATACTTTGGCAGGTACGTGGCAACTGTCACCACACTCACTGATGTCAGACAAACATAGCCCAGTTGTGTAGTGGAACAAACAAAACCTTTTTATTTGTGAACTAAATGTTGAAAGAAAACTGCTGTCGGTAAGGGGCTGTACATGTCCAAACGTTATGAGGACACATTGACATCATGTGCCTCATGAGTCATGCTGTCTTATGGCCTACACCCTCCTCCTTGTGCGCCCAGCATGGCTCATCCCAGATGGGTCTGCTGACCCCTGCCGTGCACTTGCACTCCTCAGCACAGGTGAGTCACTTGCAGACACACTGCTTATTGTGGACCCCTCCTCACTGTCCTGAGGGGTCTCACCTGTGCCCCTTGCCACCTGCCTGGCTTCCAACAAGTCCACTGCGTGGCTGATGCGGCCTAGTCCCCGTGCCACATCCCCAGCAAAGTGGCCAAGTTCTACCTGTAGACTCATGGTCGTCTAGACAGGCCAGTAGTGTTCGTAGCAAGACGCCCAATGGACGCTGCCATGCGGTCAAAGCGTGCGACTAGGTGGCACTCCCTGCGCCTTGCGCTGCGTCTATCTGCCACCAGTTCCGTCACTAGTTGGCGGATGGACTGTGTGAGATTGCCCACATTATCATTAAGTCTAGTGAACTGCGAGTTCACATCAGCCAGGCCATGGGTCTTGTTGTCTGTGCAAAGCACTTGATATTGACCACATTTGTCTTGTTTGCTGACCGTTAAGGAGGGATGCATCTACACCTGACATTGCTGCCTCCCCTATCTCCTCCTAGAGCACCGCCAGAACTCGGCGTCTGTGTCTGCGCCTTGGTCGTGCTGCTGGCTCTGGATGACTTATTGTGGGGCTGGGGCCAAGGGTTGTGTGAGCTTCCCCCATTTCCTGCTCCTGTTCCAGAGGGGACTGTGGTGGTGTCCTGCTGGGCCCAGGAATGTCTGCTGCAGCCTCCTGCACTGCCTCTGGCCTGTTGTCTCCTCCCTGGATGTTGTTGCTGCTGGGGGTGTCATGTGGGAGACCTGTGGGACATAGGGAATACACTGTCAGTCTCCCACATCTGTTGTATGCCTCATAATAAACATTTGCCTATATGCTGACTACTGTACTACATTGCCCATAGTGCACCATGCTAGTGGTTGCTAGACTGGAATGGAGCTAGTCTGGTTGTGCCTGCTGCTGTGTACTGAGAGAGTGTGGATACTGCATTTGTAGGTGAGAATGCATATTTCATGGTACTCACTTTTGGATGTCCGTGGCGCAGAACTGTTCAATTCTCCCATTCCATAAACGGCCTCAGGCTCTAGGGTCTGCTCCAAAATTTCTTCCATGGCTGTGGGTGGTGGGACGGTGGATGGGCCTCCTCCTGTGCCCCTCATTTCTCTGAGCCGCTCTACCACCCTCTCCTTTGTCCTGGAGTGCAGGTCACACCACCTTTTTTTTATTTCCTCCAGCGTGCGGTGGCTCACCCCTATGGCATTAATCCAGTCCTGGATTTGCAGCCAGATCTTCCTTTTCTCTGTGTCTGGGACACTCAGGGCTGCCTTGCCAAACAGTTTGTCATGGTGCTGGCAGCATTCCTCAGTGAGCACCTCCAGTTCTTTATCAGAAAAGTGAAGTTTTCTTTTTCTCCCTGCACTGCCTGTTTCCTCCATAGTAGCAGCAGGTCCTCTCTCCTGGGTGTTGCACTGCAGTTTAGAAAGGGTGTGGTCCTCCCTCCTGCCAGGTGTATTTGATGACTTACCGGTTCTGATGTCATCAGAAAGAGCCAGGAAGTGTTTTTCCCAACTGTTATGCTGCACCTGCAGGCAATTTGCGGGCCAGTCGCAATTTGCGACACCTGACTCGCAAATTGCGAGCTCGCTTTCAGCGAGGTCGCAAAAAGCGACCTCGCTAGAAGCGAACTCGCAAAATGCAGTGCAACATCATTGGTGAGTCGCAAATTGGTGTCGCTTTTTTTTCTTGGATCCCATTTTGCGAGTCGGAAATTGCGATTTACATTGAATCGCAATTTCCCACTCGCTATTTTTTTCCTACCTACATCTGGCCCTTTGTCTCACTGTCAGCATTGATGACAGGATAAGACTTCTCTACCAGATACTGATTTGAGTGGACCAAGGGCTGAGTTACCATGGTAACACTAGCTCCTGTGTCCACAGTGCTTCCACTCTCTCCCCATTAAACAAAGGGTGCTGCCTGTAGTTTTGCATATTACTTGGCCAGACAGCACAGGATAATTCTACCCCTCCTTCAGTGACTAATGTTGCCTCTGTGGGATCACTGACATGGCCAGGTCACAGCTCTGATCCCATCTGGAGATTAGCAACTTCATTTACTGCAGGCTGGCTAGAGGCATTCCTTTTGTTTTTGCAGCTAGGATCTCCAGTTTTAGTGCCCTCTGCCTTTGCAATCCTTGCACTAAGCCTTGTTGGGATCAATGTTCTTTCCTTTGCACCCATCCCTGGACTGTGAGGAGTCTCTGGGCGCAACCTCCTGTGTAGGATTTTGGGGACCTTGAGAAGACTCTTTATTTTTGTTTTGGCTCCCATCTTTCCCTTGGGGGGGAGGAGGGGCTTTTTAACTTCTTTCTTTTGGTCTCCCCCACCAATGGTAGTTTTAGTTACCCTTGTTTTGACCCAGTGGTCTGCCTTCCCCCCAACCCCTGAGAGGAAAGTGTACCTTGGTCTACCAGGTATTGATGTAGCCTCCCATTTTAACAATTACTCAGCAGATGCTCTTTCATGAATAGGTTATACAGCTCATCATAATCTTGTACCTTGCTACCAGCTAACCAATGACCCAGTATTTTTACTGAATAGTCCACAAACCCTTCTCAGGTTTGGCTCTGGGTTTTTTGAGCGTCCCTGAACTTTATGCGGTACTCTTAAGTTGTAAATCCAAAGCCCTCAATCAGGGTACCCTTCATGAGGTCATAGGATTTAGCATCTGCCTCATTCAGTATCAGGAGCCTATCCCTGCACTTTCCTGAAAATAACTCCCATAAGAGTGTGCCCCAGTGTTCTATTTCTCAATTTCCCACCCAATGCAGCTTCTTTCAAAGGCTGAAAACCATTTCACTATATCACCCCCTTCTGTAGAGGGAGGGTCCAGTCTTTTTGGGAGTTTAATACTGAAATATCTTTCTTTCAGTACTTGGATGTTGCCACCAGAGATGGGTACTAGGCCCAACTCCTTTCCCTGTTTCACAAGTTCCAAAAGCTAACTCTCTAAGGCCAGTCTTTTTGCCAGCCTGGCTAAGGCCAGGTCTTCATCTGTAGGTGCACTAGTGCTGTGGTACGAGGAACTACCCCATCCCTATATCCCACAGGGTCCTCTTCTCCCTCAGATATTTCATCATCTAATTCATCTGTGTGATTATCTTTTTCATGATGGGCCACCAGAAGCCTAAGCTTATCGCCACTGGGGCTTTTTCCAGTACAAATTTGGTACAGTCTATAGCGCCTCCTTAACTGGTCATAGATGTATGCCTGGTAAGTGGCCAGGTCGAGCTACTGGCTCTGGCTCTCTGTATCTGTAATGTTTACTTTACTAAAGCTGTAACCTTTTTATAAATGTGGAACCCCCTTTTGGATAAGGCCAACTAAAGTAAGGACATTTAAATTCTAACTACTGTTGTAGGGACCTAACCAGTGCCCTACCAGTTATTTAAACATTTGCAACAATTTTTGCCAATTGAAAAAAATGCAATCAAGTTAACGTCAATTTGGAGAGTTATTTGTGTGCTCACAAAATTGACAAAGTGGTATCAGCAAATGAAAAATCTTTATCCCGCCGCTGATACAGCAAATGTAGGAGGTTGGCTCTCAATGTAATGTGCAAAGCTAGGCACACTGTGCAGGGGGTCCAGGCAACCAAACATTGGTTTACAGAGGTAAAAACTAGACCACCCAGTGATCTAATTTTTATGGTAACTTGGTCTAGCAGTTAGGCTAATCTTGGAGAAGTGCCAACCATTTCTTGTACTCACAGTATCAATAAATGGGACCACACACTCAAAAGAATAACTCAAGACCAATTTACAAAAATCATTCAAATTTTCATACAAATGTTAAGCCCACAATCATCAAAATTGGGTAAGTACTTTTAAGTTATGAATTTTTAAAGTAATAATAAAAATAACCTTTTTGTGTGTAATTACGCATCATAGGAATCAATAGACATAATACTTTGAAAATGCACATAAAATCAGGCAAGGCGTTTACCAATGTCGTCTTTTTCAGGTATGTCGAGGTCGTTGGTGGGCAATATAGATTAACTGGAAAAGTTCAGGTGGCGCCCGGTTTCGTCAGAAGCAGCTGCAGAAAGTTGTTGGATCAGGTGCCAGGCCACTGCGGGGGACCACTTGAAAAAACACTGCACAGATGGACTTAAAGGTAAGTCCGGTGGGTCCTCTTGCAGTGTTGAGATCACAAAAGGTAGGGAACCCTTAGGGCATACTTGGTCTTTCGGTGTAGGGCACAGGGCGTCCAGGTGCAGAGCGAATTGGTGAACCAGGAGCTGTGCACAAAGGTGCCCTTTAAAAGAAGGAGGTAGGTTTCCTTGAGGGTCACTTGCAGGTCCGCAAGGGCTCTCTGGTGGGAGGCCATGGTAGTTTCTGATGCCCTTCGACTGAGGCTTCCTCCTAGTCCTTTTATAGTCTAGAATGGACTGTCCTTCTTTGTGTCCGACGTGAGGTGACCAGTACCTAGGACTACTTCATGCTCTGGCCACTAGACGGTGCAATGCCACCAAACTTTGCACACGTTTATTGTTTGTCCTCACGGTCGGTCTCGTGGAGTTTGGTCTGGCTTCAGCATCTGATTTCTTGGTCAGCAGCCAGTCAGTGAAGTGGCCTTCACTGGGTCTTTGGTTTTGGGGTGCAGGAGTGGTGCCTTCACTCTGGAGGGCGATCTTTTGTAATTTTTGAAGAGTAGAGGACCTCTGGGGCCTTGTAGAGTCCGACCAACATCCTGGCAACCCTTCAGCAGTGATTGTCGAGTCCTAGGTGCAGCAGGCAGGCTTTGGCACATTTTATTTGTGCAGCAGGACTTCATTTCTAGAGCCTTGGGTCTTCTTTGTTGCTGGTCTTCTTTTGTCCTTGGAATCTGATTTCTTGGTCTAGGGATGCCCATTAAATACTG
Source organism: Pleurodeles waltl (assembly GCF_031143425.1). NCBI lineage: Eukaryota > Metazoa > Chordata > Amphibia > Caudata > Salamandridae > Pleurodeles > Pleurodeles waltl. The sequence continues at coordinate 143,459,331 of NC_090446.1, read as the reverse complement.
TATCTAGTGGGCATTTAGGGGAGTACCCGTTAGAGCCTAATGGGTCATCTACCTTAGGGTAGCTACACCCACTAAGTAACCACTTTGGGTAGAGGTCACTTCCCTAACCCTGATTGGCTATTTTCCTGTCATGCAAGATGGAGGAAAATGAAATGGAGGGGTCACCTCTCATGCAACACCTTAGGGGCGTTGCAAGCTGGGGATGACCACTCATCCTATTCTCTGTGTGGTTTCCCGCTATTACTCCCGCCAAAAGTGGGGGTTTGCAACAGGGTGGCCATCAGCTGCTAGCAGCAGGCTTGGGGGTCGAATTTGAAGGGTGGTAAGCCCTTTGAAGCTCAGTAGCAGGGCAGTGCACATTCCAAAGAAAAGGAGTGTTTGCTTCTCCACACAGGAAGGGCTTTGATCAGGGACCTAGAGAGCAGAATTTCTCACTCCAGGGTTCCAGAATCTTGTCTGGTGGTGGCAGGCTGGTTAGGAACGGCCAACAACCATGCCAGGGTAGTTAGCTTTTGCTTGTGGTACCTCTACGCTGCCCCCTAGGTACATATGGTAATAAATCCAACACTGGTACCAGTCTGGATTTATCATTTTGAGTTATTTGATACCAAACAACCCAGGGTTCAGAGTAGCCATCATGTAGCTGTGAAACTCGGACTGACCAGCGTCCAGCACATGTATTAAAATGGCTGCTCTGTCCACTTACTACATCCCAGGTTTGGCAAGGACGCAGTAAGGGCATTTCCTCATGCATCTGTGCCCACACATAAAATATAGTGCACCCTGCCTTAGGGCTGGAAGGGCTGCCAGAGGGGTGACTTACCTTTAGTGCATGCAGTGTGTAGTGGACAGAGCAAACAGGCTGTGTGCCATGTGGAGTTTGTGCTTTAGAATTGCATCACTCAGCCTGCAATGGCAGTGCTAGGTGCATCTGGATGCATGGCCCTAGAGGATGGCACAATCTGTGCTGCTTCCCTCAGGGGCCTACCCTTAGTACCCCATGTCCTGGGTACATAAGAAAGTTAGTTACTTTCCTGTCAATCAATCAATCAATCAATCAGTATTTGTAAAGCGCGTCTACTCACCTGGGAGGGTCACAAGGCACTTGGCGGTGGGGGGGGGAGGGACTTCATCTGAAGAGCCACGTCTTGAGGTTGTTCCTGAAGATGGTGAGCAACAGGCTTTGTCTGAGGTGCAGGGGGAGGTTGTTCCAGCTCTTCGCTGCAGTGTAGGTAAATAATGGTCCTCTGGCAGTGGTTTTGCGGGTGTGAGGGACAGTGGCCAAGGCCATCTAGGCAGAGCAGAGGGATCTGGCGGAGGTGTGGAAGGAGATGCAGTGGTTAAGGTAGGCTAGTCCTGCATTGCGTATGCCTTGTATGTGTGTGTGAGAAGCTTGAAGGTGATTCGCTTCTCCACCGGTAGCCAGTAGAGGGTCCTCAGGTCCTGTAACTGTATTTCTCCAGTATTTGTATCCTTCATAGATTTACAAGCTTGAATATTCCCCGTCGTCGAAGGGGGAGTCCCACTGTACATTAATAAAGCAGTGTATATATGTATATATATATATATGTATATATATATAAAATAATTACATATATATCCCTATATAGTAGCAATATAGGCTACAATATCAATAACTTGTTATCCTAATAGTCTATGTACATCCTTTTCTTTAAAAAAGAACCGAAGTTCACTTGGACCAATCAGACGAGAGCTACCTCTAGAACCTTCCCCACAGAGGCTGAAGCCCTCAGATTGTTTGGCAGTAGTGCACTTTAAAATAACTGTTTATGCATACGTGGAGCCTCTGAGGGGAGGAGGATGTGTCACATGTGAATTTATGAAAGATACCAACACTGGAGAACTACAGTTACAGGTAAGTAACTAATTTACTTCTCCAGTATTCGATCTTTCATAGATTCACATGCTTGAATAAGATCAATAAGCAATGCACTAAACAACCATTTATCCATTATAACACTGATAAATAGTGGATGGTGGGAAAACAAGTGAAAAGAACAAAGAAGCTCACCTTATCCAAAAAGATGGCATCGCACGGCCTGCCCCACTGCTGCATCCGGTTTATGACTATTGTCTAGGCAATAATGTCTTGTGAACGTATGCCTGTTTGACCATGTTGCTGCTCAGCAGATATGGTGAATCGGTACAGCCCGGAACAGAGCTGTCGATGTGGCTACAGCTCTAGTAGAATGTGCTTTCACTTTGCCCTGCATGGGGTTTCAAGCTTGTGTGTGGCAGAACCAAATAGTAGCAACCATCCATCTGGCAATTGTTTGTTTGGTAACTGCGAATCCTTTCCTAACTCCTCGGCATGCGAGAAATAATTGGTCTGATTTGCTTATGTGATGCAATGTTTGTAGGTAGAATTTTAACCATTGTTTAACATTTAAGGAGTGTAAACACCCTTCAGCTGGTGTCTGTGGATTTGGAAAAAAGACTTTTAAAAACACAGGTTCATTTAAGTGAAAGCCTGAAGGAATTTTTGGAATACATTTTGGGTTTGTCCTCAAAATTACGCTGTCTGTAGTGAATTGTAGGCACGGTTGTTTAATGGTAAACGCTTGTATGTCGCTTACTCTCTTTGCAGATGTGAGAGCTAGTAGTTTTCCATGTGAGATACTTGATATCAGACCTGTGAATTGGTTCAAATGGCGGTTTCATCCGTTGGGCCAGGACTATGTTAAGATACCACAGAGGTGGGGGTTCCCTGACTGGTGGGAAAGTTCTGAAGAGACCTTTGAGGAATTGTTTAATAATGCGAGTGGAACCATAAGGATGGCTCATTACTGGTTCGACGAAATGGATAAGTTACTTACCTGTAAATCCTAGTTCTCTTCCAGGGGTATCCTCATCAAAGTCATAAACATTGAATATTCCCGCCCTTGTGCGGGGACCCCTGAGCATATATAAAATACACACATATTATACATGTGTAGAAAACAGTCATGCAGGCTATAATGTTAAAAACAGGCTAAAATGCTTTATTTCTATGAAGTTTTTTTTTTTTTTTTTATATTATAAAACTACAATAGAGCATAAATATCTACCCACGCTCCTAAAACTAGGCTTAGGGAAGTAAGCAGCAGCAAACTCTAGAGAAAAAATAGAAAAAACTGCATTGAAAACAATGAAGCATTCTTAGCCAATAGGCTGCATTCAGGTTAACACAGGAGAACCATAAAAACTTTGGCACCGTGCCTTTAAGACCCTGAGCACCTCCAGTATCCCACCATGCCTCAGGGGTGAAGGAAAGGTGACAGTTGGTTCACAGTTAGGTCAGTTCTTTTTACGGTGACAATTTGTATAACTGATTCAAAATACAGTCTGCCCTGCACTTCTAGGAGACGTGCGTCCGGGGAGGAGGGTGGGTTGTTTATGACTTTGATGAGGATACCCCTGGAAGAGAACTAGGATTTACAGGTAAGTAACTTATCCTTCTCTTCCAGGGGATCCTCATCAATAGTCATAAACATTGAATAGATTAGCAAGCCCATCCCTAAATCCAGCGGACTGTCCGATAGAAGTGCAGGAATAGATAGATATTACGCAAATAGATTTCTTAGAGAGGCCTGCCCCACTTGGGCATCTGCTCTTGCATCTGAGTCTAAACAGTAATGTCTAGTAAACGTATGGACAGACTTCCATGTAGCAGCCTTACAAATCTCAGATATAGGAACATTGTTAAGGAGGGCAGTAGTAGCCGCTTTTCCCCTTGTGGAATGCGCTCTAGGACGCGCTAGTAATTGTTTATTAGCTAGCTGGTAAGTATTAACAATACAAGAAACTATCCATCTTGATATTGTTCGTTTAGATGCTGCCTCTCCTGTCCTCAAATGACCATAGTTTACAAACAAACGGTTAGAGTGTCTAATCGATTTTGTCTTATCCAGATAAAATTTCAACACTCTTTTCAAGTCTAAGGAGTGTAATGCTTTCTCTGCCGGAGTCTCCGGATTGGGAAAGAAAGTCGGTAAAGATATGGTCTGATTGATATGGAATTCTGACACCACCTTCGGAAGGAAAGATGGGTGAGTTCGTAGAACCACTCTATTGTCATGAAAAACCGTGTACGGTTCTTTGGAAGACAAGGCCTGGATTTCACTGACCCTCCTCGCTGAAGTAATGGCCACTAGAAAAGCCGTCTTCCACGTAAGGTGTTGTAAAGAGGCCTTATGTATAGGCTCAAAAGGAGGGCCCATAAGTTTTGCCAAGACTATGTTCAGTTCCCATGGAGGAGAAGGTCTCCGAATGGGCGGAAAAACTTTCTTCAAACCTTCTAAGAAATCCTTGACTACAGGTTTCGTAAAGAAGGATTCCTGAGAAGGTGACTTGCGATAGGCTGTAATAGCAGACAAATGTACCTTAATAGATGATACCTGCAGACCGGACTTCGCTAGATGAAGCAAATAGGACAGTATGACATCCTCCTGAGCACGTATGGGATTATGACCTTGTTGACAGCACCATATGTAGAATCTCTTCCACTTAAAAGCGTAAGAACGCCGCGTGGAAGGCCGTTTGGACTCTTTCAAGATGTTCATGCACTCCTGTGAGAGCCCTAGGTGCCCATACTGTAGGAATTCAGGAGCCATGCTGTTAAGCTCAGAGAGGGTAGGTTGGGATGTAGAATTCTGCCCTCCATTCTGCTCAGAAGATCCGGTCTGCACGGCAGCCTCCTGTGAGGTTTTTCCGACAGGTTGAGGAGATCTGTGTACCAGAATTGACGGGGCCATTGTGGCGCTATAAGAATCATTCTGGCCCTGGATCTGTAAAGTTTGCTGATCACTGCCGGAATGAGGGGAATCGGCGGAAAAGCGTAGAGAAATATCCCTGACCAGTCGATCAACAGGGCATTCCCTCGAGATCCCGGACGGTAAAACCTGGATGCGAAGTCTGGGCATTTCTTGTTTACTTCGTCTGTGAAGAGATCCAGTTGAGGCCGACCCCATTGCGCGAAGATGTATTCTGCGACTTCGCCGTGTAGGACCCAATCGTGAGCGTCCTCTAGGTATCTGCTCAGAAAATCTGCTTCCACGTTCTGCTGACCTGGCAGGTGCACCGCTGTAATTGACATTCCTCTGGCCAGGAGCCAATGCCATATCGCTTGGGACTCTCGCGATAGGGATCTCGTTCCCCCTTGTTTGTTCAAGTAATACATCGTGGTTGTATTGTCCGTCTGTATTAAGAGCGTTTTCCCCTGAATTAGTGGTATGAAAACTTGAGAGCCAGATGGACCGCTCTGAGTTCCAGCAGATTGATGTGGTACTGCTTTTCCTTGTCTGACCACAGACCCTGCGCTTGAAAGGGACCCAGATGAGCCCCCCATCCCTGAAGAGACGCATCCGTCTGTGCATCCACCATCTCAATGACTGAAGTGCTACCGCCGGTGTCCTCCCAGCGACCTGTCCTTTGGCTCCAGTTGGTCTCCAATGCCTCTTGGAGGGGTCTCATGTGGAGTCTGGCATTTGGGACAATAAAAATGCATGATGCCATGGAGCCCAGTAGCGATGTCACCTGACGCGCCGTAGGTGCGTTGGCTCTCAACAGGTCCTGACACTTCCTGCCTATTGAGGATAGTCGTTCCTCCGAAGGATACACTTTTTGGAGTTCTGTGTTTATGATAGCTCCCAGGTAGTGAAGATTCTGTGTTGGAATCAAGGTTGACTTTTGGTAATTGACCTGAAGACCTAGAGCTTCGCAAACTCCGAGTACAATGTCCCGATGGCTTCTCGCCTGATCTGGAGAAGAAGCCTTCAGTAGCCAGTCGTCTAGGTATGGATATATGTTTATCCTTTGTTTTCGAAGATGCGCCGCCACCACTGCCATACATTTCGAGAAAACTCTTGGGGCAGATTTCAGGCCAAAGGGTAGAACTCTGAACTGGTAATGCTGTAACGCTACTCGGAAGCGCAGGAATTTTCGATGTTTGGGAGCTATTGGGATGTGAAAGTACGCATCCTGCAGGTCGATGGAGCACATCCAGTCTCCCTGATGTAGTTGAGGGAAAATCTGGTGAAGCGCTAGCATCCTGAACTTCTGTTTCCTTATGTATTTGTTCAGCAGCCGTAGGTCCAGAATTGGCCTGAAAAAGCCCTCTCGACCCTTCTTCGCCACCAGAAAGTAACAGGAGTAGACTCCCTGTCCTCTGTGTGCAGGTGGAACCTTTTCTATGGCATTCTTTTTTAGGAGGGCGAGAGCCTCCTTGCGTAGCAAGCTGAGATGAGATGGATTGTCTTTGGTTGGTGGCAAGTGTGGTGGAGGCTGTTTGAAAAGAAGAGAATAGCCATGTTCGACAATATTGAGCACCCATTTGTCTCTTGTGATAGAGTGCCACTCGTGAAGATAAGCTGTAATACTTCCCCCCACCGGAGTGGTGTACAGTGTCGAGGGAAGCGAGATTTCATTGCTTGGTGGGTGCTTTCGGAGTGGACTGTTGAGGTCTACTTGACCCTCGCTCCCTTGTGTTTCTCCGTTGAAAAAGAGGGCGTCCCTGTCGTTGCTGTGACCTTTGAGACCAATGAGGGGTTTGAAACCTCTGCTGGAAAGGGCGCCTGTCATACGGCCTGTACCTCCGCCTGAAATCTTTCTTTCTTTCCAGGCCCACTGCCCTCATGGTATCCACCTCGGTCTTCATGCGGGCCATTTCTTCGTCTGCATGGGCACCGAATAGAGAGTTCCCGGCGAATGGGAGATTCAGGATGCGTTGCTGTGCTTCCTGTTTCAAACCAGTGAGTCTCAGCCAGGAAGATCTCCTTGCACAGATTCCATGTGCGTACCCATGAGCAGCTAAATCCGCCCCATCTGCTGCCGCGCTGATAACCTGGTTGGATACCAGGCATCCTTCTTGCAGTATCTCCTGGAAATCTTGTCTGTCCTCTCTGGGCAATTTTTCTGTGAATCTACTGAGAGAGTCCCACAGAGAACGATCATACCTGCCCAGGAGCGCAGAAGCACTGGAGACTTTCATTGCCGAAGCCGCCGTCCCGCATATCTTTCTCCCCAGAGAGTCTAGATGCCTGCTCTCTTTATCCGGGGGTACCGTGGATGAAGATGCCACCGAGTGGGTCTTTCGGGCGGCAGCTATTATAACCGAGTCCGGCGGCAGATCCTTCCTGAGGAACAAAGGGTCCTGTTCGGGAGCCTTGTATTTTTTGAGAATCTTAGCCGGGGCAGATTTAAGCGAGGCTGGGGCCAGAAAAGTGTCCATGGTTGGCTGCAACAAACCAGGCACTAGAGGCAGCAGCTTTTTTGATGCTGATCTCTGTTGTAGAGTCTCAAAGATGACCGATTAGGAGGTAGATGGCCCTGGAACCTCTATGTTGAGTTTCTGTGCTCCTCTTAGCAGCACCTCGTTAAATGTAGTAATGTCATCCACCGGTGAGACTCTAGCAGGTGGTGAATCTGTTAGGGTGGGTGAGTAACGCCCCACAGATGAAACTGATGAAGACCAAGAGGGTGATCTTCTTCTTGAACGAGACCTGGATCTTCGTTGATAACGAGACCTGCTGCGAGACGCTGTAGCAGAGCGCCTAGGCCTCGCGGCCGGTTGGCGAGGAGCAGAACGAGCCCGTCCTGCCCTGGCTGTCGGTGATGGCGTTCTTGGCAGGGAGGCAGTAGGTGAATACTTTCGCGAATATTGCGAATCTGGGGAGGCCGCTGGTCTGTTAAGGCTCTCCAGCCATCTCGGAGATAGATTGATGGGCGAGACATGCCCAGATGATGCCGCTCTTGACCGAGAAGAGTCGCTCGGTATTGAGACCACTGGAGATGGCGCGGCCTTGTCTGGCGTGGGGCGATGTTCTACTCCCTGTGGGACAGGTAAAACCTGTGTCGACGTCGATGGCTGTGTCGACGTCGAAGGGCGCCCAGCCGGTTGCTCTTGCCTCGACGTTGAGTGCCTCGACGTTGAGTGCCTTGACGTCGAACGGCGATCCTTGGACCTCGACCTGCTCGCCGTCGTGTGCCTCGACATGGAGCAGTGGGAGGTCGACGGCGGATGTCTCTCATGCCGTCGTGGTGATTTCGACGTCGTATGTCCTGACGTCGGGGGGCGCACAGCCTTTGGCGGTGACCGGGCACGCCGGCGATGGCTCGACGTCGATCGGCGGGCTGCCGTCGACGGAGACCTGCCCCTGCGATGATGTTCCCTCGACGCCGTTTCCTTCGACGTCGGGTGTGTCGCTGTCGACGGCGATCTATGCCGGTGAGACGGTGGTAGCGACGACGTCGACGGTGAACAAACAGGTACTTTCCTACCTGCTGACGTCGACCGAGCCATTCTCTCCTGAGAATGGCCTGCTGGTTGTCTGGGAAGTGAGGAGGACGATGTTCTTTGCCTCTCCTGAAGCCCATGTAGCCGGATCTTCTCTCTGTCTTTCAGAGTCCTCTTAGACATATTCTTGCAGTACTTACAAGTGTCAGGGCAGTGACTCTGAGGCAGGCACACTATACACAGAGAGTGGGGATCTGACTGGGCCTTCTTCTTCCCACAAGCAGGGCATTTGACAAAAAGTGAAGGCATTTTTCTGTCAGGAAAAAACTGCCTAGCTCAGACAAAGATGTTATTTGTCGAGTGAAAAGTGAAAAAAACGCTTTTTTAAAGAATTTTTCTGAGAAAAACTCAGAAAAACTGAGAGCTCAATGCTCCAGGATCCTCTCAGAAGAAGCCGGAAAAAAGAACTGACCTAAATGTGAACCAACTGTCACCTTTCCTTCACCCCTGAGGCATGGTGGGATACTGGAGGTGCTCAGGGTCTTAAAGGCACGGTGCCAAAGTTTTTATGGTTCTCCTGTGTTAACCTGCATGCAGCCTATTGGCTAAGAATGCTTCATTGTTTTCAATGCAGTTTTTTCTATTTTTTCTCTAGAGTTTGCTGCTGCTTACTTCCCTAAGCCTAGTTTTAGGAGCTTGGGTAGATATTTATGCTCTATTGTAGTTTTATAATATAAAAAAAAAAAAAAAAAAAACTCATAGAAATAAAGCATTTTAGCCTGTTTTTAACATTATAGCCTGCATGACTGTTTTCTACACATGTATAATATGTGTGTATTTTATATATGCTCCGGGGTCCCCGCACAAGGGCGGGAATATTCAATGTTTATGACTATTGATGAGGATTTCCTGGAAGAGAACTAGAAATTGCCCCTAGTTGCACTCTGATTGAGGAATAAAGATGCAGCAAATATGTGAGGATTAGATGTGGCTGAGCTGTGAGTGGGTGGATGTTAGATGACACACGCCAAAGACAGAAAAGTTTTCATTTGAACTTATAAATTCTGTTTGTCGTGTTCGCTCTGGCCTTCAATAGAATGTCTCTACATTCCAATGGGATATTTACAGAGGAGAATTGATTGTATTCAGGATCCATGCTGACAAGTGCACTGATATCGGGTCTGGATGTTGTATCTGGCCTTGGTTCATTGTCAATAAAGTCGGTGTTACTTTGAGTTGGAGATAAGGTTGCTCTGAAAGGAGTAGACATTTGGTGAACAAGAACTGTCTGGGTCATCTGGGGGCTATGAGGAGTATTCTGCAAGGTTCCCTCTTTATTTTGCTGATTACTTTTGGGATCAATGGGATAGGTGGAAAAGCGTAGGCATATATCCCTGACCACAGTATCGAAAAAGCATTCCCCCACGGTCCTTTCTGGGGATGTTAGCTTGTGAAGAACCGGCATTTCTTGTTCTCCTTCGTCACAAACAGATACAAGTGAGGTTTGCTCCAGCGACAGAATAAAAAGTTCGGGATCTGCCAGGAGATTGGACCTTCCTGGTAAATGTTCTGCCCTGATGGTTAGATGGTTATGTGGTGCTGAAGTGCCCAGTTCCAAATCCCTTGAGCTTGAGCGGAGAGTGCCTGGGAGCCTGTTCCTCCCTGCTTGTTCAAGTAGAACATACTGGTGGTGACTGTAGAGTGAGTTATTTTGGGGAGGAAAGCCTTTAACGCTAAGGTGAGTGCTCTGAGTTCCAGTTGATTGATGTGCAGGTTTTTCTCCTCTTCTGACCATCTCCTGCTGATTTGTAAGCCCTGGAGATGCGCTCCTCAGCCCTGTAATGATGCATCTGTTGTTATTATGAAACTGTGAATCTGATGTAGATATTCCAATCTCTCGGACAAATGTTTTGGCCGAGTCCACCAGAGTATCGCTGTTCTCATAACTGGTGTTATCTGAATGAGATCTTCGAATGAGCCCAGTGTTTGCCGCCATTGAATGTCTATCTGTTCTTGCAGTGGCTGTAGATGTAGCCAACACTTCAGGAGTAGAAGGATGCACAAGGATATCATGCCCATGAAAGATTTGTAGATCCAAACTGAAACCAACTTTTTCTCTGGACAGTTTGTTTGCCATCCGCTGGATTTTCAGTTGTCTGTTCTTGGAAGGATAGGCTTTGTTCTTTAGAGTGTCTAGGATTGCTCCCAAGAACTTTATCTTTGTAGTTGGTGTTAATTGGGATTTTTGGTAATTTGTTGTGAGCCCTAATTTTTTGAACAGTGACAGGCAGGTGATTGTGGCCACTGCTGTTTTTTGAAATGTAGGAGCTTTTATGAGACAATCGTCTAAATATGGAAATACCTGGATTCCCTGCTGTCTGAGATGTGCTGCTACCGGAGCCAACATTTTTGTAAAGATTATGGGAGCTGATTTTAGGCCAAACGGCAGCACCTTGAACTGAAAGTGGATACCGGCTACCTGGAACCGTAGGAATTTGCGATGATTTAGACATATTGGGATGTGAAAATATACATCCTGTAAATCGATGGATGTCATATGATCTCCATTGCTCAGGAGCTGTAGTATCTCTTGAAGAGTTACCATTTTAAAGGTCTGCTTTTTTAGGAATTTGTTGAGTTTTTGCAGATCGAGTATCGGGTGCCAATCTCCTGAGGGATTTTTTATGAGAAAAAAGCAAGAGTCGAAACCCATTTTCTTTTGAGTCTTTGGAATGATCTCTATCGCTCTATCGCTCCATTTCTTAACATATAGGATGAAGAGGCCCTGGGGAGGCTGTGCAGCTTACTATGAGAGGGAAAGAGAAATCTACAGGCATTTCTTTCAGCGGCCGGCAGAAGTATGGGCCCGGATGGAAGGCCTGGAATGTGGAGGATAGCCTGGAGGGAACTCCTGGAGCCGTAGTAGACCGAGTGGCTTTGCAGAAAGACATAGATAGAGCAAGCCCAGAGACAGTTGGAGCCCCAAGGTTGAAGGACAGCAACCAGGTGAGTAACCCTGGACTTAGCGGCCAACTCAGAGGACAGCCTACCGGATCCCCCAGAGGATGGATCAGTGGTTGGCACGCCTGTACTCATCACAGACTCGGGACACTCTGAATGGAAGCAGCCGCTTCCATTAGCTTCCAGCTAATGGAAGCGGCTGCTGTGAAGTGTTGGGTCAGCATACAGTTGCAAATCGAGGTGTGTCTTATAGAAGAGTAGCTCTGCTCTGAGAGGAGTTGGATGACGGGATTGAATGAAAGATACAGGTCCCAGAAGCAGAAGGAACCCGCTGGGTATTTTAATGTACAGCTGTACTTGAAAATCTGTTGGACAGAGCCACAGGAAGATATCAGGTAATCTTCACACGGTGGTAGTGTATGGGGAGGCTTGGATAGGGGGGTGGGTGGCAAGAGAAGGCTAGCTGCTTATTGATACAAGTTTCTTAAACAGATCATAAACCTAAAGCAAAAGACTGTCCAACATTCCCTATATAGTAACACATAGTACCAAAGATAGACCTATCATGCCAAAATCTCCAAACCATGAGGGTCACAACAAACTCATTACTTTTTGTGATTTCGTTGTTTTGCTTTAGGTTTATGATCTGTTTAAGAAACTTGCGGGGAATTCTGTTCAGTATGTTGTTTTAAGTTGATGGCTGATTAAGAGTCTGGTTCCTTCTTGATTAATATTGTTTTCTCCCTGTTAGCAGAAGTCAGTGGTAACCTTTGCTTTTTTGTGTTTTATAATTTTTGGCTTATTGAAGGCTTTGTGATTAGAGGTCTTGCGGTGGTAGTGACTTTGTGACTATGGTTCTTAGTAATTGATTTTTGTTTATTCATGTTGTTTATGTTTTTGGTCCACTTTGGCTGTTATGGTTCACGTGGATATAATTGGATGAATATGAGCCATTCATGCTCTCTTTTGGACATGGTATGGATTGTATGCCAAAGATCCCCATAGAATATTATGGGAATGAGTCTTGCTATCATTATGGCGTCATCTGAGTTTAATGTGGTTCAATATGATTGATTGACGCTGAGGGACCCCGTAAGGTATTGTGGTGACGAGTTCTGCCTCAGTATGTTATTGGATGACATACTGCCTCAGTATGATATTGTGTGACTTACATGTGGTCCAATATGATTTATGTGTGGACTAATATGATTAAAGATAATAGGTTCTACACTACATACAATGTGTTTCAAGATGTCGTAGGGATGAGTGTTGCCTCAGTATTCCATTATATAATTTATATGTGGTCCAATATGATCAATGAGAATGTACTTGATATACTACAGACAATGCATTGCATGGGTGACTTATTGGCTGTTGATTTTTTTTAAAACATATTTTATTGTTTTCAAAACAAGTCATACAGTGATTGTTCATGGATGCTATTTCATCGACATGTGTGTTGGTATACAGCATATATTATTACATATCAGCAACAATATCATAAAATATTCTGCATATATGCGCTATGAGTAATGAGCATCTTATTCCATCACCTGATGATACTTACAATCGGTATGACATCTTAGATTCTTTACAACTAACACTATTATTCAACTGTGAACTATTAACTAGACATCATTCTGTATTCTGGTAGGGGGTTCTGCTTCTGTGTCGTTAGCTATTATTTGTGGTATTTGCCTCTTAGTGTGTATAAAATGATCTATGCAATTGGGGATAGTTAACCAAATCTATTACATGTGGTAAGGGATCTATTGCGGAGTGCTTAGCTCTGGTTTCATCAATTTAATGGCGTTTGTCATCATTACTGTCTTCTTTACTCAATGATGTGAACGTATCTATTAATTCATCCCATTCTTGGGCTATGGGGTAATTCCTAACTACAGCGTTTTCTTCCCTTCTAAGGGCAACTCCTTCTGCTCTTCCCCACTCTATCACTTCCGCACTCCATTGCGTCACTGTAGGTGCTGTTGTGGCTTTCCAGAGTCTTGTCAACAGGCGCTTTGCTAATAAAAGTGCCAGGTTTATCAATCTAGGGAGCACTTTCTTTTTCTTGGGGCGTGGGAGCATTCCCAGTGTACACACTTCCATTTTAGAGTATACAGCCTTCCCTACTAAGGGGGTCATTCTGACCCTGGCGGTCATGGACCGCCAGGGCCAACGACCGCGGAAGCACCGCCAACAGGCTGGCGGTGCTTCTGGGGCCATTCTGACCGCGGCGGTACAGCCGCGGTCAGAAAAGGGAAACCGGCGGTTTCCCGCCGGTTTCCCGCGGCCCCAGGGAATCCTCCATGGCGGCGCTGCAAGCAGCGCCGCCATGGGGATTCCGACCCCCTTCCCGCCATCCTGTTTCTGGCGGTTTTCGCCGCCAGAAACAGGATGGCGGGAACGGGTGTCGTGGGGCCCCTGGGGGCCCCTGCAGTGCCCATGCCACTGGCATGGGCACTGCAGGGGCCCCCTAACAGGGCCCCACATTGATTTTCAGTGTCTGCTTGGCAGACACTGAAAATCGCGACGGGTGCAACTGCACCCGTCGCACACCAGCAACTCCGCCGGCTCCATTCGGAGCCGGCATCCTCGTTGCTGGTGCTTTCCCGCTGGGCGGGCGGCCTTTTGGCAGTCGCCCGCCAGCCCAGCGGGAAAGCCAGAATGACCGCCGCAGTCTTTTGACCGCGGTGCGGTCTTCTGGCGGCGGAACTTTGGCCAAAGTTGGAATGACCACCAAAGTTGCTCAATATGATGGTTATATTTTTCCAGTATTCAGTAATACCTGGACAGCTCCAAAGCATATGTAAGAGCCCTGCTTCATCCTCCCTGCATCTGGGACATGTCGAAGACAGTCCCGGATACAGTATATGTAACTTGTGTGGAGTGAGATATGCTCTGTGTAATATAGCATATTGGAAGAATTTGAACCTCGTATTACAAGATATTTGACTAGGATAGTTTAGTATGGTAGTCCTTTCCTCATCTGATATCTCTCTCCCCACGTCTGTTTCCCATTTAATTTTTAGCGCTGTCAGAGGTCATGACAAGTGGGCTTTCAGACCCTTGTATAACCATTTGATCAAGTGTTTACCATGACCTATAACATATTTAGTATGTACATGTGCATGTTGTAGGAAAGTACCATCTTGCCTGGCATGTTACCCCCATATTTCACTGTATATATGTTGTTTTAGTGTATGTGTCACTGGGACCCTGCCAGCCAGGGCCCCAGTGCTCATAAGTGTGCCCTGTATGTGTACCCTGTGTGATGACTAACTGTCTCACTGAGGCTCTGCTAATCAGAACCTCAGTGGTTAGGCTCTCTCTGCTTTCTAAATTATCACTAACAGGCTAGTGACCAATTTCACCAATTCACATTGGCATACTGGAACACCCTTATAATTCCCTAGTATATGGTACTGAGGTACCCAGGGTATTGGGGTTCCAGGAGATCCCTATGGGCTGCAGCATTTCTTTTGCCACCCATAGGGAGCTCTGACAATTCTTACACAGGCCTGCCACTGCAGCCTGAGTGAAATACCGTCCACGTTATTTCACAGCCATTTACCACTGCACTTAAGTAACGTATAAGTCACCTATATGTCTAACCGTTACCTGGTAAAGGTTGGGTGCTAAGTTACGTAGTGTGTGGGCACCCTGGCACTAGCCAAGGTGCCCCCACATCGTTCAGGGCAAATTCCCCGGACTTTGTGAGTGCGGGGACACCATTTCACGCGTGCACTATACATAGGTCACTACCTATGTATAGCGTCACAATGGTAACTCCGAACATGGCCATGTAACATGTCTAAGATCATGGAATTGTCACCCAATGGCATTGGGGAGACAATTCCATGATCCCCCGAGTCTCTAGCACAGACCCGGGTACTGCCAAACTACCTTTCCCGGGGTTTCACTGCAGCTGCTGCTGCTGCCAACCCTTCAGACAGGTTTCTGCCCTCCTGGGGTCCAGCCAGGCTTGGCCCAGGAAGGCAGAACAAAGGACTTCCTCAGAGAGAGGGTGTTACACCCTCTCCCTTTGGAAAAAGGTGTCAGGGCTGGGAGGAGTAGCCTCCCCCAGCCTCTGGAAATGCTTTGATGGGCACATATAGTGCCCATCTCTGCATAAGCCAGTCTATACCGGTTCAGGGATCCCCCAGCCCTGCTCTGATTCGAAACTGGACAAAAGAAAGGGGAGTGACCACTCCCCTGACCTGCACCTCCCAGGGGAGGTGCCCAGAGCTCCTCCAGTGTGCTCCAGACCTCTGCCATCTTGGAAACAGAGGTGCTGCTGGCACATTGGACTGCTCTGAGTGGCCAGTGCCAGCAGGTGACGTCAGAGACTCCTTCTGATAGGCTCTTACCTGTGTTGCTAGCCTATCCTCCTTCCTAGGTAGCCAAACCTCCTTCTCTGGCTATTTAGGGTCTCTGCTTTGGGGAATTCTTTAGATAATGAATGCAAGTGCTCATCAGAGTTCCTCTGCATCTCTCTCTTCACCTGCCAAAGGATCGACCGCTGACTGCTCAGGACGCCTGCAAAACCGCAACAAAGTAGCCAAAGATGACTACTGCAACCTTGTATCACTTCTTCTGCCGCTTACTCGCCTGTTTCCTGGTGGTGCATACTCTGGGGGTGGCCTGCCTCCTCTGCACCAGGAGCTCTGAAGAAATCTCCCGTGGGACGACGGAATCCTCCCCCTGCAACCGCAGGCAACAAACGACTGCATCACCTGTCCTCTGGGTCCCCTCTCAGCACAACGAGCGTGGTCCCTGGAACTCAGCAACTCATTCCAAGTGACTCCCACAGTCCAGTGACTCTTCAGTCCAGGTTTGGTGGAGGTAAGTCCTTGCCTCCCCACGCTAGACTGCATTGCTGGGTACCGCGTGATTTGCAGCTGCTCCGGCTCCTCTGCACTCTTCCAGGATTTCCTTTGTGCACAGCCAAGCCTGGGTCCGACACTCTAACCTGCAGTGCACCTGCAGTGCACAACCTTCTGAGTTGTCCTCTGGTGTCGTGGGTCTCCCTTTTGTGTCTTCAGGTGAGCTCCGGTTCACTCCTCTTCCAAGTGCCTGCTCCGGTACTTCTGCGGGTGCTGCCTGCTTCTGTGAGGGCTCCCTGACTTGCTGGGCGCCCCCTCTGTCTCCTCATCCAAGTGGCGACAGCCTGGTCCCTTCTGGGCCACAGCAGCATCCAAAAACCCTCACAACGACCCTTGCAACTAGCAAGGCTTGTTTGTGGCCTTTCTGCGTAAGAACACCTCTGCAAGCTTCTTCACGACGTGGGACATCCATCCTCCAAAGGGGAAGTTTTTAGCCCTCTTCGTTCTTGCAGAATCCACAGCTTCTACCATCCGGTGGCAGCTTCTTTGCACCCTCAGCTGGCATTTCCTGGGCATCTGCCCACTCTCGACTTTGTCGCGACTCTTGGACTTGGTCCCCTTGTTCCACAGGTACTCTCGTCCGGAAATCCACTTTGGTTGCATTGCTGGTGTTGGTCTTCCTTGCAGAATTCCCCTATCACGACTTCTGTGCTCTCTGGGGAATATAGGTGCTCTTTACACCTACTTTTCAGGGTCTTGGGGTGGGCTATTTTTCTAACCCTCACTGTTTTCTTACAGCCCCAGCGACCCTCTACAAGCTCACATAGGTTTGGGGTCCATTCGTGGTTCGCATTCCACTTTTGGAGTATATGGTTTGTGTTGCCCCTATACCTATGTGCTCCTATTGCAATTCACTGTAACTATACATTGCTTGTATTACTTCCTTTTGCTATTACTGCATATTTTTGGCATTGTGTACATATATCTTGTGTATATTTGGCATCCTCATACTGAGGGTACTCACTGAGATACTTTTGGCATATTGTCATAAAAATAAAGTACCTTTATTTTTAGTATATCTGTGTATTGTGTTTTCTTGTGATATTGTGCATATGACACCAGTGGTATAGTAGGAGCTTTGCATGTCTCCTAGTTCAGATTAAGCTGCTCTGCTATAGCTACCTTCTATCAGCCTAAGCTGCTAGAAACACCTCTTCTACACTAATAAGGGATAACTGGACCTGGTGCAGAGTGTAGGTACCCCTTGGTACCCACTACAAACCAGGCCAGCCTCCTACATATGTGTAGGAGGTTCTATGTTATTCGGGGCCCAATGTTTCTTAACATAGTGTATAATATTAGCATGCAGGAGGAAGAGTGAGGATGACAAGTTGTGTTTGTGAATATAGTTAGCGTGCGTAAGTAAGCGTTGATCTTTAAACAGTGAGCCGATGGAGTCAGTTCCCTCCAGTGTCCATTTTTGCAGTCGTGTGGAGGTTAAAATGCCCATGGTTACTGGTAGGCCCAACAGCGGAATATTAGGAGAGTAGGGAATCGCATTAGAAGTGTATCGGAGCTCCAATTGCCAGTATTGCAGTGCTATTTTTAATAAAAGAGGAGTACGTTCCGGGACTGGGGACCCGGGGCATAACAAGGAGTGTAGACTGCCTTTATCCAGCATGTTGGTTGTATTCTATTTCTTGCAGATTCCGGCCACTCAACCAGCATACCATAGGCTTTAAAGTCTGGTGCACTCATACCTCCTTGCTCCACAGGCATCTGCAACTTAGCCAGGCTTATTCTGCGTCTCCCTCTTCCCCATATGAGTTCCAGTATCATAGAGTTGAATAGTTTGAAATAGGTCTCTAATGCTAGTCTACCCGCAATTGAAATTGGCAACGTTATCCAAAACTGGATATGTGGTTTGAGTGAGGTAAGGGCTCTTTTTAAGTTACCCTCCAGGAGATCTTTCGGTGTGCGATATACCTGAATGCCAAGGTATTGGAAAGTGTCTGCTGCCACCTGTAACTGGTGATCCCCAAATGGTATTGTGTTATCTCTATACGATCCATAGAAGGAGAATGCTATAGATTTATTAAAGTTTATGGCTAATCCGGACAAGGGTGTGTATTCCTCAAAGATACATGCAGCTGTGACAGGGTTCTATCTAAGATCTTTTATATATAATATAATGTCATCTGCATATAGTGAAACTACATGCTTCGTATGTTCTATGTCAATGCCCCACGCATTAGCTTCCTGCCTCAGCAACTGCACCAGGGGTTCTAACGCCAGGACAAACAGCAAGGGGGATAAAGGACAGCCCTGCCTGGTGCCCCTATACACATGGTAAGTGTCAGATATATTTTGCCCTGTGCGTGCTCTGGCTGTTGGTGCCGCATATAATAGGTGGACCCATTGAATGTAGGCCGGAGAGGCCCGGAACTTCTCAAAGACCATTATCATGTATTCCCAACTTAGGGAGTCAAAGGCCTGATGGAGATCTAGTGAGAGGCATCCCGCTTGTGGGAACCTCCCCATTGTTGCATCCATCACATGATACAGTCTCCGTATATTTAGGGAGGTGCTCCTGGTCGGCACAAATCCGCATTGATCCGTGTGTATGAGACTAGCTATGTATGGGAGGAGTCTTTGTGTTAAAATCTTTGCTAATATTTTATATTCCGTGTTTAGTAGAGACAATGGTCTGTATGATGAGATATCAGTTGCAACTTTACCCGGTTTCAAAAGGGATGTTACTAATGCTTGTCTAGTAGTGTCTGGTAGCCGCCCGTCTCTAATGACGTCTGGTATAATCGTTCTAAGTGTGGAGCAAGTTGTGCACTGTACAAAAATTCATCTGGGAGGCCATCTGATCCCGTCGTTTTATTGCGTGCCATAGTTTTAATAGTTTCTCGTATCTCCCCCTGTGTAATTTGTGCCCTCAACTTCTGTCCGGCCTCTACACTAAGTGCCGGCAGTTCAACCCTAGCCAGGAAGGAGTCAATTTTTCCCCGCTCTACTGCAGGTGGGGCACAGTATAGTGCTGTGTAATAATCTTTGAATGCTGTGTTAATGCCTAATTGAGTAATTATATCACCCTGTTGTGGGGTGCTGATATGTAGTATGGGAGTGGGAGCCAGTTCTTCTCGTATAAGACGTGCCAGGAGTGTTCCTGCCCTATCACCTTCTCTGTGTATCCGTTCCCTGTATTTAGCATAGTCAAATTTCCGCAATTTTTCAACCAGTTTGGCGTGCTCAGTCCTGAGTTCCTGAAGTTCTTTAGCTTTAGTTGGGTGTGAGATCGACTCATTTTCCAAGATGCCCAACTGGTCTTCTGCTTGTGTAAGTTCCCTTACCAGTGTTTTCCACACTCCTGATATTGCTCCCATTATAACACCCCGTATCACCACTTTAAACGCCTCCCATTCTACCAATGGGAAAGACGCTGTGCCTGCATTATTGCGGAAGAAGGTCTCAATCGTCTGTGTTAGCTCTTCTCGTAGAGCAGTATCTTCCAAAATCATGGGCTGTAATCGCCATGTTGGGATAGGTGAGGATGCTCGTCCCCAGCTCATGGTCAGCTCCAAGGGGTTGTGGTCTGATAGTGTCTTCCCTAGGTAGGTGGTTTTAGTCATTTGTGTCTGTAGTGATGTTGTACAGACTATATGATCTAGTCTCATGTGTACTTTGTGGGGGTGTGAATAAAAGGAGTATTCTTTCGTCTGTCATTCATTCATTTAACTTTATTTCGGTATGAAAAAACATACCATAAAAGTACAATACACATCGAAAAAAACTTTTTAAAAGCAAGAGGACACTAAAAATAAAAGCACAGTAAAAGAATTAAGAAAGAATAAGAAAGATTTAAAAATCAGGCAAAATGAGCAATAGGATGAACACCTCTTAATATGAAAAAGTCCACTCAGCAAAAAACTGATTCCATGGATCAGTAAATAATATAGTGAGCCAATATCTGTATCCTACGAGATAGAGGCTAAAATCATGCATCCAATTCAATAAATATACATGAATAAATCTAAGAATTGGCTCCCCAGTCTTTTTCCTTAGAATTACTAAACTCAACCGCCAGATTAATTCAAGAAATTATACCACTGATAAGACTATCTGGACGGAGGAATCACATTTTAAAATTCTCTCGACATAAAACAAAAGACAGGTTCCATAGATCAATAAATAATCAATAATATAGTAAACCAATATCTATATCCTACAGGGTAAAAACTAAAATCATGCATCCAAATTCAATAAATATACACAAATAAAATTTTAAATTAACTACCCAGTCTTATTCCTTAAAATCGCTAATCTCAACCGCCAGATTGATTCTAGACATTTTGCCACTGATAAAACTATCTGGACGGATGAATCACATTTTAAAATTCTCTCAGCGTGAAAACAAGATCTGACCCCTATTTGTTTACAAAGCGGGATGAGCCAAAGAGCTCTTTGTTTATAATATGCATGACAATGAAAAAAAACATGTGAAACAGACTCTTCACTTTTACAACCCATCGGGCAGAGTTTAGATCTATTAATGGAACTGGACCATTTATGCATTAAGGAGCACATAGGGAAAGACCCAATTCTGAACCTAATAAAAAGGGCACGAGCAAATGGAGATAACGCTACGTCCATGAAAGGCTCAAATTCATAATGGCATTTGACAGATAAAAA
The DNA here is from genome assembly GCF_031143425.1 of Pleurodeles waltl. Classification (NCBI taxonomy): domain Eukaryota; kingdom Metazoa; phylum Chordata; class Amphibia; order Caudata; family Salamandridae; genus Pleurodeles; species Pleurodeles waltl. The sequence goes on along the minus strand of NC_090446.1, from coordinate 143,438,613 downwards.
ATTGTCAGACATAGACAGCGGGACAGAACTGGCAAATTGGCCAATCTGGACATTATGCCAAAAAGCATCCTTTAACAGCTGTGCGGCATTTTTAGGAATCGAAATAGGATCCTGCCAATAGGACCCTAAGCCGAGCTGGGTGAAAGATCGTTCAACAAAAACACACCATTTAATTTTGATAATAGAATCACGGCCCACCAAATTAAGAAGCCCACAACGAAAAGGAATTAAGGCATCTGTTGTCCATAACCGAATCCAAAACAGCAGAGGCCTTAGAGCAGCAATCTGCGAAATTGAAAAGAGGTTTAGGTCCATTCGGATGGGCAGAGATGGAGTACTAGAGGGGACCTTAAGCAGCATTTTTTGAAACTGATTTTCTGCCCTTGCCAAATTTGCCAAATTGCAGTGGTCCCAAAGTTCAGCGCCATATGGGGCGCCCCCCCCTAGCTTGAGATTTGTATATTTCGAGGGCAGGGGACATTGCAAATTTAGGGGATCGAGAGGCAAATCTAGCTATGCCGCCCACCCTTTGCTTCAGGCACAATAGAGATTTTTGGCGATGAGCATGCCAGAGATATGAATCTTCCACTTTAATGCCTAAATAATCAAAGGTGCCCACTCTTTCCAAGGGAACACCTTCTAAAAATACAGGCCTCTTCCTTTTGTGCCTGGTGTCCCCAAAGACCATATATTTTGTTTTTGCTGAATTGATTGACAACCCATGGTCGATACAAAACTCCATGAATCTAGAGAGCAATCTAGAAAGGCCCGTAGCAGTATGCGAAAGTAGCAGAGTATCGTCCGCAAACAGAAGGCAAGGAAGCTTTTGCCCGCCCAAGCTAGGGGCATCACTTTGGCAATCTGAAAGGTATGGCAAACAAGCATTGATAAACAAAAGGAACAGGGTGGGCGCAAGAACGCACCCCTGCCTCACGCCACGTGCTGTAGGAAAAGCTGAAGTCAGATCGCCAGTCACACCCCAGCGAACTTTGGCACAGTTGTCAGAATAAAGATCCTTGGTAATATTGATCATAGAACCCGGAACACCAGTAGTACTGAGGACCTCCCAGAGCTTGGCGTGCGGGACAAGGTCAAACGCAGATTTTAAATCAACAAAGGCCACAAACAAGTGGCCTTTATCTGCATCTACGATCTTCCACTTGATAGTAATAAATCGGAAGATCTGATCGATGGTACTAACCTTGTCCCTAAATCCCGCCTGGAGATGACTTAAGACCTGGTTTGTCGTTAACCAGTGTTTTAATCTAGATAGCAGCTGGAACGAGAATATTTTCTGCAAGTTATCTAATAGACTAATAGGTCTATAATTCCCTGGGGAGCTCTTATCTCCTTTTTTGTGAACAGGGACAATAATTGCCATCTTCCACAAGACCGGATAGGATCGAGTTGCCATGGGAGTATTTGATACCCTATTGATGTACCGGATCCATACAGATAGATCTGATTTATACAGGTACGAAGGAATACCATCTAGGCCAGGGGCCCTACCAGATCTTTGAGCGCAAATTGCCATCTCTGTTTCTTTTAAAGTAAAGGGCGGCACTTCAGGCTGGCACAGTGCAAAATCTGTGAAGGTATCATCAGAATCCGATCAAGAGCCATACAATTCCCCAAAATAGGAGAACCAAGTTTCTGAATCGATATGACATTCAGGGGTAAATGACAGGGCAGGATCACTACGCGAAACCAAGGTCCAAAAGAGTTTGGCATCGCGAGCACTAGTTGCCTCTGCCAGACACTCCCATAAATTTCCCTCATATTTGAGTTTCGATAACTTGCGAGTAGACACATAGTTTCTTCTCACATGTATAATGGCATCCCGGTTCTTTGATTTTAAGGCTTTAGATAGAAGATACTTGGCCACCCGGCACTTTTTATCGAACCATTTGCACCTAGGTGCAAGGGATTTCAATTGGATTTTGGAAGATTTAGTGAAAAGCTCCTTGAGTTCCGCAAAAAAAGCTGCATGGGAAGACATAATTTCAGAGGAAGATAATACAATGGAATCCTCAAAGAGCTGGTGACAGGACACCATAGCGCAAAGTTTATTGTTAAGCAGATTAGATTTAAAAAACGAGGGCCACTTTACCACACGCCTATTAGTGGACAACTCCAACAAGACGTTGGAATCAACCGAAACAGTAGGCAAATCATGCACTGAAACTAGAGCTGTATTATATGCAATTTGTAAGGGGGCGTGATCACTAGTACGGGGAAGGCCCACCTCTACATTAATTATAAAATGCCAAACTCGTAGATCTAAAATAACGTAATCCAAGAAACTGCTATAGTGTCCTCTGAAAAAGGTGGGCCTAGCAGGGTTGTCGTTTGGAAATCGACCATTTCCAAAACGAAGGCCGTATGTAAGTGCAAGGTCTATTATCTGTGACGCCCTAGGAGAGGAAATGAGTGGCATAGATTGGATTGGAAGCGGGGGGACATTCCACACTTCAACTTCAGCCTGAGTGGACTCAACAAAGGCTGAGCCAAGTTCAATTTGGACATTAAGGTCGCCTGCAATGATGACACGATATTTAGAATGAAGTTCAGATAGAAAGTTATGCAGCAAATGGATAGTGTCAGACTGTTGATTAGAAGGGCCTGGTCTATTATAGATGTTAATGCATAACACAGGAATACCAAAGTTTGGCTGTATTGCTATGGCTAAAATGTCACAGGAGTCAACAGCAATTTCCTTTACCCTGCCCATCTCAGACAGCTTGACCCAAGTACATAGGCCCCTGACCGCCCTTCCCCTAGGAGATTGAATTGCCTTTTTAGTAAACGAACAAAAGCCTTGTCTATACACACAATCTGTTGCCCAGGTTTCCTGAAACATGCAGATGGAATAGGATTCGACATAAGCCCCCCACTCAGAGTCAAACAGTTTACTTTTGATTCGTGCCACGTTCCAGGACAATAAGTTCCCTGAGGCAGATGGAGTGATACAAGTGGGCGTGCCAGAATCAACATCCAGAGCTAGATTAGAAATTGCTTTAGGAATACAGGATGGAGCACTTAAAGTGGGACCGCCCAAGCTGATTAAAGGTCTTTGCGGTGACGAGTGTGGAACGCTAAATTTACAAGAATTAGGAGGGCGTAGTCAATCCACATCGGATTCTCGGGTATCAGCACCTTTGGGGTTGCGGACCAAAGCAGCCCTATCAACAGGGAAAGACAACAAACCAGAAGCAGAAACTGGAACATTACAAGAATTTTTCTTGATCCTAAGAGGATGAACGGGCAGGATCTTATGGTCCATAACAGGCAGGCATTCTCTGAAATATATATCCAAGTCAGTTCTTGATATGCTGCGGGCTTCCATCTGAAAAAGCCCAGTGACTAGCTCAGGATTGACAAGGTTAATTTTGATAGTATCCCGCCCACCGGGACAGCTACGCACACGGGAAGCAAAAACAATGTCAGAATGGATGATAGAGGCACAGCCCCTAGTGTGGCGAATCCAATATGACACCTTGTTAATAAGAGAGAAAGTATCTTCCCTGATATGAGATGTGAGTGGAGGGACATTACACAAGTAAATACAGTTTAAATTAGACACATGAGTAGAATGGGCCACAAGTTGGTCGGAATTAGGGAAAGAAGATGTCAAATATGCTGGCAATGTGGCCAAATGTTTCCCATGAGATGGCTTAATGGAGGGGCCCTTATTGGGATCCCCAAGCGATGGAGAAGTAACTGGCAATACAATCGGAACCAGTGGACAAGAAGATTGTGCTGGTGCTGGAATGAAAGTACACTGAGAGGATAAATCAGTTTGTTTGAGGAGTTTGAGGACCTCAAACAGTAGACCCTTCAACTCCTCAAATTCTCGTTGTAAACTGGAGACTATTGATAAAACATCTTCTCCTTGAGGATCACAGAGAGTATTGAGAGGTGGAGGAATCGAAGATTGTTTATCACCCGCCAAATCAGTATTCTTTCATGTCAGTATTTTTGGCCCGCCATATATCCACTAGGGACCAGCCCTGTAACCATCTCCGAAGTGCGTCTGCATGCCTCCGTGCATTAGTTCCGGACAGTGGTGGGGTGTTCCGGTCCATGGAAACATCTAACACTGCATTGAAGTTCCCACCAATCACCCAGGGGATGTGTGCCCATTGTATCAATGCCCTCGATAGGCGATCCAGAAAGGTGTCTTGTCCAGTATTTGGGGCGTATATGCTACCTAGTACTATAGGCTTCCCATCCAGATTACCCCTAATCAAGACGAACCTGCCCTTGTCATCAATCTTAGTATTAATCACATCTAAGGGTACTCCGGCCCGTATCCATACTTCTGGCCCACATGCAAACACCGAGTATGATGTGTGGAAGATTTGGAAACACCATTTTTTGCGAAGCTTTATCGCTTCGTGTGAGGTGAGATGAGTTTCTTGCAGATAGGCAATATGTGTTTTACAGCGATTTAATTGAGCCAGGATTTTGTGCCGTTTTTTAATAGATCCCATCCCTCTTACATTCCAAGTGATAATATTATATTCACAGTTGTGTAGGCATACTGAGACAATATTATGAGTATCGATTTTTTTTTTGGGCTCCATTCCAGTTTATATTTTCTGTAGAATAGTGTACATGATATAAATGTAGATGTCTGTCTTTGAAAAAAATAAACAATTCTATACATTAATCGAAATGCCAGGTAAAGCCTAAACCAGCTCTGCCAAACATTTATATATTACATAATCTTTGTGCTATAACAAAAGCAAACGAGTTTGCAAGGAGCCTACGCAATGGGGTTGTGGTCAATAGTTCTGGCCCGCAGTCAGCGGGTCCACTATCTATAATGTGAGAAAAAAATCGATATGTACTAAGGAGCTCTACCGACCGAGCCCACCATAACTGGAGAGGAGCGAAGGCCCAGACACAGAGAAAAAAGAAAACGGGTGCATTGTCAATGGTAATGCGGGGATGTGTCTGTTAGAAGTCTCTTGCTAGTTGCGGAGTGATAGCAGGAAATAGAGCCAGGCTCCCATCTGAGTCCGACGCCGCAGTGCTGTCCACAGAAGAAGCAGCATCACGGGGAGAGGAGTTCATCTCCTACAGGGAATCTGCGGACTGCAATGCATCATTTTGGCCTTCCAAGGCCTGCCGCGGCGTCGGGCTTGTTTTCTTCCGTATCATTTGAGCTTTATTACGTTTGTCTCTGCGGGGCTGAGGATGTTGTTTTGCATGGGACCTTGTTCTCCAGCTGTGAGTGTGGCAAATTTTCATAAAGCCAGGTACATACCAGGTCGGGTGTTTCAAAGAAATGTGTTTTTTAGTTATGCGTAATGTGGAGCTTGGCCGGGAACAGCAGAGCGTATGTTATTCCCACTGTGCGCAGTCTCTGCTTTATTGACTGAAAGGATGCTCTTTACTTCTGGACCGCTAGAGTGTAATCTGGATATAGTGAGATTCGGGCGTTGCCATCATAATCAAATCAAATCAAATCAAATCATTAACATTTATAAAGCGCGCTACTCACTCGTGCGGGTCTCAAGGCGCTATAGGGTCCATCTCTCTCGCCACCTGCAAGATAACATCCCTATCTCTATAGTTCAGTATCCATGCTATAAAGGGTCTCACCGGAGCTCCTGGTATGGGTTTTCTGCCAGGGATACGATGCGCTCTTTCTACCACAAAGTGTACCGATAGTCTGTCCGTGGCTATGGATTGCAGCCATATTTCTATATATCGCGTTGGGTCTTTTCCTTCTTTGCCCTCGGGGAGTGTAATTATGCGGACATTATTGCGCCGTGAGCACCCTTCTACATCCTCAGTCTTTTCTTGTAGAACTTCCACTTGTTGTTGAAGTCTTTCAATGGCAGTTTTATTCTTGTTATGTGTTGGGAGAATTTCTGCGAGGGTTGACTCCGTTTGTTTTAATCTATCCGAAAGCTTTGTTTGATCATCCTTCAGGATATTCAGTTCCACTGTGATCGAGCCTAATCTATTCTCTATAGCTTGTCGAGAGTCTTTGATTTCTTGTAGAATAATGTCTAGTTTGTCCACATTCTCTTTTGCTGGTAGTATCAAGATTTGGTCCTCAGGGGTCGGTATTTCTCCACCATCCATTTGTTTACCCTTTGTACGACCCATGATTTGGTTCCTTTGCAAGGTTATCGTCTCCACAACTCCAAGCTTGTTATCGTGTAGTAAATGCAAAAAAATATATTTGAGCTGGGTGTGGTTGCTGAGTGGTGGTTGCTCTTGAGTCTTTACTGTATGTATTAGTACACCGCAAGGTTGTCAGAATTGCATTTTTCCCCAGGGGTATTCACTAGGGGGTCCAGGGCTCCCCAGGGTGAGAGCTGTGCCATTCATGTAGGTTATACTTATAAACACTCACCGCGTGTTGTAGGCCGTCCCTTTCCCACCAGTTTATTTATTTTAATTTTATTTAATGCGTTTTTATATAGCGCGGACTTTACCCGAAGGTGTCAGAGCGCTTCACAATAGGCAAAGTAAAGATACAAGAGGAGAAAAATTACAAGTGAGCCTGTTACAAAAACAAGCGTTACATTACAAGAGGCAATCGTGATAATTGTGCACGTATCAAGAGCAAAAAATAAACGAGGTAGCAAACGATACGTTATGAGAGGAAAAAGTGACATGTGCAGGTTACAAGAGTAAATAAAGTACGAATAGAGGTAAAAAAAAGTTGCAATCAATGGAAGACACTCAAAACACTAAAACAATAGTTATGTTACATGAGGCAGTGGTGGCCGTTGTGCATGTATCAAAAGCAAACAAGATATAAGAGGTAGCAAATGATACGTTGAAAAGGAAAGGTGCAGTGTGCATGTTACAAACGAGTACAAGATACAGGTAGAGGTAAAATACTGCACTAAATGGCAGACACTCAAAACACAAAAACACCCTGGGAAGGCACTTCTATAGGCATGGAGAACAGAATATCCTATAATGGAAGGACTTCCTTCTGAAAACAGAGGGCTTGCATTAACTTTGGAAGTGTCTTTGAAGGAGGAGAGCTTTGAGGTCAGTTTTGAAGGCCTGGGAAGAGGTGGTGGTCCGAAGCTGAGGCGGAAGTGAGTTCCAGATTCTCACTGCGTTGCCTGAAAAGGATTGGGCCATCAATCTTTCCTTCTTGAAAATGGGGGGTTCAAGCAATAACTTTTCTGCATTACGTGATGGTCTGGAGCCCCCAGAGAGTTTCAGTTTATTCACCAGGTAGCGAGGGGAGGAGGAGTGCAAGGCTTTGTGGGTGATACATGCAGTTTTGTAGATAGATCTTGCCTCTATGGGAAGCCAACGGAGGGTGGATAAAATGGGTGTGATGTGGTCGCTTCTTTTGGCCCCATATATGAAACGAGCTGCTGAATGGAGAATAGACTTCAGGGGGGAAAGGTGGGATTTGGGAAGGCCAGTAAGAAGAGAGTTACAGTAGTCCAATCTGGAGAGAACCAGCGCTTGGACCAGGGTTTTAAGGTCGTACTCCGGGAAGAAGCGACGAATCCCCCAAAGAAGGCGCAGTTGGTGTCGAGCAGACTTTGCAATGGAGTTAATGTGGGAGAGTAGATTAAGTTTTTTGTCAAGAATGACACCAAGGGATTTTGCGCTCTCGACAATGATGGGCTTATTGTTCATTAGATTGATCTGATCCATCCATGTTTGCACTGGGGGATGAGAAAGGGAGGAGGAAAGGAGGAGGAATTCTGTTTTGGAGGGATTCAGGATCAGTTGATGAGTTACCATCCAGTTTTGAATGGAGTCGAGGGTAGAGCTAAGGAAGGAGAGATCGTGATTGGAGGCCACCTTAAGGTAAATCTGAGTGTCATCCGCATATAGATGATAGTGGATCCCGGATTTACTCAGCAGATTTCCCAACAGTTCTAAATAGAGATTGAACAGTGTGGGCGCAAGTATGGAGCCTTGAGGAACACCTTGACTGACTGCTACAGGAGCTGAAAGACTGTTCGCTATTTTGATCATTTGGGATCTATCAGAGAGGAAGGAGGCAAACCATTTGAGCACAGTGCCCTCCATGCCCATTCTCTGTTGAAGGGTGTTAAGGAGAGTGTTGTGATTGACAGTGTCAAAGGCTGCAGAAAGGTCAAGAAGAATTAGAAGACAAGACTCCCCTGAATCGAGTATCCGCAGCGCGTCATCAATCACTAGCAGCAGGGCTGTTTCAGTGCTGCGGTTTTGAATGAAGCCAGACTGGAAATTGTCAAGAAGATCATTTTCCTTGATATGGCGAGAGAGTTGTTTCACTACACATTTTTCTGTGATTTTCGCAAGAAAGGGTAGGTTAGTGATGGGACGGTAGTTGTTGAGGTCGTTCGCATCAGCAGTGGGTTTTTTTAGCAGAGGGGTGACCTGCCCAGTTTTGAAGGACACAGGAAGGGAGCCTTGACTGAGGGAGAGGTTGACCAGAGTGGTCCAGTAGGAAAGAGAATTAGTATAGAAGTCAATGGCAATGGCACTAGGGATGGGGTCAAGAGAATGGTTAGAGGGCTTTGTATCAAGGATGCATTTGAGGAGAGCATCGTCAGAGATGGGGTCAAAGTTTTGCCAAATGGTTAAGGATTTGCACTCCTCTGTGGGGGTAGGATGAATGACCTGATCTACAAGTGCTTTTACCTTTTCGTCAAAGAATATAGCGAATTCCGCTGCTTTCTTTGTGGAATCTTCCAATTTGGAGGTTGGGGGAGAGCTGTTAGGGTTCTTGATGAGGTCGAATAGTTTTTTGGGTCTATTTTTGGCTGAGTCAAGGAGGGATTTGTAGTGCGACGCTTTTCCAAGGAAGATGAGATTGTGGTACTTGGATCTTGCTGAACGAAGCGTGGCCAAATTTTCAGTGGAGGGAGCTTGTCTCCATTGTTTCTCAAGGGCTCTTATGAACTTCCTTTCTTCATAGAGGGATTTGTTGAACCAAGGTACTGAGGGAGTGGGCCTTTTCTTTTTGCTTTGGAGAGGAGCGACATTATTGATTTCGACTGCAAGGACTGTGAGGCATTGGGAGGTGAGTTCGTTGACATCTAGGTCCGGGTCTAGCCTTGGAAGTGATAGCAAGGCAGAATTACAGAGGGTACTGAGGTCAATATTTTTAGTGTCACGGAACCAGGAAGTAGCCCTCTTAGGCTGGCCAAGAGTTATAGAGTGTGATAGGTGAAGAGAGAATGGGATGAGGAGGCGGTCCGACCAGTCTACATGAATAGGGGTAGCGATAGTCAGAAAGCCTGCTTTAGAAATGACAAGGTCTAGGATTGAGCCTTTAGAGTGTGTTGTTTCTGTGCAGTGTTGGATAAGATCGTTTGCAGAGAGGAAGGTGGCCAGCAAATTCGCATTTGTGTCTTGAGGCGAGCCCCAGTGGACATTGAAGTCACCCACGAAGATCTGATTGTCACTTTGCGTGAATTGGTCGCTGATGCAGTCCGTGAGTTCCTCCATAAACGAAGGGCTGCTACCAGGCGGGTGGTAAATAGCATGGAATCTGAGAGGTGAGCGGTGGTGCAATTGAAGCTCAAGTGATAGGCATTCAAAAGTGTGGCAGGAGCTGTTAGGAAGAGCCTTAAGTTGAAGGGAGTTTCTAAAGATGACCGCAACACCTCCCCCCACTTTGTCAATTCTGTCATTACTGAGTATAGAATAGCCTGTGGGTACAAGGAGATCAAACATAGAGTGAGAGGTATCGTTGAACCAGGTCTCTGTGAGGAAGATCATGTCAATATTGTGCTGGTTGATGGTATCGGAGATTTCAAGTTTGTGTTTTATTGCAGATCTGCAGTTGTGGAGCAGACAGCGCAGCTCTGACGCAACTGTTTTGGTGACGGGGGCACTTGGGCTATGAGGGGTGATAGGGATATTGTGCTTATATGAGGGCGCTCGGGAGGATTTAGGTGGGCGAGTGGTTCTGACAGAGGAGATGGTCGGAATAGTGTAGATTACAGGGTTACTGGGAAGTGGAAGTGAAGGAAGGGTGGCGTTCGAGTGCTTGTGTGGATTTGCAGACGACTGGCTATGTTTAGCTATAGTGGGGTGAGGTGGTGAGGTGCATCTCGTGGAAGGGTGAGTGTTAGCCAAAGGAATTGAGGTGTGTGGAAAAGTCGAGATCTTGGAGCTTAAAACTAAAATGGTAGCTTCAAGTTGGGAGATGGCGGTGATTAGAGAGCCTAGCTTTTTTTCCAGAGAGAGTAAGGAAGAGCACGGCGTAATGGGTGGCTCGATGGAAACAGGAGGGGGTGCACTAGGCAGTGTACGGCAGGAAGAGGTGGGGGAACGGGAGGGGAGTAGAGGTATAGGGTTCAGAGGTGGGGAAAGGTTTAGGGTGAGAGCAGGAGTTGGTGCACCAGGGGTGAGAGGAGAGTTGTTGTTGTTGGCGTTGCAAGAAGGATAGGAATTAAGGGCAGAACTAGGGGGCGATAGTAGAGGAGTGGGGCGGTGGGGCGATAGGAGAGGGGAGGAGTGTGAGGAGTCGTAGGGATTAGGGAGGTATGAAAGGAAGGGGGGGGAGTTGGATAGAGTTGGATAGGTCCTGGCAGCTGAGTGAGGTGGCTGTGATGGAGCGGGTATCGGGCAGAATGGGGGGGATTGGGAGAAAGGGAAGTTGAAGAAAGGAAGTGATTCTGCTCGGTCCGAGGGAGGGAAGGGGTTACCAGGGGAGGAAAGGGGGTAGCACAGCAGTGCTGGAGGAGAGTGGGGAGGGAGAGAGATGGAATGTATTTGCGGGGAAATCGGGGTACATAGTGAGGGGAGGAGTGGGCGGAAAAGAAGAGCGGAGGAGGGAACAATGGGAGCGTAGGGAACATAGACAGGGGGAGAGGGCTGGAGGAGAGGTGGTCTAAGGAGGGGGGTGGCCGGAAGCGATAGGGGGGAGGAGATGAGAATGGAGTGCCGGGACGGTGCGGAATGGACGAGGAGCGTGTTAGCTAGAGGTAAGGCTGAAGTGAAGAGGGGAGGGGCACACTGTGAGGGGGGAAGAATGTGAGGGAAGGTCCGAGGGGAGAGATGAGGGTCGACCTGTGCCTCCCCAGGGTGCAGCCTGTTGGAGAGTGGGGGGGTCAGGGGAGGAGAAAGGGAGTAATTGGTGGAGCTAGATGGAGAGTCAAGGGATAGCCCGGTAGCAGGGGAGGGGAGTAGGGAAGGGAAGAGGCGGTCAAAGAGAGAGAGACAGGAGTCTTTGGCTTGGATCATAACAGTACCGTTGTTATAGAGTGAGATAGTGAGGGAGCCGTTAAAACACGCAGAGGGGGACATTTTTAGCTGTTTCCCATGGGGGATAGAGGAGGAGGAGGTGACGTTAAAGGAATTGTAAAAGCTGGTAGACCAAGAGGGTATGTCGTGCGTGAAAAAAATTAGATCGTTTTTGAGCCCCCCATATCGACCATTGTAAAACTGATCGACAAAAAGGGAATCGGGGAAATATTCAATGGTGTTATGCTTGAAACGTTTTGTTGCAGCTTTAGACAGGTTAGAAGGGTAGATAATTTTGTAGCAATTAATTCCAGACTTAATTCGAGCGGTGGCCATGTTGGGAAATTGTGGAGGAGGAGGGTGGTGGGGAAAAGGGAAGGGTGTTACTAGGACGGTGGCGGTGAGGAGAAGTATGAGGGCAAGAAGGGGGCACGTAATCCAGACATCGGGTGAAGGAACCTGAGTTATAGTGGAGACAGGAAAGTGAGGCGATTAGGGATAGGTTGTTACTTCAGAACAGGGCTGATTCAACAAGATAGGATAGGAGATGGAGTGGTGTAAGGGGAAAGTCACTGTACTTATCATCCTGAGATATAAACCACATAAAGCACAGCATCACAATAGGTATCAAAGACATTGTACGCCCCAAATCTCAACAGTCTCATATTAGATACTTATCTCCTAAGTATCGGCATCATTATGGGCAAAAAGCACAGGGTGGAACATAATTACACTAGCATCACCCAAAGTATGCCAGAACCTCAAAATCATAAAACACAATTTAGAGGTAGCCAGAACAGGGTCTGAAAAACAAACTACCAGAAATACATTTCCTATCACCACAAATACACAATGGGGCCTGGCGCCCTACAAACCACCAGGAACCCCTAGTCAGCTGGCCATCCCAAAGGGGCTCAAATGCCCTGTGTCCAGAATGTTGGGGCTGCTGCCAATACAGCGAAAGACCAGCGTGCGTACTTGCGCAAACCTAAACGTTGCAACTGGCACTACGTGCTGCACAGCTGTGAAGAAATGGTGCAAGGAGTGCATCTCACTCCTACCTCAGACAGAACTACCTCCAAATGCCCTAAGAGTCTAGAGGACTGTACTGCACGGCGTTGGCCCGTTTTACCCATTTTGCGGTGATGTGCATGTGCCAAATGTAGGTGGTTTCCCTACAGATCGTTGTAGTTTGCTCGAGTGATGGGGCAAGGTGTGGAGTTACTCTCAGAGCCCACAATCCATAGTTGGGGTCAGAAAGAAACTGGGTGGATCGCTTTTACTCTTGCTTTGGTCTTGAAACCCCCCTCTTAGTGCAGAGTCTTGGAAATAGTCCCTGCTGGGATCTGGTTCAATTCAACTCGCCAGGTGATTCCCAGGACCAGGGGTGTTTCCCTTATATTCCCAGAGGCTCTCACCTTAATGCTGCGTTTGTACAATCTTGTCTTCAGGTGCCCCCAGTGGTGCTCTGTCGGACCTCCGAGTAGGGGTCTCTAGAGTTAGTTTTCCAGGGGCCCCAAGTCAAAGGGCCTCGCCAGTTTTGTTCCTTGACCCCGATCAGGTCACCGGTGTTCCGCTTTCCTTCTCTCCGCAGGGTGTCAGAGGCACGCACGGCTCAGCTCAGCGGAGTGGGGCCAGCCGCTTCGGGTCCTCCCTGGGGACTCGTCTATTTTACGGGCTCCGTAGTCCCCGGGATGGCGCAGTCGTCACAGAAGACGGGGTACGTCCTTATCCAAGATGGCGCAGTCGTCACAAAAGACGGGGTACGTCCTTATCCAAGATGGCGCAGTCCTCACAGAAGACGGGGTACGTCCTTATTCAAGATGGCGCAGTCCTCACAGAAGACGGAGTACGTCCTTTTCCAAGATGGCGCAGTCTTCACTCTAGACGGAATACGTCCTTATCTAAGATGGCGCAGTCTTCACTCTAGACGGAGTACGTCCTTATCCAAGATGGCGCAGTCTTCACCCTAGACGGAGTACGTCCTTATCCAAGATGGCGCAGTCTTCACTCTAGACGGAGTTCGTCCTTTTCCAAGACGGCCGCCTCATACGTTTAGATACGGATTGCCCCTAATGCAGATGTCTCCACTGGAGAGGGAGCGTGTCATCACCAAGATGGCGTACGACCTCACTGGCGACGGTTGTGACCCTGTGGGAAAATGGCTCCTCCGGTTACCCGTTCAGACGCCAGGTACGGAGTGGGCGCGTTCGCTGCTCCCTCATCTAAAATGGCGGCTTTCACTGCAGGGCACAGCTGACGTCCCGACTCAATATGGCGCAGATCCTTACCCAAGATGGCTTGCGGGTGGATATTAATTTGGGACTTAAATAACATTGCCCGCCACTTATAATACACCTTTGGTTGTATTCCTATGCTTCTGCTCTAGATTTTAGGGGTTAATAATATTGGATGGGTAATATATCTTATATACTATGAAATTGACATTAATTATATATGAGCAGACTGCATGTTTAAAATCACACACGACTATGTGTTATAATATTTGTTATAATAATTTATAAAAATTGGAAAGTGATGGTTACACATATCTATACATGTGGTTTGATGTGCTGAAATGTGTCCTATATACCATTGGCAATGCTCTTTCCCCAACATTTGTAGGTTCTGAATTTACTCATTCTGTTCCTAATCATATTTGTAAATATGTGTGTAATTTGGGTTTTAAATGTGGTGGTGGTGAGAAGTTTCTGTCTGTCCTTATGTGGTTTTCATACTGTTTTTTTAATTGTATGCTATTCGTGAGTTGCTCTGTTTGTATTTATGAATGTGAAGTGATGTTTTTGTACTTTTTTATGAGTTTGTGGATATATGTTATATTATGTGTTTTTCACTAGCCCTGAGGAAGTTCACATATGGTGAATGAAACGCATTGGCTATCTCGTTTTTTTAGCACCAAGGAAAATAAAAAGATGATTTGGAATACATATGATTTGGAACTGGACTTCCATTAGAATAAATTGTAATTTATCAGTGCAGCGTTAGATGGATTCACATGGCTACATAAACACGGAGATAGGCTGGGTCATCTCCTTGCGTGGTTGGTTAAGAAAGATTCACCATCCATGATATTGGCACTTACAAAGGTGAATGGCAGGATGGTCTCCATCCAGAGGTGATAAATCAGTACCTGAGTTCTTACTTGGCAGAGACCTATAAAAGCTATAGGCGGGGCCCCGACTGACCCCTCCAAAGATTCCTAGCGGGATTCATGCTCTCCAGGCTGTTGGATGACAGTCAGGACGCATTGGAGGCAAACATTACGGAGGCAGAAATTTGAGCAGTGATTTGTGACATGCCATGTAACAGAACCCTGGGAGCAGATGGACTCCCACTGGAGTTCTACCGTGCATTTGTTGCCCCGATGTAGGTTCACCTGCTGGAAGTATTCCCGGAGGCCCGCAGTGTGAGTCTGTTTCTGCAGTTAATGAGGGAGGCAGTCAGAATTATGTTGCCCAAGCCTGATAAGAGACCCCTTATTACCTGGATCCTCTCACCCATTGTCTATGATAAACATTGTTATGAAAATATTTTAAAAAATATTGCCCAATCGAGTCAAAGATGCAAAAGGGGCTTTGGTGCATGAGGACCAATGTGGGTTTATTTCCACCAGGAGTTACCATGATGAAAATCCGACGGGTAACTCATGTTATGCATGTGCTCCATGGATCGGACTCTAAAGGTGCTCTAGTCTTAGACATGGAAAAGGCATTTTCATATGATGCGCTAGGGCTATATGATGGAGGTCCTTAAAAGGACGTGATTTGGGGCTTGCAGTGGGTAGCACTGTTATATTTGCACTCTGCGGCATGAGTGTGCATGGGGGGGTGTATGTCTCAAGCAGCTGGGTGGTTGATTGGGGGACCAGACAGTGGTGCCCGCTCTCCCTGCTGTTGTTTCGGACCTGTTGGCCATTCGTCTTCGAGGGGCATTAGCAGAGTGGGGCATAAGGAGAAGGAACAATACACATGTGTTGTCACTATACATGGACGATATCCTTCTTTATTTAACGCAACCTCAATATAGCCATCTCAATGCTACTTGTAGAGTTTCAGATGTTCAGGGAGGAGTCAGGCCTATATGTTAATCAGGGTAAGTCATTATTGTTCCCATTGGCACAGATGTCCACAGTTCTGGTGGAGGGGCTTCTGCAAGGGAGAATTTGGCGGGAGATAGATAAGTCTGCTATTTGGGTATCCAGAAAGTACACATGCTCCAGCAGCAGCTGGCTTATAATGCACAGAGTGGTGGAGGGGCTCTGGTTTCTTTGCGCTTTTGGAATATGCTGCCCTTGTCTACCATTGACAGTGTAGCGGTGCTAAAATTATGTCTTTCTCTACTGCATAACTCCCTCCGTCCAATACCTCATACTGTGTTTAAGAAGTTGGACAGCCTATTGGTTTTGTATGTTTGGATGGGGAAAGAAGAGTAGGGTAGGGCTGATGGTACTCAAGCTAGACCCTGAAAAAGAGGGTTGGGTCTCCCGGACCTGGAACTATATTCAATGGCAACTCAGCTCCAATAAGTAGTGCGGTGGTGTTTGCAGGAGGGAAACTGGGAGGAGAGATTGTTAGCAGGGACTCAGGGGACAGAGAACCCATCAGTCTGCCTTATGACAGGAACACACCAACCAACCACATGACCCTACATAATATGTCAAGTGTCCAAGACATGAGAATCAGTGGAGAAGTGGGTCCTGCAGGCACTGCCCTTTACCAGGGACATAAGCTTGGGATGTCTACAGCAGCTCATTTACATTGGTCTAGACATGTCCTTGAGACGGTAAAAGAAGGGGGGATTTGCACCCTGTTTGGTGACCTATTTCCAGGAGACACCTGTATAACATTCCAGGAGGAGCAGAAGACCTTCTGGGACGGAGGGGGACAGTTTTGGGGGTTTGCTACATTGACCAAGACATTTTGGAAATATGGACTAGGTTCCCTGTGGCCCCAGCAGTGCCACAGATGCAGATAGTCTTACTAGGAAGAAGATTCTAAGCGAGAACTGTCTCCAGATTAAATTATATGCAGCATTAAAACAAGACAGGACCTGAGTAGAGCCCTCGATCAAGATGAGTTTATTGCGTCTTGTTCCCTTCCCTAAGGATGGTAAGATGCAGAGACGGTTTGCACACTTGGGGCTTATACTGACCATAAGGCGGGGGGGTGCCATCCACTGGATGGAGAACGTGGGGACTACAGTGTTAGCATGGATGAGAGATATTAAGGAATGGGCGGTGGGACAGGAGCATAGAATGAGGGAGGCGAGGGAGATAGAATTAGAAGGTGGAAGAGGATAGTAAGATATGGAACGAGGACCAAGCCACCCAGCTGAGCATGGATGAGGGGACCCGACGGATTAGGGCGGGGAAAAGGATATTGCAAAGTGATATGGAAATGTTATCTGGAGCAATGGGAGTGCAATCAAAATGGACTTCATTCCGTCACTGTTCTTTGGTCGTAGAAGACGGGGTTTTGCCTCTATATGCTGAATTTATGAATAAATAACAAACTAAATAAAGTTACTAAAAAATGTTTCTCACTGCACACTGTCAATTCAGGATTTGGTTTTACGCCCCACCACTTTCCCTCTATCAAGGTTCACCAACAGATACTGGGTGACTGAGGTAAGTGGGAAACAATGCACATTTTTAACAGAAACAAATAGCATAATTTGAACATTCTGAATGCCAGACAGCCAATTAGATTAAATAACTGGATTGTCTTTACCCATTAAATTAACAAATGCCAGGAAAGTGCTGCTTAAATCCTCCCAGGACTTCAAGACACAGTTTTTCCTTGGACAAATGCTAGGCAGGCGGTTTCAGTTCCCCAAGACTTGAGGACACAGTATGCATACAAACAAAAGTCTCATTTTTACCTCCAGTGTACATGGAAATAGTATGACTTCTCTTTCTTAATTTACCATATGTATTCTTTCTTCAACATCTACAGACCTGACTCAACCAAACGTCAGCTTACCACCCTCCTTCACGATGTCAAAGCCTACATAGCCAGTGCCTCCACTCTGACACCCAGGTTTGTAATCCAAGACTGTAATGAGGCACTTTCTCATGAACATGTTATGCTGCTACGGCCCCAAATACCATACCCTCTTCTTCAAATGCCAAGTGACACACACAGGAGAGGCAACTCTCCTTTTATCGGGTGCTGCAACTGTCACAAGACTTCTGTATATTGCCTTCATTATAAAGCTAGCAGAGGGTGCGCCATCTCAACTGGCCACTCCACACTGTGTGACATCAAATATAAGGAATGCCATGAACCAGTGTCTATATTGCTGTCCTCCTCAAAATAAGCGAGGCCTCATGAGGTCATCAGAGTTCTTGCGGGTCATGCAGCACTCCCACTCTAGAGATGCAGCCAGCAGTGACACATGAGCCCAGCACTTGTGATACATGAATTGAAATTGAGAAAAGTGTAACCATGGAGTACACCAACACCAACCGAGTACACTGGACCCTCCAAAAGTACAGACTAGCCTGTGCCGCTGTCAATTTCACTGAGAAATCATACTCACTATTGCTTCTCCTTATGTTACTGTTTTCACACAGGTCCTTAATTTGCTAACAAAAATCTGTAGTTAAAAGGAGGGGCATAACGGCTATAAGGAAGACTGCTTTTAGCATCATCAGCCTTAAGAAGCAGCTGAGAGTGGGCTTGAATGGTATATATACAAGGAATGGCAATACCAAGTTACGGTCTCATCACAAATGGTTTGAGAGAAAACGTGTCAAACCTTCAATGGATCACATTATTGGTGACATAAAAGGATGGTTGGTCAGCTAACCACAGAAAGGGCTAAGGGGCCGACAAGTAACTTTTCACTCTACCCATTGCACTACCTTGATGGGCTAAAAAGATAACAAACAAAACGTTGGAAACTTTGGGTTGTAAGGGTCAGAGTCTTGGGCATCACACCAAGAACCAAATTTGTCTCAGCATAGATGGACTTTCTGGAATGATGTCTGGCAGAAAGGTTAAGATTCACCATCTCAGTCAGCAATTTAAATGCATTCTGTCTCCAGGAATGAAGGTGTAGGTTGTGGAGATTTGGATGCAGGACCTTGCCATGCTGCTGAGACAGGAGGTTCTCCTGATGCAGAAGCCTAATAGGAGGGCAAATGCTCGGGCTCAGAAGCTCTGGGCACTACACTTGCCTGCTCTGGCACAGTACAGAGCAGTCAAGATGACTTGGGCACCGTCTTTCCTCATCTTCTTCAGAACTCAAAACAGGAGAGGCATCGACGGGAAGGAGTCCCTTGCTCTTTTGTAGCCAGAATGCACCTCCTTGGAGGAAACTCCAGTGCTCAAAACTACTGACAGGGCGTGCTCCAGACAATGGTGCATAGATCTAGCTCAAGCTCCACCCTGTGCTTGATGATACACTGCACAACCTCAAGATGGATACATCACTTATGATCTACAGATGATCAGTTTGTCTCCTCTGGCGTTCAGTGACCTGCCCTGTCAGGTGGCTGGCAACAAGGAAGATTTGCAGTTGTTCCAGCCACCTCCAGAGCCACGATGGTGTAGGGTGAATGGACCAAAAGTGCCTGTAGTTCCCTCACACAGCATGCTCAAGTAATGGCAATGATGAAGGTGGTCATTAGCATTAAAAGCCGTAAGGAACAACGGTGTATAAGCTCAAAGGTCGTGCACTTGAGAAAAGTCAAGATCAAGTTCATATCCCTTTGGGGCATAACAAGTGATTTGGGGGAAAACATTAGTCCATCCACATATAAAACACATCACAGCTGGTGACTTAAATGTAACATGGCTAGTCAGGTTAAAAGACAAAGGGTGACAGGGCTGATAGAAAACCTTTTAACATGCCCACTACAAGGTCTTTCTAGCCTAATGAATGAACAAAGAAAAGAAAATCAGAAAGTCTAGCTGTAACTCAACTTTGTGAAAGGGCATTTGGCAGCGGGGATGATATTCACCACTTCAACCGGCAAGTAAACACATATAAATGCTGCTGCTGAATCTCTGTATATGGAGGTCTAGGTTGTGGAGACTTGGATACTGGACACTGCCCTGTTGATTAGACAGTAGGCCCTTTGAAGTGCAAATGTTCAGGCTCAAGACCTCTGGGTACCATACTCTCCTAGCCTACTGTGGGATAAAGAAATTACTTGCCCAGGTCTATCTTGATCTTCCTCTAAGCTTGAGCGAGGACAGGTATCGGTTGCCATGCCTATAGGAGTCCTTCTTTCCATTCCAGCTTGAAAGTTTCACTTAACAAGGGCCATGGAGGAAACTCCAGCATGTAGAATTGTTGACACTGCACACTCCCAACATTGGAAAATAGATCTAGCAAAGACTCACCCCACTGTTCAAAAACACCATGGACCACCCCAGGATGAAGACACCACTAGTGGACCACCAGACAAGGCCTCCTCTGTTTGTCCACTCTAGCATTCAGAGACTCTACCAGTTGGTGACAACCAGACTACTTCCAAAGGTATAGTGCCTCGTGACACAAGATTCAGGGCACCACTCTGGCCTTTTTGTAGAACCACCTGGCAGTCAGGTCATCAGTGAAGATTTTCACCAGCCTGTCACTGGTGAATGGCAAGAGTGCCTTTAGGATCTGACAAATCACACAAAGCTGCTGAAGATGATATGGAGATGGCTCTTTGCTGGAGACCAGAGGCTTCTAATCTTCAGCTCTTCCAAATGATGCCCCAATCCTGCAGTGATGAATCTGTCACCACCATAATCTTTGAATGGAGGAGGGAGAGTGGCCTGACAGAGGTTATCCTGGCAGTTCTGAGCCGTCCACTGCAAGATATGGATGGAGGCCAAGAGGCGTCCCTGATGCCGGGCCCACTGGGATCGAAGGTTTCACTGTAGGGCCCATATAAACCACAAGGCATTCAGGGTGAGAAGGATGCACGAGGCCCAAAGACCAAGAACCCTAGGAGTTTTCCTCACCTATTCCCGATCACTAAATGTGTTTAGAAATGGATACCAAATCAGCATATCAAAAGGTCATTCTTTAGGCATCACTACCAAATACCAATGTGGAACCCTGTGAACCAATGTTTAGATGCCATAAACTGGTCACAAAACACTGAAAGGTTACTGATTCTGGGTGTTGTAATCTACTCATGAAAGGGAAAGGGCGGCCCTGGGACCCCTTCAACTTTGTTACTGTAAAAAAAGGATTGTCTTGGAGCACCTCTGCCACTCTCAAACAAATTACAAAACAAAATTGTTTACATTATTTAAAGACGATCACAGACATGTTGACCCTATCTGGCCACGACAGACATAAGTATCATTTTTGATGCAGTACTGTCACTTGAGGCACAGATAAATACATTATCTTCATCTTGCTTTTCATTCTAAAAATGTTAAAGAAAGTGCTACCTTTTATCCTTCCAGAACTTAATAAAACTGTGATCATCTCCTTAGTCTTGTCAAAGCTGGATTATTGTAATGTCCTTTATTCTGGGCATTAAACAGAGATCACTAAATAAGATACAGAGGCTACAAAATGATGTTTGCCATCTTTTGAAACATACTCCTTAATCTGTAGCTGGCGCTTTGGTGGAGTTTCATTGGCTCCCGTTACGAAAGAGGGATTGCCCTTAAGTCATCGTGTTTGGCACATACAGCGCTAAATGGTTCAGCCACAGGTTATCCTAAAAGCAAGTTTAGCTGATATTGCCCCAAGAACCCCCTTCAGTCTGCCACGTCCAGGTCAGTGATAATGTCTAGGATTAAAAAAGAGGCCTGGGGTATCCATACTTTTGTTCAATCCACATGTGTTCTTTCGAGTAGTCTGCCCTGGCACATAAACAGTCAGACCTATCTGCTTTGTTTCCGCAAGCACTTAAAATGTGGCTATTTTTTTCTTCTCTATACACGGTAGGCCTATGTGCTAGTATTTAGTGGCACTGTGATTGGATGTTAACTTCGCTAGCACCAAGACGCTCTTTAGCAATTGCACGCACTAGAAGTATGCAAGTCAAATTAACCAAATCAAATCTCTGTGATTGCAGCCATACATGGGGTTGCAAATTGTAACCTGCTTAATCAATCATAGGCAGGTCGTTCAGTTACCCTCCGTGATTTGGTATTTTATGAACCTACCTATATATATGTTGGTTCCCAAAATACTATTACATGAGCAAAAGATCGGTGTGCAAACATAACTTTTTGCAACTGGAATAAACATACAGCAGCCCTTAAATCGGGTGGCAGTTCCATTTTGTGCCTGCTACACCCTCATCAGGTAGGCCCCCTTTCTTTATCAAGGTCATGTACTCAATCAACAACCGATATTGCAGACTTTCATACCGCTTCATTGTTGTTATTAAAAGTTAAAATCAGAATGGAATGGTTTCTTACCTGTAACTCCAGTTCTCTCGTAGGGGTATTTCCATGATAGTCATAAGCACTGAATAGTTCCGCACGCCTGCGGGGACCCCGGAGCACTGTTGTGTAGTATATTCTTAAGTGCAATCATCAGCTCCTTGACAAAAAAGGTCTGTGAAAAACACTTAAGAATAACAATGTGCAGCCTATGTGAACAACTACACAGACCAAATTGTTAGAAGAAAAAACAGTTGTAGTGTAAATTCACGTTTAAACCTCTATTTATTCTATAAATACATAAATAAATACATTCTCATATTTTATTTACACCTCTCATGAGAATAAAACAATGTAGGGAAGTGTAGCCCATAGGCTGCCATTATACAGAATGAAAATAGAGCTGTGCCTTTAAGAAAGTAAAGTCTTCCTGTTTCCCATCATGCACAGCAAAAGGCAGTTGCCTCAGTTCTTTTTTGGAGGCTATTAACCTGACATGAAGAAAAACAAAACATTTGTTGGAGTACCAACCTCCATAATATTCATGTTCTATGTCAACTCCACCGGGGAGGAGGGAGGGTTGCTTATGACTATCATGGAAATACCCCTACGAGAGAACTGGAGTTACAGGTAAGAAACCATTCCTTCTCTCGTAGGGGATTTCCATGTATAGTCATAAGCACTGAATAGAGTAGCAAGCCCATCCCCATAACCGCGGTGGAGTAGATATAAGAATACTGAGAAAAACATGAATCATGCAAACAAATTCTTGAGCAAAGCCTGCCCAACCTGAGCATCTGCCCTAGCGTCTGTATCAAGGCAGTAATGCTTAGTAAAGGTATGGACCGACCTCCAAGTGGCAGCCTTGCATATTTCTGCCAAAGGGACATTTCTCATCAAGGCTACAGTAGCTGCTTTCCCTCTGGTAGAGTGGGCTTTTGGCCTACCACCAAGGGATTTGTTTGCTAACTGATAACATAACATTATACATGAAACAATCCACCTGGATAACGATTGTTTAGATTTGCCCAAACCTGTTCTGATTGGGCCATAGTTAATAAAAAGCTGTTGTGATTTTCGAAAGCTTTTTGTCCTGTCCAGGTAAAATTTCAAGACTCTCTTTACATCCAGAGAGTGCAGAGTTCTCTCAGCAGGGGTAGCTGGATTCTGAAAGAAAGTCGGTAATGAAATTGTTTGGTTCACATGGAAGTCGGAGACTACCTTAGGTAAAAATTTTGGATGAGTTCTCATTACCACTTTCGCAGAATGAAAAACCGTGTAGGGTTCCTGAGCGCAAAGGGCCTGGATTTCGCTGACCCTACGCGCTGAAGTGATTGCCACCAGAAAAGCAGCTTTCCATGTGAGATGCTGCAGCGATGCCTTATGTATCGTCTCGAATGGCGGCAGCATCAGACGTGATAAGACAACGTTCAGTTCCCATGGAGGAGAAGGCTTTCTAATGGGAGGAAAAACCTTCTTTAAACCTTCTAGGAAATCCTTAATAATCGGAATCCGAAAAAAGGAAGTTTGTGAAGGACTCTTTCTGTATGCCGTTATCGCCGCCAAGTGAACTTTTATTGACGACAGTTGTAAGCCGGATTTTGCCAAACTTAACAAGTATGGCAGGATAGATTGTTCCCCACAGGAAACCGGGTCAATGTTGTTGTGTAAACACCAAATGCAGAATCTCTTCCACTTGCTTGCATAGGCTGATCGTGTGGAAGGGCGCTTTGCTTCCTTCAGAATTTCCATACAGTCCTGAGGTAGGTTCAAGTGTCCATATTGCACTAGCTCAGGAGCCATGCTGCCAAACTCAACGATGAGGGGTTGGGATGAGATATCTGCCCTCTGAACTTTGTGAGAAGGTCCGGACGATATGGTAGCCTGATGTGTGGTTTGAGTGACCGGTGAAGAAGGTCTGGGAACCACCACTGGCGTGGCCACTCCGGAGCAATTAGGATCATTTTGGTCTGAGCATTGGACAGCTTCTGGAGGACCGCCGGAATCAGGGGAAGCGGTGGAAAGGCGTAAAGAAATGCTCCTGACCAGCTTATCCACAGGGCATTCCCCAGTGTCCCTGGATGGTAATATCTGGAGGCGAAGTTTTGGCATTTTTTGTTTTCTGGGGTTGCGAATAGGTCTGTAGAGGGGGTACCCCAGAGTGCGAAAATGGAATGAACGACGTCGTCGTGTAGTACCCATTCGTGGTTCTCGTCCATTACCCGACTGAGGGCATCCGCTTGAACATTCTGGATGCCGGGCAGGTGAGTTGCCACTAGTGACAGGTTCCTGGCTAGAAGCCAATGCCAGATTGTCTGAGCCTCTCTGGATAAAATTCTGGACCTGGTGCCTCCTTGTTTGTTCACGTAGTACATAGTGGCCACGTTGTCTGTCTGGAGAAGGAGAGTTTCCGTTCTCAGAGAGGGAAGGAAGGCTTTGAGCGCAAGGTGGACTGCGCGAAGTTCCAGCAGGTTGATGTGATAGAGACTCTCTCTCTGTGACCACTCGCCTTGGACTCGAAGATGTTCCATGTGCGCCCCCCATCCGATCAGTGACGCATCTGTTACGATGGTTTGAGATGGAGGCCGTTGTTGGAACGGAATCCCCACCAAGAGATTGCTGGGTAAACACCACCACTTGAGGGATTGTAGGGTGTGAGGAGAAAGAAGGACTTTGTTCTCCCAATCGTCCCTCAGTTGACACCACTGATCCTCCAGATTTTCCTGCAATGGTCTCATATGGAAGCGAGCATTGGGAACCAGATGGATACAAGACGCCATCGAGCCCAGTAGAGAAGCTATTATTCTTGCAGTGGCTTGAGGTCTTTCCTGCAGTTGTTTGCACTTCTGGAGAATCGATAACCGTCGTTCCTCCGAAGGAAACACCTTTCCTAGCCTGGTATCTACAATGGCCCCTAAGTAATGCAACCTCTGAACAGGTGTTGCTGTAGATTTCAGGAGATTGACTTGAAGACCAAGTTTTTGCAGCAGTTGTAGAGTCCATTCGAAATGTTGCTGTGCCTCGAGACAACTGGAGGCCTTTATGAGCCAATCGTCTAGATAGGGGTAGACGAATATTCGCTGTTTCCTCAAGTGGGCGGCTACTACCGCCATGCATTTGGAAAAAGTTCTTGGCGCTGATTTTAGGCCGAAAGGTAGAACTGCAAATTGGTAATGGCGTTTTCCGACGGTGAACCTTAGGAATTTTCGATGTTTCTTGGTTACTGGGATATGAAAGTAAGCGTCGCAAAGATCTATCGCACATAGCCAGTCGCCCTGACGTAGATGTGGATACATTTGGTGTAAGGCTAACATCCTGAATTTTTCTTTGCGAATCCATTTGTTTGCTGTCCTCAGATCTAAGATGGGACGAAACTCTTGTTTGTCTTTTTTCGGTACAAGGAAATATCTCGAATAAATCCCCTTCCCTTGTTGGCTGATGGGAACGGGTTCTATGGCTCTTTTTTGCAATAGGATATTGACCTCTAACTGTAGAGCTTCGAGATGGCGGTTGGCTGTTTTGGGTGGAACAGATGGTGGAGAACTGGTGAATCTGAGAGCGTAACCATGTCTCACAATATTCAATACCCAGGCGTCTGTTGTGATGCGTAGCCACTCGTCCAGATGATTTGAGATACTTCCCCCTACCGGAGTGGATAACGGAGGAGGGGGAAGCAAAGATTCAGGGCTTAGACGTGGGAGCCTGTCGAGTTGCCTGAGTTTGAGGTGTTGAACGACCCCTTGTCGACCTCCGCTGAGTAGAGAAACCCCTTTGATGCTGCTGTTGTTGCTGCTGCTGGGGGCGCGAAGACATCCAGTGTGGCGACTGATACCGGTGGGTGAAAAGTCGTCGTTGATATGGCCGGAAAACCTTTCTTTGTTCTTTCGGTCTTTCCATGCCTACCGCTTTCAAGGTATCTAGTTCAGCTTTCATTCTAGCCATCTCGTCATCGGCATGAGAACCGAACAAGGTGGAGCCCGAGAAAGGCAGGTTTTGTATTCTCTGCTGCGCTTCAGGTTTGAGTGATGTAAGTCTCAACCATGCATGCCTTCTGAGCGCTATCCCGTGTGCATAATTGTGTGCGGATAGCACCGAAGAGTCAGCTGCAGCACTTATAATTTGGTTAGACACCATGGCTCCCTCACCCACGACCTCCAGGAAATCTTCCCTTTTATCCTTAGGAAGATGTTCCGCAAACTGCATTAAAGAGTCCCAAAGGGCACGGTCGTACCGCCCTAATAACGCAGTAGCGCTGGCTGCCTTCATCGTGACGGCTGCAGTAGAGCATACTTTTCGTCCTGCAGCATCTATCTTTCTGCTCTCTTTATCTGGAGGTGAAGAAGAAGATGGTGAGGTTGAATGCAGTTTCTTTGCCGCTACTATGACCACCGAATCAGGAACTGGGTCCGACCTCAAGAATAGAGGATCTTGTTCTGGTGGACGATATTTTGTCTGGAAGGAGCAGACTTTGTTGCGGCCGGTGCAAGGAAAATATCCATTGCTGGTTCAAGGAGACCTGGAACCAGTGGAAGCAAAGGTCTGGAAGATGTCCTGTGATGCAAGGTCTCGAAGATCACTGACGTCGATGGGGCAGGTACCGCCAGCGGGATGTTCAGCTTGGTTGCCCCTCGTACTAAGACCTCCTGGAACGTATTCACATCATCTATGGGGGACACTCTCGGGGACGGTGAGTCCGATAGGGTTGGAGAGTAGTCCCGTGTAGACGAAGAAGAACGCCTGTGATGTGAATGCTGAGATCTCTGTGAGTCATGACGGTGCCGAGAGGAAGAAGAGCGTCTAGAGGAATGTCCTGAACGTCTTACAGACCGCGTTGGAGTCCTCAAAACAGACTCTGAAGGCGGAGCCGGAAGAGGCGCCGTAGGTGTTACCGGCGTCTGTGGCAATGGTGATTGTCGAGGAGAGAGTTGTGGAGACGCTGGAAGGAGGATGAGTGAAGCCGAGGATTCTGAGGTTGTATAAACCCTCCTAGGTCTTTTTGATTGTCTCGACGTCGACACACTCCTCGACGTCGAAGTACGGTGACGGCGAGTGCCCTTCGCCGTCGATTCTTCTCGCCGTTGAGAATCTCTCGACGACGACCCTCGACGTCGCCGTGATGACGGTGAACGTCTACGACGTCGAGCACCCCTCGACGTTGATCGATCTCGCCGTGTCGACGGCGAACCGGATTCAGATCTCCTCGACGTGGAACGTCCTCGCCGTGTCGACGGTGACCCAGATCTCGACGGCGAAAGTCCACGCCGTCTCGACGGCGAAATCGTCATCGACGGCGAGCGATGTCTCTTTCTCGCCGGCGAACCACTCCTCGACGGCGAGCATGTTGGCGCCGTTCCTTGCCTCGACGTCGACGCCCTCGACGTCGTCGGAGACCTGTGCCGTTTTTGAGCCGGTCTGGTCGGAGTTATAGAGGAACCAGTGTGAGCCCTGGTAGAAGACTGACCTTCTCCTCGCTCTGTGGTAGAATGACCACTTTTCCTCCTGTCCTCTTTCGCCTGGAGTCGGATCTTCTCCCTGTCACGAAGGGTCCTTCTGGAGAAGGTTTTGCAGATGTCACACGACTCCGGTTTGTGGCTGGATGGAAGGCAAATTATGCAGACCCGATGTGGATCTGTTTTGGCCTTTTTTCTGCCACAAGAAGGACATTTGTCAAACAGTGAAGGCATTTCTGAAGTAGAAAAACCTCAAAATTCTGTCAGAATCTAACAGAAAAAAGCAGAAAATTATCACTCAATGTTAAAAACGTCGAGTGAAAATGAAATTCAAAAGATTTTAAATGAATTTCTGTCACAAAAGTATTTTGTGAGGTAGAGCTCAATGCTTCAGGGTCCTGTCAGAAAGGAGCCGGAAAAAAGAACTGAGGCAACTGCCTTTTGCTGTGCATGATGGGAAACAGGAAGACTTTACTTTCTTAAAGGCACAGCTCTATTTTCATTCTGTATAATGGCAGCCTATGGGCTACACTGCCCTACATTGTTTTATTCTCATGAGAGGTGTAAATAAAATATGAGAATGTATTTATTTATGTATTTATAGAATAAATAGAGGTTTAAACGTGAATTTACACTACAACTGTTTTTTCTTCTAACAATTTGGTCTGTGTAGTTGTTCACATAGGCTGCACATTGTTATTCTTAAGTGTTTTTCACAGACCTTTTTTGTCAAGGAGCTGATGATTGCACTTAAGAATATACTACACAACAGTGCTCCGGGGTCCCCGCAGGCGCGCGGAACTATTCAGTGCTTATGACTATACATGGAAATCCCCTACGAGAGAAGTCTGATTTCAGTCAGGTTCACAAACATTTGCGAAAGTGTAAGCCAACTATAATGCTTGCTTTCTTTGCACAAATTTTCAAAACTTCTACCAGATATATTCATAACCCATGGAATCCAGCGATGGCCATTTACCGTTTGGTCTATAATTTCAAAACAGCTGAACTAAAATACACCAAATTTACAACCACAACTAATAGCACTTAACACTAAGGCGGTCATTATGAACACGGCGCTAAACACAGTTGGCCGCCGTGGCAACGGTGAACAGAAGACGCCATTGGCGGTGAACCGAAAACCGCCATATAAAGATGCAAAAATCAGAATCCGCCCCAAAAAATCCCAGCCACCAGTCACAGCCAGGACCTTGTCGGCAGAAATGCAGGACCACCCACCACGCCAACGCTGAGCACAAAAACTCCCCACCCTCCAAATAATGATGCACAAATCACTGCGGCGGTCAGTGGAAGCCAAACAACCATTGGCGGTACAGACTGCCACTGCCAGCAATGGGACACAACAGTAAGAACTGCACACATTGGCAAGTCTGAAACCCACACACCTGACACACATCCACAACACTATAAAACACTCACAGACACACTCCACAATCATTTGCAATGACATTTGGACAACTGATACAGAGAACTCCAGAAGCAGACACTGAACACCACAATACACAACACCTACACCCAACCACACTAGAGCGCCCTCACCTAGATCCACACAACACACCACTCACAACACACACCATGGCACCCGCCCAAACACCCACACTTCACAGAAAGAGAGCTAAGGACCATGGTGGAAGAGATACTAGGGAAGTCCTCCCTACAAGGAAGGGGTGCCCGTTGGGAACTGACCCCCCTTATGCGACGCATTCTGGCGGTGGCGTATCCGGACTTGGATGGGCACTTGAAGGTTGCACAGCAGTCACAAGGGGGTGAGTACAGAAACCATAGCACGGCTCCTTGATGGATGTGTGAGTGTGCAGTGGTATGTATGCTGTCT
The DNA here is from genome assembly GCF_031143425.1 of Pleurodeles waltl. NCBI lineage: Eukaryota > Metazoa > Chordata > Amphibia > Caudata > Salamandridae > Pleurodeles > Pleurodeles waltl. The sequence continues at coordinate 143,409,760 of NC_090446.1, read as the reverse complement.
AGTGGCAGGGACACTGACTGATGTCCTTGTACATAATGGCCCCGTGAGGAGTAGGGTTGTAAGGGTCAGGTCTGCAGTACCTCAGGTCCTTCAGTGCTGTGGGGAATGGCTGTAGAGCAGGGTTGTGGCCACTAGTCAGGGGCATAGCCATGTGTATAGCGGTAGGTGCTGCGTGGTGGAATATTTGCAGGGTGGGTGTATGTGTGAACCACTTATGTACCTCTATTCAGCTATTTACAATTGTCTCTCCTGTTTTGTCTCCCCATCCCTGTTCTCTTGTGTTGTCCGTGTACATCAGCATAATCTGGCGAGGGAGCTGAGACACCGGCGAGTGGGGATGCAGCGGCCCATGGTTCCACGGAGGAAGAGCCATCTGACGCGAATGGGACAAGTGGGTTGGTGGGAAAGGGGAGTACCACGGGAGGCAACTACCACTGGAGGTAGTGACTCTGATACCTCATCCGATAGGAGCTCCCTGGTGGTGGCGGACCCTAGTTGGCCCACCCATTCTGTGTCATCTTCCGCCACCCCCATACCATCACCGCAATCCCATTTGCTCCCCACCGAGTTGCCCGTGCCCGCTCACCCAGAAGGGTGGGCTTCTCCTTCACCCCGGGCACCTCCTCCCCCGCCCCAGGCAGCTCTGCTGCCCTTACAGAGGCTATTGACCTCCTGAGAACCATCTCTGTAGGGCAGACAACCATGTCAATGCCATCCAGGGGCTAGCATTAGAGGTGCAGCAGACCAATGCCTACCTGGATGGCATTCACGGTGCGTGTCTGGCCTACAGAGATCTTTTCAGGCTCTGGCCTCCTCTTTGACAGCAGCCAGTGTCCCTGGTCATTCTGTCCTCCTCCATCCACCTCTACCCCTTCCAGCACCCCACTTCCCTTCATGTTTATTCCAGTTGCAAAAAGTTATGTTTGCACACCGATCTTTTGCTCATGTAATAGTATTTTGGGAACCAACATATATATAGGTAGGTTCATAAAATACCAAATCACGGAGGGTAACAGAACGACCTGCCTATGATTGATTAAGCAGGTTACAATTTGCAACCCCATGTATGGCTGCAATCACAGAGATTTGATTTGGTTAATTTGACTTGCATACTTCTAGTGCGTGCAATTGCTAAAGAGCGTCTTGGTGCTAGCGAAGTTAACATCCAATCACAGTGCCACTAAATACTAGCACATAGGCCTACCGTGTATAGAGAAGAAAAAAATAGCCACATTTTAAGTGCTTGCGGAAACAAAGCAGATTGGTCTGACTGTTTATGTGCCAGGGCAGACTACTCGAAAGAACACATGTGGATTGAACAAAGCACACATTCTGACACGCAGATACACAGCTCAACACACAAGAAGCACACTTCAAAACCCAGGCACCACACTTCTCACCACAGGCATACACACAGCCAACATACACAGGCACACCCACCAACATCCACTTCCCCCAGTGTGTCTGCATCTTCTGCCCCCCTGTCTGTCCCCTCTACATGCACACCCACAGGCACTGCACCCTCATTCAATGTTGCTGACCCTAGTCTTGCAGTCACCACAAAATCAGACACCCATTCAAGCACCCCAGACACCACACCTGTACTCAGCACAACGGCTTTAGTTGACACGTGCAGCAAACTCACCAAACTTGCAGATACACAGTCAACATACATTTACACTGGCAGCCTGTCTTGTCCCACTGTGTCCAACCCCCTCCCAAGACACTCAAACGCACCAAAACACCCACCCATCACACATCCACCACACCTCAGCATACTGTCCTGTCACCTGCAGCCATGTCACGCACATCTACACCTGTCACGACCACTCTCTCTAGCTCCAGTCCCACTCTTCCTCCAGGTCTACCCCAACTGCCCCTTAAAAATGTTTTCTATCCTGTGTTGACCTATTCGAACCCACTGGCCCAAATACCTCCCTAAACGTGCCCACCTCCTTGTCCTGTCCACTCCTCCCACGTCACAGCCCCCCCACTGTCCGCCCTTCCCATTCAAGTGCTACCTCCCCTGTGAGCAAGAGACCCCGTGCTGGCCCTGGAACATCTTCCGCACCCCAGGCCAAGTCCGCTCCACCTGCTTCAAGGTCCAGATCCAAGCCCCCTCCACCTCCAAAACGTAGGGACAAGCCCACCACTCCGAGTCGTAAGTCCCCACCTCCACCACCCCCTGTTCCCTAAGGTGTCTGGATGCCCCATTGTTGCCCCTGTGAGGTGGAGTACCTTTGCACTTGTGGGAGTCAAGTTGGGGCCAATTTGGCCCATCGGACTACGAACTATGGACTGGCCATTGGCCTCATGTTGCACTTATGTTGCCCATTGAGCTGAATTAAAAATCGTGTGGCCAGTTTGCATATGGCACACTCTGGATCTGTGGTTCATCGTTTCTTTGTTGGGGGGTGTTGTGCACATGTGTGTACTTTGGGCAGGTTGGATTTGCCTTGTGTCGGGTAAGTACCTCTTGCTGTGGGGTGTATGGCTTGTGCTGTTGTGAAGGGTTGTGGGTGCGTTGCGGGGTGGGTGGAGTGGGTGGGTATGTAACTGTGCCCTTTCTTCCCTTGTTTAGTAGGTTGCGGTACTTACCGTCTTCGTCGGCGGTCTCGGTGGTGGAGGTATATGGCAAGGAGCAGGGCTGGCATGATCTGCAGCTCATTATCTATTTCTGCTCCAGTTTGTTGTGTTTGCCTCCGGTGAGTGTTTCCTTTTAATTGGTTCATTGACGCCTGGCTTTGCGTGGCGGTGGTTCCCGACCCCGGAACTGACGGCAGTCTAGTGCTTCATTGTGTGATGGGAGGGTAGGGCCTTTCCATTGGGCTGTGGGCGGGCTCTTCCATCGTTGTCGGCACTCCTCTGCTGGCGGTGAGTGGTTTTCAGGCTGCCTGTTTTTAAGGTGGTTCATAATTTGGCGGTCCAGACTGCCTGACTGTTTGCGGTTGTTACCGCCACTGCCACCGGAGTGCTGTTTACCACCATGTTCATAATGAGGGCCTAATTGCCAATTATGTCTTGTGTATTTCTGTTCAACTGCTTCTAATAAACACCCACTACACGCAGGGAGAAATTTCCATGTGGGCCTAGGTTACTGTTTTTTCATTTGAAATAGAAAAGAATGTTGAGCAACAATGTTGCCTCCATGGCAGGTACCGTTTTGATTAAAGTACTTTTACTCCTCCGGGGGAAGCATTTTCAATCAAAAAGACGAAACAGGCTTTCTCATTACAGCGGTCTTATGGACCTTGTACCTGCCCTTTACTGAGCCTCATAGAAGGGTTAATATGGAAGTCTGAAGATGTGTTCTATATACTTTTTGCAGAAAGGTAACCTTTCACTAAATATGATGCAGATTGGATTTATTCAAGTGGAAAGCCCATCAATTTGCAAGAACGCAATTCTCCTTACAACTTTTCTGAAAATCTTTAATAACTGGGACATGAAAGTAAGACATGTGAGAAGGTGTCTTACACTAAGCAATAGAAGCTACCAAATAAATCATTGCAGACTAGAAATGTAGACACAATTTAAAAAATACAATGCAAAGGACACTACAGTGTCTTCTTGAAACTAGATTGTATCCACGTACTTCCCAACACACCACAGTTTGAATCTCTAGCACACTGTAATACGTATAAAAACCTGATGGAGAGTTTTTTGGCTTTCTTAGAGGTTGTTCATACACTCCTCAGGCAGATTCAGCTGCCTGTGCTGGATTTGTTGAGATACCAACCTGGTTAATAAATCCAGAATTCAAAGCAAAATGATGTGTATTGCTCTGATAAAAGATCTGTGAACAATCAACACTATATTAGTCACAGAGTGGCTACCACAATAATTTAAATTTTGGCTTATTTCAGACTTTTGAATTGCTTTATGGAGGAGTGCTATCTTAAAAAAATATTAAAGATATGATATGCTTTCAAACAGCTGATCAAAATATCACTCCTCTCACATTCCATCTCTTGGAACCTGGAGGGGAGATTTCGGCATTTGAATTTTTTCACTATAACACACAGACCTATTTTTGGATAGCCTACTGCTCAAAAATGCAAATAAATAATTCACTGTTGTGTGCCGGCTTGTGACCTTCTACTATACAGCTGCATACTGCTTTAGGAAACCTAGAACATGTAATGCATAATGCTGATATTCCTGGCTATCGCACTGAGCCATATTTACAGGCCAAGGACTTCTTGGAGAGCATCCTTAATAAAGTTCCTTCCTGCTTATTGAGGTACCATATAATAGTGTTATCTGAAAGAATACGTGTCTATCAAGGCAAGGTTCTTGATCTTTATTTCCTTAACTGGGGTGGAATTTCCAGACTACTACTTCAAGGTCGCTGACACTCTCATCCTCTAAAAACGAAACCTTTTGTGCAGAAGTGGTATTTGAACGGAAGCCCATTGGAATATATTAATGAGAATGATAATGTAGGAGTCACCATTACCTAAAATCCATCTTAGAAGCAGCATGTAGTGAAATCAGAAAGCAAAACTACTTAAAACTGGTTTTGATCTTCAGATATACAGTATTTGTTATTGGGTAACAGTAAGATATTTTAGATCTTAAATAAGTTTATGAAGCAAACGTTCCCTATCAATCAATCAATCAGTAGACTTGTAGAGTGCTTCTTGTAACCCGTGAGGGCATCCAGGGACTGGCAGGGTGCAGTAGATCAGCCGAATACCCAGGTTTTCAGGGATTTTTGGAACTCTGTAAGAAATGGCGGGGTTCGGAGATGAAAGGGTAGCTCATTCCATTTCTTCGATACTAAGTAGGAGGAGCGACATCTGCATTTGCTACGTCGGATGTGGGAGTGAGGGTAAGTGAAAGGGAAGTGGATCAGGGATGTCTGATGGGCTGATGAAAGATCAGTCAGTGGTTCAAGTAGGCGTGTCCACAGTTGTCTAGGGCCTTGCATGCGTGGGTCAGGAGTTTGAACTGTCATCTTTTCTGTACAGGGAGCCAGTGGAGCTTCTTGGGGTATGGGTGATGTAGGTTTGTCTAGGGGGAGATCCAGGATGAGTCTTACTGCAGTATTCTGTATGGTCTGTAGTTGTCGACAGAGGTGAACTGTGAACCCCGCATAGAGAGCGGCGCTGTAGTTCAGTTGGCTGGAGACGAGGACCTAGGTGATGTGCGTCTCGAACTTTGGGGCAGCCTTATGAATACCTTATGAAGCATGCAGAGGAAGGAGAAGCAGGAGGAGCACAGGGAGTTGAGCTGAGTCCTCAGGGTTAACTTGTTGTCCAGAAAAATGCCAAGGTTCCTAGCATGGTCAGTGAGGGTAGGAGTAAGTCCCAGTTCTGAGGGCCACCAGGATGCATCCCATGGGGTGCTTTTGTTTCAGAAGATCAGTACCTCTGTCTTGCCTGTGTTGAACTTCAGGCAGTTGTCTTTCATTCAGTAGGCGAGGTCTGTCATGCAGTTGAGGAAGTTGGTGTTGATGATGTATTCGTAGAGGGAGAGGGTGAAATGTGAGTCATCGACATAGGATACAATGTTGAGTCCGTGGTGTTTGACGATGCTTGCCAGAGGTGTCATATAAGTGTTGAAGAAGGTGGGGTACGTTCTTCCGGTGAGGAAAGCAGCAGTCCATCTGAGAGCAGCTCCTTTGCTGCCTAAGTTGTACAGCTGTGTGATGAGTGTGTGGTGGGAGACCAAACCAAAGGCTGCCAAGAGGTCTAAGAGGATCAGAGCTGCAGTTTCTCCTTGGTTGACAAGGGCTCAGATGTATTGGGAAGCCGTACTGAGGGCTGTCTTTGTGATGTGATTGCTGTAGAATTTGGATTGGGAGGAATAGAGTAGGAGGTTCCATTCCATATGTGAGTAGAGCTGTTGGATGATGGCTTTTCTAATACTTTGTCTGTGAACGGGGGCAGGGAGATCGGCCAGTAGTTGCTGAGTTCGCTGGGGTCTGCTGCTGATTTATTTAGTAGGGTGTTAACTACTGCATGTTTCCAGTTCTCAGGGAAGGTGGCCATGGTGATTGAGGTGCGGAACAAGGTTGTGAGTACGTGGCTGATTGTGGCATCATCTAGGTTGAAGTTGTTGTGAGGGCATGGGTTGGCTGTGGCCCGAGTGGACAGAGTTCTGTGGTGGTAGTGGGGTTGTTGTGCTGCTTGAAGAAATTCATGGCCTTGAGAGTTGGGGTTTGAAGTTTCTGCAGATTTTTGTGATCTTGTCATGGAAGAAGTTAAGTTTGCAAGGTTGTTACAGAGTTCCTGTGAGGGGGTAATGCTGTTTGTTGCAGCTGAGGGGGGTGGAGAATTCTTTCATGATGTTGAAGAGTTCTTTGTTGTTATTGGAGCTTGATTTATTATGTGAGGCTAAGGCCTTTTTCTTCAATCCTAACAACTGTCTGTGCTTGTCCTTGCTGGTGTGCCATCTCCTGCTTACAGTTTAGCGGTTCTGAGGTCTTCAATGTACCAGCTAGCCTCCTTGTTGGACCTTCTGTGGGTGTTGTTGGAGATGGGAGTGACACTGTTGGCACAGCTGGTGGTCCAATTTCCAGTTTCTGACCTTCTGGTCTAGGTTGTTAGAGGAGATGGGGTAGGTGGTGTTGAGGGCAATGATCCATGTGCCCTTTGAGACTTTGCCCCAGATGTGGTGGGGGCAGAGGTCTGTGAACTGGTGATGTTAAAGGGGACGATGGAGTGGTAGGTCGAGGTGAGTTTTGTGGTGTGTCTGTACCTGATGCGGTCACTAGAGGTGAAGAAGGGGTCTAGCTTGTGGCCTGCAGTGTGTGGGGAGTTGTGGACGAGTTGGGTGAGTGTGATGTTGTTCATGCTGTCAAGGAGTTTGGTAGTGTTGATGTCATTGTGGTCAGTGAGATGGAAGTTGAGGTCGCTGAGTAAAATGTCATTGTTGGAGTCTATGGCGAGGGGGGAGATGAAGTCAGCGATGAAGTTGAAGAAGGCTTGATGTGGAGCTGGAGGATGGTAGACGAGGGACAATTCCTTGATTAAGATGGGGATCCCTCCATCACGTTTATTGATGAGATTGAGGTGGGTGAGCTTGTATCCTTTGGATATTGTTGTGGCAATGTCAGGCACGGAAGAGAGGTTGAGCCAGGTCTTAGTGAGAAAGAAGATGGCAGGTATGAGGGTGGAACTGAGGTCCCTAATCTCAGTGGTGCGTTTGCATAGGGAGCGTGTGATGAGAAGGGCACCTGCAAATTGGTGTTTTTGTTAAGGTGGTATCTGTGGTGTGTTCTGGGTGGGGATGGTCGGTGGGCTGGAAAGCCAGGTGTTGCGCTGCAGATTGCATTAAACAGATCCTGGGGTGGGTGAGGCTTCTGTTGGCAGGAGGAACGGTAAGCAGGAAAACCTGGGCAGCAGCAGTGTCACTTGGTCAAACAGAAGCAACTGGATTGGGCTGGAACAAGCAGGAACTGTAGGCTACAGGCAAGTGGTAAGCTAGGTGCCCAGCTGCCTACTAGGGTGGTAACACTGACTCCTGCATTAAGTAGGTTCTGGGGTGGGTGGGGATTCTGTTGGCAGGAAGAACGGTGAGCGGGAATACCTGGGCAGGAAAACTCAGACAGCAGCAATGTCACTTGGTCAAATGGCAGGAACTGGATCAGGCTGGAACAAGCAGGAACTATAGGTCACAGACATATGGCTGGCTAGGTGCCCAGGTGCCTACACATGTGTCCTTTGCCCCTGGTAATGCTACGCACTGGAAAAATGAGACTTTGGGAAGGCAGAGCAGGGGAGACGGCTCAAATGAATATAAGCCTTCTCAGACCGATTCTCAATTTCAGAATGATTGGTGTACTTCACAAAGCCTCCTAGGCTCTTTCAAAAGTGTATTACTGGTATGCATTTTATTTGGTGCAATATGACTCTTTAAGTGCTTTCCTGTAGAAAGACCTTTCAAGCTTGTATCGCAATAAACAATGATTTCTTAATTTCAGAGAGAAGTTTTTAGAACCATTTTTTACCTTGCTTTATGATTTACTCTCTTCATTTGAATGAGAATAACTCCAAGAATGGGATTAATGCAATTTTATTAAATCAGTTACGTGCAGAGGATGTGACCTTTATGTCCTCCCAAGCACCTCTAAATTGCAGAGGACATGAAAGACTTTTGCTCTCATCTGGGCTGAGAAAGTCTCTGGTTTGCCATTGGAGTGTTTCCCTATTCAAAACCCACATCTGAAGAAATGATAAGAGCTTCAACTGCAGTCAGAGTTTTTTTTGTTTGCTTTAATGACAATCATCACACGATGTGTGTTGACATCATCAACCGAGAAACTGAAAACCGTTGAGATGGAACCTCTGGTTGCTTTCAGTTTTATCAGTAATCTGGGGTTCAGCTCAGACCCCCCAGCAGCGATCTGGATTCAAGAGATATCTTTGGGAAGGGAAGATTCACCACTTTCTAGTAGAGCCACTATCTAGTAGATTCCTGCTGAGGGGTTGCAGCAGGAGAGGAATCCCTGAGCACAAATCCACAGTACTGGACCAAAAGGAAGATTCAAGGGGAGTGGTGCCTGCCATGAGCAACTCCCCTTCCTTCTTGTGGCTCAAATGTTTTTCTGCAGCCAGGGGAGGCTGGTTGGGTGGATTATCCTTAATTTGCCCACCACTCAGAGGCAGCAAGGACACTTGAGACCAGGCATCTGTTTTTTATTTACATGAGGTGGGGGCTGGTCTGTCCTGACATCTGGTCGCATTCCTCCCCACCACCCCATACTTGGGAACTCAAAAGACCTTCTGCAGCTCTAGGGGACACATTGGTGTGTTTACCCTCAATCGGTCACCTCATGAACCTAGAAGTTCTAAGAAAAAATGGAGCAGACACTAGCCTGTCCTGGTAGCAAACAGAATCCTGAATGCCAGGTGATCAGAAAGGTATTTTTGCCTCCCCAAACCCACTCCTCCCAAGAGGGCAAATTGGGATGTTTCCTCTTAATATGCCTGACCAAGAGAGGCATACATCCCACTAAACATGAGGTTCTGGATTCCCAAAGAAAAAAGGCCTTGGGGGTAGGCCAATCCTGGCATCAGGCCACACTTCTGCTCACCAGACAGCTGTCTGCCCTCTTTGGTGTAGGGGTGGGCTAGGCACTGTTAGATGGCAGAGATTGAAGAAGTTTGTACACAATCTATCCGCCCCAGGGAAGTAGAACGATTATTAGACAACAGGGATTTGTTTTAGTTTTAATGGGTTGGGGGGGATTGTTGCAATGTCCTGGAAATTGCCCATGCCCCTCAACTTGGACACCAAAATATACTTTTGTCCCTAACGGGGCAATCTGCCTTCCCCAGAAATGAGGTGGTGGTCCTGCTTATCATGGCATGGGGCCAGACCCAATCAAACTAGAGTAACAACAGTGTTTCTGTCCCTGAGGGTGAACAGATGACTAGGGAATACAGGGTGGTGTGGCTTGCATACATCCCAGCATATTGTTTCGTCAAAGCCTTAATTGAAGATAGTATCTTGACATGATTCTCGCAGCCATGACAACAGAGGAGCTTCCTTTATGATCCCCTGTTGTTTGCCAGACAAGGAATCCCCTCAACTAAGATCACTGATGTGTCATGCCATTGACAAGGCAGCAATCTTAGATGAGAAGACTTCACAAATGTAGCAACCCGATTACACGTTCTTGGCTGCTCCATGCACCATTGTCACCACCTTTAGGGGCTGTTTACTGTTATGGTTCATTCCGCTGGAGCTGGGCTCCACAGACATGCCCTCTCCAACCTGCTGGCATACACATACAAGCAACAAATAATAAAGTGATGGAAGAAAGGCTGCAATCAATCTCAGACAATAGTGACTGCTTGAAGCTACATTTTGTTCCTTTGTTTTTTGCCCATTGTGCCATTCTATACAGAGACTAACTATATGCAAATCAGCCTTTATCCTATACTGGCAAGAAGAGAACAAAAGCAATCCCAGATTGGCTTGGGCCTACTTAGGGCTCATTAATGAGAACCTGCTTGAATCGTTTGGCACAGTGAACAAGGGACCAAATTCTGGGCACACTCATCGCACTTAGGGTAGTGACTGCAACAAACAACAGGGTGATGGAAAGAATGCTTCAATTAATCTTGGCCACTGTGATGACTTAGGCCACATTCCAGTCCATAATATCTTTGCACACTATGTTATATCAAACATGAAGCAGGCATATTCAAAGCTGAACTGGTCCTGTTTCAAAGGACATTTGCAGCTTATACTGTCAGACCAGGATCCCTCTGAATGGGAACACAAGCAAACTCGTATTAGTTTCAGCATATTGTGACCTCTTGAGCGAATTGCAGCTTGAGTCCTTTGAAATAGTGAGCATGTGATCAACATCTGGGGATACTTGTTGCACTTGGGGAATCCCCGTCACACTTAGGGCATCTCACTGAGAAAAAACAAAGTAATGGGTTGAATCCTTGATTAAATTGCAGCAACTGGTAATTACTCTGGTCATATTCTATTCCATCATTTGTTGCCCACTGTGCCACCTCATACAGTAACTGCCCATGTGCAAAACAGACTTAGGTCTGGTCCAATAGGAACAGTCCAGCCAGAACTGCCAGACCAAGTCTTCTCAGCAGAAAGTTTTTTTATTTTTTTTAAATATATTTTTATTAACAATTCGCTGTTTTACATTACACAAGTCCATTAATGGGAACATCTTGTTCTTATCATACACAATGTTTAAAGGATACATCTTTATATTAGACGTCACATATGTGTTGTGTCATGGCTTATTTTTCATTTTGACCTTTTCTTGGTCTTCATTATCCTTAGCTGTAGTGTTCTAGCGCTCCTGTCTCTAGGGGCCCTACGCTCTGTAGTTTTGTGTTTCCCTTTCATTTTATATGTCCGCATAACAGCTTTAACTCAATATTAAACTATGTTTAAACATGGTGGCTTCTTGTGGGCGGTTCTTGTGTTAGCTGGGGGAGGTCTCCCACTGGGGTCTTTATTATGCGGGAGGCAACTGACCATCCTCTTTCACTTTCCTTCTGTTTTTTTGTGGTAGTTTGTGACCAACTCCGCACTGACCCACGTATCATAGTGTGGCCTGCTGGTATGCTCGTCAGACTTTTCCTCCCCAAGAGGTGCCTCTATTGGGTGCATCCATTGTCTCATCTTTATACCCACTCAGGGCCCTATTTCTACTGGTACCGCATTGGGAGCTATTGGTCCTTTCACTACATCGTCCCAACTCATCACTAAGTCCTCCCATTCTGGGGCAATGGGAGTCTGTCGGATGCCTTTGGCTTCCTCAGCTTTCAGGACCTGTAATTCGGCCCTAGTCCATTTCGTGACGTTGCTTTTCCATTCATCAAGCGAGGGGTGACTAGGAGCTTTCCAACCTCTCGTGATCAGCCTTCTGTAGAGGGCTAGGGCGAGGTCTAAGAAGCGATTCCCAACTTTCCCTCATAGGGTACCCGTTTTGAGGTCCAGCAGACATATATTGGGGGTTAACGGCAGTTCCGTGCCAAGAAGTCTTGACACAACCGCTATCATCGCCCTCCAGCCAATCTGTAACACTGAGCATTTCCACATCATGTGGTCAAAGTCTGCCTCGCCGTCACCACATCTGAGGCATGTCCTAGGGGTGCCCCCATATATACGGAACAGTCGGTGAGGAGTAAGGTACGTCCTATGTAGGTAATTATATTGGATGTATCGCAAACGGGTGTTACGCGAGATCGCCCGGGGATAAGCCAGAGCCCTGCTCCACTCCGTCTCAGACTGATCGCGCCCGACCGTTTTCTCCCACCTCTCCTTCAGCGAGTGCAGGGGATCCAGTGCAGCTTCTACCTGGGCCCGATATATTTTAGCGATCAAGTGGGGTTCTTCACCCAATGTCAACAGGAGGTATAACACTCTGTGGACAGTGGGCTCTGCATTGATCGTATCCCAGTGGCCTTTCAGAGCATGCACCAACTTCCTGAAAAGCAAGAATTGACCCTGGGGGACCCCCCCTCCTATTAGGTCAGTGAATTTCCTCAACACCCCTTCCTTGAAAAGCTCTCCCACCGTCCCTATTCCTGCCCCCATCCATGGTCCCAGCCCCAGGCCCCCGGATCCCATCCCCTTCGGGTCTACGACTAAGACCGACAGACAGCGGTAGAGCCGGAGAGTAGGGTGGGCCCACTCCAACCCTTCTCGTACATCTCTTCCAGTATGTCATCGCAACATTAGTCATTAGGTTGTCTCCAAGGGGGACAACCCTCCTCTCTATCATACGTGCTATTATTCGAACTGTGTCCAACATGCCGTGGGAAGTAAACAAGTCCAGTTGTCCCCTGCCCACCATCCAGCCGGACACCCATTGCATTCTCAGCAGAAAGTTAATCATCTTCAATGTAAGGCCTGTTGTGGCATTGGTCCTGTGTCTTTGCATAGTAATATTTCTCATTACATTGAAAAATGTTACTTCTTTTCACTGTCAATATCTGTTTTCTATGGAACACAAAATATTCATCAGAAAACCCATTACTGTTTCAAGTCATATCAGACATTGTGACATTTTATCTTATACAAGAAATACACAAAAGGAATTAATGGATTTGCAATGGCCATTTAACTTTTTATGAACCAAAGGAAGTAATTTTGTTTCCATTATGCCTGACCAACTTTTATTATACTTGTAATGTATTTATATAAAAAATAAAAATGTTTACCTTCTTTTGGTTCCTAGCATGCCATTCACTTGGTTAAGAAATTTTCTACAGTCCTATTTATTAAAATAAAAAATAGCATTATAACCAATTAATTTTTTCCCCACATGAAAATTGATATATTTTGAAAAGCGTACCGTTTCGAAATATGTATCTTTGATTTCCTTAAAAGCATTTGACACAAAATCCAGTGAAAACCACTGGGCCGCTAGTTCTGCTCTCTGTTTCTCTGATGTCATTCTACACAAAGCCTCTGTGATGGCCACTTGCAAATCATAATCTATAAAATAAATATTAAAATGAAAAAGATACACAATTATTAACGATTGTATATAATGCATACAGTACATTTAAAAAAAAATAACCACAAACTGAGAATAAACTGTGGATGTGGTGAAATCTTTACTAAAGCTAATAGAATACATTAACATCTAGTAACCCCTAAAGTAGGTACATTATCAGATAATGGTTGTGTATTGACATTTAATGTAGAGTAGGCCTTCCCCAATTCATTGGTACTGAACTCTTTGGTACTTGCTATTGAATAACTCTGTGAGCAGACTAGAGGAAGCAACGACCTCGGTTCTCAGACGAACTCAAATCATCTCCTGGCTTGAAAGAACACTACAGGAAGTTCAGTCAGCAACTGTGCGTGCAAGCACACACATTTGTGGTATTTTTGTATCCAGAGTTTGGCAGAGTGAGTACTCAGTCGCAAATGTCAGTTTTAACGGACGCACACCAACATTTTAAAAGATTTCAAAGATTTTGTTTTCCAAAAACATTATTGAAAAAGAAGACTCCCACTTTGGGAGTTTTTTTCTAAGAGCTAAAAGTCTTTGAAGAGTTTGGTTTATGTCTGTCAAAAGCAAAGGTACACCAAACTAGTTGTACACTGAAGGGAACTGCTATGCCAACGGTTCCTTTAAATGTAAAGTTGCCCACTCGGCCAATGGACAACTCCGAATTTGGTGATAAAAGTACCTCGGGTTGGCAGAGGTGAGGTACTCCACCACCGCGAGGGACACCATCTAATTCGCTAAACTTTAAATCAGTCCTTAAGTGCTTGATTTCTAGTTTGGGGGAAGGCTTCCTCCATTACAAATGAGACAGGGATTCTGCATTATTACAAGTACATTATATCCTATGGCATTTGTAATAAAGGGAACCGGATATCTGTCATGACTGTGATGCCATACCCATCTGTCAGACGTTTTATCAGGCCCCAAGGGGCATATTTAGAAGGAGCTTGCGCCACCACTGCGTCAATTTTTCGGATGCAGCGGCGGTGCATCCACTTTAATGTGGCACAGAGACATACTGCATGCATAACCACTTACATCCAAGACCAATGTAAAAGTCTAGATGGTGATATTCCACCATTTTTCAGTCTTTTATCGCGGTCCTAAAACATTAGGCTACTTGCGTAATTTTAAAATGACGCAGCACCTCTAAATTTTGACGCATTGCTGAAGTTGCATCAGTTGTAAGTGTATTCTAGACAAGCCTTGGGGTATGCCTAGCACCATACATAGCCACTCAGAGGTACTGCAAAATACTTTCATAGAAAATAATGGCAGCACCAAATAACAGTAGAAATATACAGGAACAAAATGGAATGTTTATATATAGACATATATAAAAAAAAAAATCAAGATCCAATAAATATTCATTCCACAATAGTTTAAAAATTTATAAGAAGGCTCACAACACTTGCAATACTCTTAGTAATGTATGGAGTGAAGGCTGTAGATACCAAAGACACCACCCAGCTACAAGTGAAGGCTTAATTGCTTAACTGTAATCCTATTCCTATTCCTATTCCAAGAGAATCCTCATCAAAGTCATAAGCACTGAATAATCCTGTCCACGTGCGGAGACCCTGGAGTACATATTAAATATTATATATATATATATATATATATATATATATATACATGCATACACAGCCTATAGTAGGGGCTAACAAATTTTAAATTACATTGAGTTTTCATTTAAAAACACCTCACAGTTATCAGATTTCTGTAAAGCACAAAAGGGGACAATAAAGTGTAACTACAGCCTTTATTTGAAAAAAACTGCAAGGGAATCAGAGGCATTGCTAGCCAGTCAGCTGCATTTAAAGCAAAACAGAGAAAACCGGCACTGTGCTTTTAAGGCCGCACAGGAACCCCTGTATTCTATTATGCCCCACAGGTGACAGTTAGGTCAAACCTTTTGTTATGATAACATAAAAAACAGAACAAAGGATGTATGTGCTGTTGCATGAAAGATTTGTCCACGGAGGCGGGAGGGTTAATTATGACTTTGATGAGGATTCCCCTGCAAAAGAACTAGGATTACAGGTAAGCAATTTTTTCCTTCTCTTCCAGTGAATCCTCATCAATAGTCATAAGCATTGAATAGAATAGCAAGTCCAGCCCACACACCTGCGGACAAATCTAGAACATTCAAAGGCAGTTGTCACAATTGTCGAAAAAGATTCCTTAAAGAGGCCTGCCCTACTTGAGTATCTGCTATGTATCTGAGTCTAAACATGAATGCCTGGTAAAAGTGTTTAATGATTTTTATGTTGCAGCCTTTCAAATCTCGAAAATAGGTATGTTGCTCAGTAGAGCAGCTGTTGCTGCCTTGCACCTAGTACAATAAGCCTTAGGCTTGGCAAGTAAGTGCTTGTTAGCTAACTGGTAGGAAACCCCTATACATTATACACCTAGCAATTGTATGATTGGAGGAAGCTATGCCTGGCCTGTTTGGAACAAAGTTGGCAAACAGATTTTCAGATTGCCTGATATGGTTTGTTTTATCTAGGTAAAACATAAGTACACACTTGATATCTAAGGAATGCACAGCCCTCTCCGCTAGGGTGGAGGGGTTAGGGAAGAACATTGGAAAGAAATAGTTTGGTTTATGTGAACATAAAAAAACAACCTGGGAAGGAAACTAGGATGTGTTCTCATGTCTATTCTATTAGCATGAAACACAGTATAGGGCTCTATAGCGCACAGAGACTAGATCTCACTGACTCTCCATGCTGAAGTAATAGCTACTAGAAAAGCAGCTTTCCATATGAGGTACTCTAAAGAGGCTTTTGCATAGGCTAGAAAGAAGGCCCAGGCGTTTTGAGAGAACAATATCAAATTCCTACGGGGGTGAAGGTGGTCCTAAAGGATGATATGCATTTTTTAGCCCTTCCAAAAAAACTTTGACCACAGGCATTTGAAAGAAAGAAGTCTGTATGGCAGACTTTCTGTAAGCGGTAATGGCTGCGAGATGTACCCTTATGGAGGAAAACTCCAGTCCAGACGTCATTAAATGGAGGGGATTAGGTAAAATCACATTCTCTTGACCCAAAGTTGGATAATGATCATTTTTGACACATCACAAGTAAAAGTGCTTCCATCTGAAGGTATAGGATTTTCTAGTAGAAGGTCTTTTGGACTCTTTGAAGATGCCAATATAATCCTGCGAGAGTCCTAAATGCCCATACTTCAGGAATTCAGGGGCCATGCTGTCAAGCTCACCAAATGCAGGGTGGGATGGAAATCTACACTCTGAGCTTGTACAGGGTATTCTGTCCACATGGCAACCTCTTCTTTGGCCTTTCACTGGAGGGGCCATTCCAGAACAATCAGGTTCACCACCTGTATACTTTGTTGATTAATGTAGGAATCAGTGGAATTGGGGGAAATTCATACAGAAATTTTCCTGACCAGTCTATCAAAAGGTCATTCCCCTTCGAACCTAGTCGGGAAAACCTGGGCACGTAGTCTAGATATTTTTTCATTTTCATCTGCAAACAAATCAATTTGCGGATACCTCCCTTCTCGAAAGATATCTTGCACAACATTGTTGTGTAGAATTCAGTAGTGATTTACGGTGAGGTTGCGACTGGGAGAGTCTGCTCAAGTGTTTTTTTTACTCCTGGCAGGTGAATGGTCAAGATTGTTAAATTCCTGGCTATTAGCCAGTTCCAAATGACCTGTGCTTTCAGAGATAGGGGACAAGAACGAGCCCCCCTTTTTTGTTAAAGTAATGCATTGTGGTTATATTATCTGTTTGGACCAGGAGAAAGCTTCTCGTTATGGGAAGACAAAAAGACTTGAGGGGTAGATGGACAGGCCTCAGCTGGTGATGTGATACTGCTGTTCCTTGTCTGACCACAGTCCTTGAGTTTGCAGGAGAACCATGTGTGCTCCCAAACCCTTGAGGGAGGCATCCGTGATGCAAGTTTCGGCAGGGGGATCCTGGTGAAAAGGGACTCCTACCAGTAGGCTTTGACAGTGAGACCACCATGGTAAAAACTGGATCGCATCTTGTGAGAGAGTCAGCTTGCTATCTCAGCAGTATGAGAACTGAGTCCACTGATCCTCTAGAGTTTGTTGTAGAGGTCACATGTGTAACTTTGCAGGGGGGACAATAAAAATGCAGGAGGCCATCAATCCTAGAAGAGACGCCACATGGCTTTCCGATGGATGTGGAGTGTGCAGGAGATTGTAACACTTCAGACTGATTGAAGATAATCTCTCCTCCAAAGGAAATGGCAGCTGGGGTAGCTAAACAAAATATTGCCAGGTCCTGGGGTAAGTCAACTCTCCCACGAGCCGCGGACTGAGAATTGGACATAGACTGGTGCTAAAGAGCAGAGTAGGTGGTTTCCCAGAGTAGGCGGTGCCCCAAGAAGTTGTAGAGGGTGTGGGGTGCCTGGTTCAATTTCTGGGGCCATGAGGAATCGGGAGACTGATGGGGAGAGGAGAGGAAAACACTCCTACTGTTTTGATGTTGGTGTTGTGAGTAATAAAATGATGCAGGCTGTAAAAGCGCCACTCTGTATTTTAATCTATCCTCAACTGATGTTCTTCGCTACCTACAATATGGGCCTCCTATACGATTAACTTTCTTTATTTTCTGCATTTACAGTGTAATCAGCAATTTTCAAATAGAGTTTTAAAAAAATAGAAAAGTAAAAGCTCTGACCTTAGCATCTCACAGGCAAGTCAGTTTTGATGCTTGCATCAGATACTGAACGAAATAACAGAAAGGCGTACTAGTTTATTGGCATACCCTACTCACTGGAAGAATGACAAAGGGTGGAATTTTATGCCTTTGCCACCCTCTGCCTCTACAATGACACTCACTGCCTGTATGCATACATGATACATTACATTTAGAATAGAACCTATTTTAAGAAATTTCACGTCTTTGTTGCAGGTGATGCCGGATATTGTCTTTCTCCCCATTTCCACACACTCTACAGACGTCCAGCCACACTATCTCAATAAAGGCACAATAGGGCACACACACGTGCACTTCTCACTACTGAACGCACATTTAAGATCCTTAATTTGTGATTCTGATATCTTGACCATAAGTAATGTACTTCCAGAAGCAGTGTTCAAAATTGTTGTAGCCTGTTGTGTGCTGCCCAACACTGTATTGCAACAAGGCTCACTTATCAAGATTGCCCCAGATCTACGCCCACCTCAATGTACCTAGGAGGGGTACAGAACAGATTAGGGTATACTGGTGTGTGATCACCTACTTTTTCACTTTAGATGGTAGTTTAATTGCAAATTTAAGTGGTTAGACAGTTTCTTGCCAAAAATGAACGGTGGACTACCACACTGACAATATGTTACATTCTGAGACAAGACTGTTTAACATAATGGTAGTTGTAGGAAAATGTCTCTCTGTTTCAGTTAGCCCACCCACCTTTTGCCTGATATTGATGTTGACTTGACTGGGAAGTGTGCTGGGATCCTGCTAACCAGTCCCCAGCACCAGTGTTCTTTCACTAAAAATGTACCATTATTTCCACAATTGGCACACCCCTGGTACACAGCTAAGTACCTTGTAAAAGGTACCAGTCGTACCAAGGGCCCTGTGACCAGGGAAGGTCCCTAAAGGCTGCAACATGTGTTGTGCCATCCTAAGGGACCCCTCACCTAACAAATGCACAGTGCCATTGCAGATGGTGTGTGTTGGTGGGGAGAAAATGGCAAGGTCGACATGGCATCCCCCTCAGGGTGCCATTCACACAAAATACTGCCTGTGGTATAGGTAAGTCACCCCTATAGCAGGCCTTAAAGCCCTAAGGCAGGGTGATCTATACCACAGGTGAGGCCATAGCTGCATGAGCAATTTGCCCCTACAGTGTCTAAGTCCATTCTTAGACATTGTAACTACAGTGTGGCCATATTAAGTATATGGTCTGAGAGTTTGTCAAAACGAACTCCACAGCTCCATAATGGATACACTGAATACTGGGAAGTTTGGTATCAAACTTCTCAGAATAATAAACCCACACTGATGCCAGTGCTGGATTTATTAAAAAATGCACACAGAGGGCATCTCGATGCCCCTTGTATTTTACCCAATCCTTCAGTGCAGGACTGACTGGTCTGTGCCTGCCTGCCACTGAGACGAGTTTCTGACCCCATGGGGTGAGAGCCTTTGTGCTCTCTGAGGCCAGAAACAAAGCCTGCACTGGATGGAGGTGCTTCACACCTCCCCCCTGCAGGAACTGTAACACCTAGCAGTGAGCCTCAAAGGCTCAGGCGTCGTGTTACAATGCCCCACGGCACTCCAGCTAGTGGAGATGTCCCACCCCCGGACACAGACCCCACTTCTGGCGGCAAGTCGGGAGGAGATAATGAGAAAAAGAAGGAGGAGTGACCCTCCACCCGGGACAGCCCCTAAGGTTTCATGAGCTGAGGTGACCCCTGCCTTAGGAAATCCTCCATATTGTTTTGGAGGATTCCCTGCCAGTAGGATTAGGGATGTGGCCCCCTCCCCACAAGGAGGAGGCATAAAGAGGATGTAGCCACCCTCAAGGACAGTAGCCATTGGCTCCTGCACCCCAGACCGAAACGCACCCCTAAATTGAGTATTTATGGGTGATCTTGAACCCAGGAAATCAGATTCCTGCAACCTGAAGAAAGAAGAAGGACTGCTGAACTGAAAGCCCTGCAAGACGACGCAGACAACAACTGACTTTGCCCCAGCCCTACCGGCCTGTCTCCAGACTCAAAGAGCCTGCACAGTGACGCATCCAGTGGGACCAGCGACCTCTGAGGACTCAGAGGACTGACCTGCACCTAAAGGACCAAGAACCTCCAGAGGACAGCAGCTCTGTCCAAAAACAGCAACCAAGAAAACAACTTTAAAGAGACTCTCACCTCACTCCGGCAGCGTGAGTCTTCACACTCTGCTCCAGACGCCCCCGGCTCGAGTTCAGGAGAACCAACACCTCAGAGAGGACTCCCAGGCGACTCCAATGACGTGGACACCCTGAGTCGACCTCCCTGCACCCCCACAGTGGCGCCTTCAGAGAGGATCCAGAGGCTCCCCCTGACCGCGAATTCCCGGTAGCAAAGGAACCCGACGCCTGGACAAAGCACTGCACCCGCAGCCCTCAGGACTGAGAGGAACCAACCACCAGTGCAGGAGTGACCAGCAGGCGGCCCTCTTCCTAGCGCAGTCGGTGGCTAGCCCCGAGAAGCCTCCCCCTGTGCCCGGCCTGCATCGCCAGAGTGACCCCCCGGTCCGTCCATTGTTTTCTACGGCAAACCCGACACCTACTTTGCACACTGCATCCGGCCGCCTGTGCCGCTTAGGGTGTGTTTTGTGTGCTTGTGTGTATCCTCCCCAGTGCTCTACAAACCTCCCCTGGTCTGCTCCCCGAGGACGCAGGTACTTACCTGCTAGCAGACTGGAACTGGAGAACCCCTGTTCTCCATAGGCACCTATGTTATTTGGGCCCTCCTATGACCTCTGCACCTGACCGGCCCTGTGTTGCTGGTGCTGTGGCTTTGGGGTTGCCTTGAACCCCCAATGGTGGGCTGCCTACGTCCAGGAGACTGAACTTCTAAGTGCTTTACTTACCTGAGAAACTAACAATTACTTACCTCCCCAAGGAACTGTTGATTTTTGCAGTGTCCACTTTTAAAATAGCTTATTGCCATTTTAACCAAAACTGTGTGTACTGCTGTTTTAAATCAAAGTTCTATGCTTACCCGTGTGAAGTACCTTACAATATATGTACTTACCTAAAATGTGAATCTTGTGGTTCTAAAAATAAATTAAGAAAATATATTTTTCTATTTAAAAACCTATTGGCCTCGAGTTAAGTCTTTGAGTGTGTGCTCTCATTTATTGCCTGTGTGTGTACAACAAATGCTTAACACTACCCTCTGATAAGCACTCTGCTCGACCACACTACCACAAAATAGAGCATTAGTATTATCTAATTTTGCCACTATCAACCTCTAAGGGGAACCCTTGGACTCTGTACACACTATCTCTCACTTTGAGATAGTATATATAGAGACAACCTCCTACATTGGTGGATCAGCAGTGGGGTCTAAGACTTTGCATTTGCTGGACTACTCAGCCAATACCTGATCATACGACAAAATTCCAAAAATTGTCATTAGAAACTGATTTTTGCATTTTGACTATTTTTCTCAATTTTGAAAAGTCGTCCTAAGGGCCTTGTGTAAGTCCCTGTTAGCATTTCTTTTGAAGTTTAAAAGTTTGTAAAAGTTAGGATTTAAGTTCTAGAAGTATTTTTTAGATTCTTAAAAGGGAATCCCAACTTTGAGAGTGATAATGGATCAAACAGATGAGTCAGTGATGGAACTCAACCTCACATCTTACCTGCAAGGTCTCTCTGTAAAACAAAAAAGATAAAAACTGAGTCCAACCCTACCAAGGCAAAGCTCCAGGAGCTCTTGGCAGAGTTTACAAGGGACCACCCCTCTGATATGGAGGATCCTCCTTCAGATGGGGAAATTAGTGAACAGGAGGAAGAACTCTCCCCTCCTGTCCTAATTAGGGAGAACAGGGCTCTCAGAAACCTGACTCCACAAATCATAGTCAGAGAGTCTGGATCTTCCACAGGGGAGTCCAGTACCTCTGTAAGCATTGAGGACAGCCTCAGTGAAGAGGACATTCTGTTAGCCAGGATGGCCAAGAGATCGGCTTTGGAGAAGCAGCTCCTAACCATAGAAAGGGAAAGAAAAGAAATGGGTTTAAGTCCCATAAATGGTGGCAGCAACCTAATTAGGGTCAGAGAGAATACTGACATCCTAAAAATCCCCAAAGGGATTGTAACCAAATATGAAGAAGGTGATGACATCACCAAATGGTTCACAGCTTTTGAGAGGGCTTGTGCAACCAGAAAAGTAAGCAGATCTCACTGGGGAGCTCTCCTTTGGGAAATATTCACTGGAAAGTGTACGGATAGACTCCTCACACTCTCTGGTAAAGATGCAGAATCCTATGACCTCATGAAGGCTACCCTGATTGAGGGCTTTGGATTCTCCACTGAGGAGTATAGAATTAGGTTCAGGGGGGCTCACAAAACCTCGAGCCAGTCCTGGGTTGATTTTGTAGACTACTCAGTGAAAATACTGGATGGTTGGGTAACTGGAAATGAAGTGAATGACTATGATGGGCTTTATAATTTGTTTATGAAAGAACACATTTTAAGAAACTACTTCAATGAAAAGTTGCATCAATATCTGGTAGACCTAGATCCAATTTCTCCCCAAGAATTGGGAAAGAAGGTAGACCACTGGGTCAAGACTAGGGTAACCAAAACGTCCACTGGGGATAACCAGAAGAAAGGGGTTACAAAGCCTCCCCAGGAGAAAGTGGGTGACACTAGAAATAAAGAAAAAGAGTCCTCTGTAGGCCCCCAATAACCAGTCCAGATGGGGCCCCAAGACACAACCCAAAACAAAGGTGGGTACCAGGGTAAGAACTGGAATGCCACTAAGGCATGGTGCCACAACTGTAGGCCGACTGGGCACCACCCCAAGGACACTTCTTGTCCCAAAAACAAACCCCCTAGCAAAACCCCAGGGGTGACCAGTGTAGCCATTGGGGATGACTCCTCAGATGAGGAGGTTCTCATAGCCTGCAGAAAGGGCCCAACAGGTGAGTTGGAGATTCCAGAGGGAAGTAGACACTTCCACCACCTACTGGTGAATGGAATCCCAGCCACTGCCCTGAGAGACACTTGTGACTGTCACACTGTTGTGCATGACAGGCCGGTGCACTCAAACCAGTACGTCCCAGGTGAGACTGCCAGAGTAAGGGTTAGCCCAGACAAGGCCACTAATAGGCCTATGATTTTAATGCCCCTAGAAGTGGGTGGGACTTTTAGCTGGAGAACGTTGGTAGTCAGTACAGACTTCCCCCTTGATTGTCTCCTTGGAAATGACTACCCAGAGGTTAGTCAAAGCCCAAGAGAGGAACTGGTCCAGTGCCAGTCCTCTCCCAATGATTCTGGAGGTGCTACCCCTGCAGTAACTGCAAGCAGTCCCCAGAAGAAAAAGAAAACAGTGCAGGGAAGGTGGACAACCTTTAGCCAAGGTTCCAGCAAGCCAAGGAGATTCTGCTCCAGTAGGGGAGAACTCCAAAAGTGGCTCTGGTAAAGTCCAACCTGACCAACAAGAAGTCCTGGCTAGTCAGGCAACTGTTAAGCATGAGTAGGTGGCTCCTCAGCTAACAGAAGAAAGAGTAGAAGAAGGGTGTTTACTACAACATGTAGCAACCCCCCCACTCTACCACAGCAGACAGGCACCCTGAACCCAAAGAAGCCTGTAACTTAGCCCCTTCCCTTGTTGGTGAAGAGCTAAAGGTGTGGTTCTGGGCACTGGCAGTTGTCAGTGGCCTCTGCTGGGTGTTAGCCTTTATGGCTGCACTGTCCTTGGCATGGTGGTCTGACTCCATGCTAAATAGCAAGTTAGGCCCTCTGACCCTGTTGGTCATGGTGGGGTTACTCCAGCTATGGGTAACCTCTTTGGGTAAGCTATGGGTGGCCCTGGCTAAGATAAGATTAGAAGAGGTGGATACCTCTAACCCCAAAATAGAGAGCATGGGTGAAGACACTAAAAACATAGACAAGAAGCAATTCAGACTTGGTCCTGTAACCAGGGAAGGTCCCTATGGGCTGCAGCATGTGTTGTACCACCCTAAAGGATCTGTGACAGGTAAGTACAAATGGAGACTTGATACGCAGGTTTGTTTGGTTTACGAATGTACTCTTTATTTGTTTTCTCTAATTGTTGTCTCTTTCTTTGCCTCCATTTTTCTGTCTTTGCTTCTTTCTATGTTTGTAGACTGTAGTCTTCTTTTCTTCTTTCCTGTTTCTTATTGTCGTTTTGTTTCGGTTATAGGTTGGCGCCTCAGGGATCCAGAAGGCCGTTCACCGGAAGAGGGAGAGAAACAAGAAGCCTGTTTTAGTGAAGGTAAAAAAAAATTCTATCTGGTAGGTATTGGTCTTTCCTATCTAGTTTGTCTCTTTTCCCTGGTTTCTGTCTTTGTTTATTTTCCTTGTTCCTCCTATGCCCTTCCTCCTGTGGGTCTGTTAGTATCCAGATGAGTCTTCACTACACCCTTTCTAATGCTTTTATTCCCTAGCTCACCTCCTTTAATATACCTTTTTCCTTTTCTTATGTTCTGTCTCTTAATTGTTAGTACTGTGGTTCTTTTAACCCAGTGCCTTTCCTTGACTTCTTTTGTTTTTTTCTTTCAGTGATTGTTTTGCTCAAGCGGTTTCTGAAAATAAAAATGGACCAAACCAGTGCTCCCCACACACAGTGCCCTTAAACCTTCCCACCCCCCTCCCTATGCCGTGCCCCGTACCTGGTGAGGCCACGTTCCTCCTGGAACGTGGCCGGCTCCTTCGAACCGTCTCTCCCCCAGTGGCCTTGAGATGTGCTCTGATGTGGTGTCCCCTGCCGTTGGATGCCAAGGCTCTTCGTTGTGCTCGTCTCGTCGATTGCCTTCCTTCTGCTCGCTTGGCTCTATGCAGTCCTCCTCTGCTTCTGCGTCGCTGACTCTGCTGTTGTCCGTGTCTCCTTCCTTCTCTGCACCTCCTTCGTTGTCTGTGTCTTCCTCCTTGTCCGCGCCGCCCTCATTGTCCGTGTCTTCCTGGCTTTTAGTTATTTAAAGTGGCGCCGCCTCTTCCTCTCCAGAGTCGGCATGCTGATCAGTACCCCCGGGGTACTTCCAGTCCGGCCCCAGACTTTGCGCTCTATCAGATTCACTCCCCCATGAGAGTGGCTGTTGGACCCATCCGTTAGATGGATATCTAGACAGAATGTCAGCATTGGAAAGAAGGGATCCTGGGGAGTGTTGTACCTGAAATAAAAAGGGTTGCAATGATAAGAACCATCTGAGTACTCGGGAATTCGTATCCTTGTTTTTAGATAGCCAAGTTAGTGGGGATTGATCCATAAGGAGGGTAAAAGGTCTTCTTAAGAGATAGTGTCGAAGAGATTCAATTGCCCATTTTATCGCAAGACATTCTTTCTCCAGTGTGGGATAATGCTTTTCTCTAGGTAAAATTTTTCTACTGATATATGCAGTTGGATGATATTGTCCGTCGTCTCCTTTTTGGGATAGCACTGCTCCTAATCCCTGGTCGAAAGCATCTGTTTGTAATTGAAAGGGTTTGTGAAAATCCAGGCAATGTAAGATGGGTTCAGTGGTTAGTAAGAACTTTAGGTGAAAGAACCGTTGCCTCTCTAGTTCAGTCAACTGGGCTATTTGATGTGGTTGTCTCTTCTCGAGCAGAGCCGTAAGAGGAGCGGCTATGTCAGAAAAGTGCGGAATAAATCGCCTATAATAACCCACCATACCCAGGAAGGCTCTGACATTTTTTTTGTTCTTTGGGATGGGTATTTGTGTAAGGGCTTCTACTTTCTCTATCTGTGGTTTGAGTGTTCCATTTTCAATTACATAACCTAAATAATTGATTGTATTCTGAGCTATTTTGCATTTATTCGGGTTAGCTGTTAAGCCAGCCTGTTGAAGTGCTTTTAGTATATCTGTTAAGTGATTTAAATGATCCTCCCAGGTCTTACTGTATATTACAATATCGTCTAGATATGTTGCCGCATAATCCTGATAGGGCCGCAACACAATATCAATTACTCTCTGAAAGGTGGCTGGAGCCCCATGCAGCCCAAAGGGTAATATTGTGAACTGATATAAGCCTGAGGGGGTTGCAAAGGCTGTTTTTTCCTTGTCTGCTGCTTCTAGGGGAATCTGCCAATAGCCTTTGTTAAATCTAAAGTCGTTAGGTATTTCGCTTGTCCTAATCTTTCTACAAGATCATCTATGCATGGCATGGATAGGTATCAAAGTGTGATAGGGAATTTAATTGTCAGAAGTCTATGCAAAACTGGATAGGCCCATCAGGTTTGGGAACCAATACTATAGGAGAACACCAGGGGCTGGACGATGGTTCAATGACACCTGCTTTTATCATCTCTAAGACCTCTTTCTCTACCGCTTGCTTTCTAGCTTCTGGTATACGGTAGGGTCTTTGTCAGAAACTCTTCCATCTAGGGTGGAATGTGATGTTTTATGAGATGGGTCCGACCAGGTTTTGTAGAAAATACTCTATTGTGGTTCTGCAATATTTCTTCTAGTTGATAACATTGGGAAGGAGTGAGGTTATTACCAAAGTGGGGATTACTTTCTTGTTCGGACTCAGGAGGAGTAGGGAATACGGGTATCTCTGACTCTGAACAGATAGTAACATACAGATCTACATTCTGGTCTTGTTTTTCATGCCATGTCTTCAACAGAATAATGTGATATATTTGACTTTTATCTGAACCTATGGGTATCTCGATCCTATATGTAACCGGGGTTATTTTTTCAAGGACTCTATATGGTCCCTGCCAACGGGCCAGCAATTTATTCTCAGTTGTAGGCAGAAGTATTAACACTTTTTGTCCTATAGTTCGGTCAGGGGTCTTACTTCTAGTATCATAATGAGCCTTCTGTCTCATCTGGGTCTCTTTATATTGGGTATGGACGTCCTCCCATTCTGTATGTAGGCTGTCTTTTAATTTGCTAGTATAGGTGATTATGTCTTTCATCTCCTCCTCTGTTTCCTCCCACTGTTCAGCCATCATTTCTAACATTGTCCGAGGTGGTCTTCCGAACAGGAGTTCAAATGGACTATGCCCACTGGAAGACTGTACATGTGTACGTATGGCATACAGTACCAAAGGTAATTTTGTATCCCAATTCCTACCGTAATCGTTTATGGTTTTCCGCAGGAGATTCTTGATGGTTTTATTATAACGTTCTATAAGGCCATCTGTCTGAGGATGGTAACCCAACATCCGTATTTGTTGGACCCCTAGAGTCTGATATATCTCAGACATTAACCGGGACATGAACAGGGTACCGTGGTCAGTTAGAAGTTCCTTAGGGAATCCGACTCAGGAAAAGAATTCAATCATGGCTTAAGCCACTCTCTTGGTAGTCATACTTGCCAAAGGTATGGCCTCTGGATATCTAGTTGTGTAGTCTACAAGAACTAGGATATATTGGTGACCTTTACATGACGGTATCAATGGTCCCACCAGATCCATACCCACCTGTGTGAATGGGGTCTCTATAATAGGTAAAGGAAGGAGGGGAGACTTGGGATCCATAGAGGGTTTAATTAATTGACATTTGGGACATTGATGGAAATGTTTTCTTATTTCGCATATACCCCAGGCCAATTAAAGCTCCTTGTTATATATTCTTCCATCTTCTCTTTTCCTAGATGCCCTTCCCCCGTGTCCCCATGTGCTAAGTGACGTACCTGGTCTCTGTAGTCTTTTGGGACTAGCAATTGGGGTTTCCTGTTTCCTGATTAAGGGATTACTCGGTTCAGTAAATCATTGCTAATTTAAAAATACGGACTTATCTTGTGAGTCTGTTTGGTCAGAGCAGCATGCTAAGCGTATTTTAAAGTAGGATCATCTCGCTGAGACTGTCGAAACTGTCCTGCGATCGTCAATATCAGCTTCTTGGAAATAGTCTTCGTGCATTATTACAATTATCCTCCCTGTAGTAGGCCTTCTTTTGTTCTCATTTTTGTGACCTGGTTAGATTTTCTCTAGGTAGAGTGTTCTCTATTTCTGATGAGGAAAAAGGAGCCTCAGTCCACCAGGATTCTGCCTGATGACTAGGTTTTAGGCTATCAAGGAGTTCGGGAAAAGATATATATAATCAGTTCCTATAATGAGTTCTTCGACAAGGTCAGGGATGGTTCCTCCGATAACGGATTCTTCTTTTTCTCGCCATTCCACCTGTATGATAACGACTGGGTATGTTTTACTATCCACGTGCACACACCTGATCAGGACCTGTTCTCCTGTTACCCATTGTTTGGGTCGTACATATTTTTGATTGCTGACACTCTGACTACAAACAGTATCTACTAATGTTTTCCTTATTTCTTGGTTCACAAGAAGGTAGGCAGAGTACAGAGTAGTGGTATTGCCTAACCAGAATACCCTTCCTCTGGCCATCCCAATCTCCATTGGTTCCCCTTAATTCAGTTTTTGAGGAGAATATCATGCAATGTGTACCCATTCCGCACATTTAAAACATTGGGGTTCATCAAGGGTTCTTTTAAGGGAGCTCGATAGGGGCAGGGTTTTTCCATATTTGATCCCGTTAATTGTTTGATAGGAAAAGATTGGGGGGATAGTTTAGGGAGTGGAGAGTTTGTTCGAGTACTGGAGCCCCGAAAGTCGGGAGCTCTGTGATAAGCACAAGCTAGGTCCACCGAAGCGGAGTTGTCCAATCTGGGATGTTGTCGGATCCAATTCCTCGTGGATGTAGGTAGTGCTTCGAAGTATTGTTCTAATACTATGGCTTCAAACATTTCTTCTTTGGTGGCGTCCGCAGGGGGCAACCATTTGTTAGCTTTATGGTGAACCCTGTAATAAAGAGTAAGTGGATTCTCCGGACACACCCATTTAGTACGTCGGAACCTGATTCGATTACTTTCCTGGTCTAATCCTACACGTTCCAGGATAGCCTTTTTAGTGTCCACATATGGGGTTATACCACCCGAGCTCACTGCTTGATAGGCCGCCTGTAGAGGTCCAGCTAGTAAAGTAGCAATATACTGACCCCATCTCTATGTAGGCCAGTTAACCGAACTTGCTACCCTTTCAAAGTTTGTGAAAAATGTGTTGGGATCATCATTCTCCTGATACTTACGTAAGACGGTGCTAGGCACATTTGGGTGTACTCTGGATGTAGCTATTGTTTCTGTGAGCTTCCCTATTGCAGTCTAATGTACTAGTTGGTTATTGGCAATAATCGTTACTTGGCTTTTCAACATGGTTTGTAAAGCTTCACACTCTTCCTTAGACTCTTTGATTTGTTTCTCCCACACAAGATGTAAATGTCTTTGGCCCTCTGCTAACTGAGCAATCATATAAGCCAAGGTAGGCTTCTCCTCCATTTTACTTATCCTGTCCTGTAGGGACATATAATCCCACTTCTGACACCACTTGTGACAGGTAAGCACCAATGGAGACGTGATACGTTTACAAATTTACTTTTTATTTGTTTCTTTAATTGTTGTCTCTTTCTTAGTCTTCAATTTTTCTATCTTTGCTTCTTTCTATGTTTGTAGACTGTAGTCTTCTTTCCTGTTTCTTATTGTCGTTTAGTTTCGGTTATAGGTTGGAGCCTCAAGGATCCAGAAGGAAGTTCACCGGAAGAGGGAGAGAAACAAGAAGCCTGTTTTAGTGAAGGTACGTTTTTTTTCTATCTGGTAGGTATTGGTCTTTCCTATCTAGTTTGTCTCTTTTCCCTGGTTTCTGTCTTCGTTTACTTTCCTTGTTCCTCCTATGCCCTTCCTCCCGTGGGTCTGTTAGTATCCAGATGAGTCTTCACTACACCCTTTTTAATGCCCTTATTCCCTATCTAACCTCCTTTAATATACCTTTTTCCTTTCCTTATGTTTTGTCTCTTAATTGTTAGTACTGTGGTTCTTTTCAACCAGTGCCATTGCTTGACTTCTTTTGTTTTTTTCTTTCAGTGATTGTTTTGCTCGAGGGGTTTCTGAAAAAATAAATGGACCAAACCAGTGCTCCCCACTCTTAGTGCCCTTTAACCTTCCCACTCCCCTCCCTAGTCCGTGCCCTGTACCTGGTGAGGCCACGTTCCTCCTGGAACTTGGGTGGCTCCTTTGCACCGTCTTTCCCCCAGCGGCCTTGAGATGTGCTCTGATGTGGTGTTCCCTGCCATCGCACACCAAGGCTCTCCGTTGTGCTCGTCTCATCGATTGCCTTCCTTCTGCTTGCTCGGCTGTATGCAGTCCTCCTCTGAGTCCGCGTCGCCGACTATGCTGTTGTCCGTGTCTCCTTCCTTCTCTGCGGCTCCTTCATTGTTTGCGTCGTCC
The DNA here is from genome assembly GCF_031143425.1 of Pleurodeles waltl. Classification (NCBI taxonomy): domain Eukaryota; kingdom Metazoa; phylum Chordata; class Amphibia; order Caudata; family Salamandridae; genus Pleurodeles; species Pleurodeles waltl. The sequence continues at coordinate 143,379,877 of NC_090446.1, read as the reverse complement.
TCCTTGTTCGCGCCACCCTCGTTGTCTGCGTCTTCCCGGCTTTTTGTTATTTGAAGTGGCGCCGCCTCTTCCTCTCCAGAGTCGGCATGCTGATAAGTGCCCCTGGAGTACTTCCAGTCTGGCCCCAGACTTTACGCTCTATCACAAGACCCCTCACCTAACACATGCACACTGCCATTTCAGACTGTGTGTGTTGGTGGGGGGAAAAAGGCAAAGTCGACATGGCATCCCCCTCAAAATGCCATGCACACAAAATACTACCTGTGGCATAGGTAAGTCACCCCTCTAGCAGGCCTTAAAGCCCTAAGGCAGGGTGCACTATACCACAGGTGAGGGCCCAGCTGCATGAGCAATGCCTCTACAGTGTCTAAGTCAATTTGTAGACATTGTAAGTACAGTGTGGCCATATTAAGTATATGGTCTGGGAGTTTGTCAAAACTAACTCCACAGCTCCATAATGGCTACACTGAATACTGGGAAGTTTGGTATCAAACTTCTCAGAATAATAAACCCACACTGATGCCAGTGCTGGATTTAATAAAAAATGCACACAGAGGGCATCTTAAAGATGCCCCCTGTATTTTACCCAATCCTTCAGTGCAGGACCGACTGGTCTGTGCAAGCCTGCCACTGAGACGAGTTTCTGACTCCATGGGGTGAGAGCCTTTGTGCTCTCTGAGGCCAGAAACAAAGCCTGCACTGTGTGGATGGGCTTCACACCTCCCCCCTGCAGGAACTGTAACACCTATCAGTGAGCCTCAAAGGCTCAGGCTTCGTGTTACAATGCCCCAGGGCACTCCAGCTAGTGGGGATGCCCGCCCCCCGGACACAGCCCCCACTTTTGGCGGCAAGTCGGGAGAGATAATGGGAAAAACAAGGAGGAGTGACCCTCCAGTCAGGACAGCCCCTAAGGTGTCCTGAGCTGAGGTAACCCCTGCCTTAGGAAATCCTCCATCTTGTTTTGGTGGATCCCCCCAATAGGATTAGGGATGTGGCCCCGTCCCCACAGGGAGGAGGGACAAAGAGGGTGTAGCCACCCTCAAGGACAGTAGCCATTGGCTACTGCCACCCAGACCTAAACACACCTCTAAATTGAGTATTTAGGGGCGACCCCTAGCCCAGGAAATCTGATTCCTGCAACCTCAAGAAAGAAGAAGGACTGCTGATCTGAAAGCCCCGCTGAGACGACAGAGACAACAACTGACTTGGCCCCAGCCCTACCGGCTTGTCTCCAGACTCAAAGAACCTGCAAAACAACGCATCCAGCGGGACCAGCGACCTCTGAGGACTCAGAGGACTGACCTGTACCTAAAGGACCAAGAACCTCCAGAGGACAATGGCTCTGTCCAAAAACAGCAACAAAGAAACCAACTTTAAAGAGACTCTCGTCTCACTCGGGAAGCGTGGGTTTTCACACTCTGCACCCGACACCCCCGGCTCGAGTTCAGGAGAACCAACACTGCAGAGAGGACTCCCAGGCGACTCCAACGAAGTGGACACCCTGAGTCGACCTCCCTGCACCCCCACAGCGACGCCTGCAGAGAGGATCCAGAGGCGCCCCCTGACTGCGACTGCCCGGTAGCAAAGGAACCAGACGCCTGGACAAAGTACTGCACTCGCATCCCCCAGGACTGAGAGGAACCAACCACCGGTGCAGGAGTGACCAGCAGGCGGCCCTCATCCTAGCCCAGTCGGTGACTATCCTGAGAAGCCCACCTGTGCCCTGCCTGCATCGCCAGAGTGACCCCCAGGCCCCTCCATTGTTTTCTACGGCAAACCCTACACCTACTTTGCACACTGCTCCCGGCCGTCCCTGTGCAGCTGAGGGTGTTTTTGTGTGCTTTTGTGTCCCCCGCAGTGCTCTACAAAAAACCCCTGTTCTGCTCCCCGAGGATGCAGGTACTTACCTGCTAGCAAATTGGAACCGGAGGCCCCCCTGTTCTCCGTAGGCTCCTATGTTGTTTGGGCCCTCCTTTGACCTCTGCACCTGACCGGCCCTGTTTTGCTGGTGCTGTGGCTTTGGGGTTGCCTTGAACCCTCAACGGTGGGCTGCCTATGGCCAGGAGACTGAACTTTTAAGTGCTTTACTGACCTCAGAAACTAACAATTGCTTACCTCTCCTAGGAACTGTTGATTTTTGCACTGTGTCCACTTTTAAATTAGCTTATTGCCATTTTAACCAAACTGTGTGTACTACTGTTTTAAATCAAAGTTATATACTTACTTACCTGTGTGAAGTACGTTACAATTTATGTACTTACCTAAAATTTGAATCTTGTGGTTCTAAAAATAAATTAAGAAAATATATTTTTCTATATAAAAACCTATCGGGCTGGAGTCAAGTCTTTGAGTGTGTGTTCTCATTTATTGCCTGTGTGTGTACACCAAATGCTTAACACTGCCTTCTGATAAGCCTACTGCTCGACCACACTACCACAAAATAGAGCATTAGGTATTACTTAATTTTGCTACTATCAACCTCTAATGGGAATCCTTGGACTCTGTACACACTATCTCTCACTTTGAGATAGTATATGAAGAGCCAACTTCCTACAGTAGCCATTACGAGTTTGGCGGTCTCGGGACCGCCATGTTAGCAGCAGCAGTTGTACCTGGTGGCGAAGGCTGCCATATTATGACCACGGCGGTCTTCCCAACTGAATACAGGGAATACACGGCCAGTGTGGTCTAACCACCACGGACGGCGGTAGGCACCTTCAGACCGGCAGGGAGCATATTTCCGTCAGATATAGTACGAGGCTGCACACCGCCAGGGTTTGCGCCACGGCTGCATCACCACCAAAACCCTGGTGGAAACTAATGCTATAAAAGGAAACACTCACCTTCAGGAACACAGAGCTGACTGGAACTGCCATGGAACCAGAACTCAAAGCCCTCCCACTGCTCCTTCTCGTACAACAACTCCATATCCAGTGACAACAACCATAAGTACACACATCTAGCATACACTGGAGGGAAAGGCATTAGTACACACACACACATAACACATGCAGCCGCACATCCATACGAAGACATACACACACCTCGAAATACACACACGCACTCGCACACACATACACAGCACCACCGACTCACACACCCCATCACAACTGCAACTACACTGATGTTTTGCCAACCACACTCACTGCACATCACATCACAACACATACACACAACAGGTAACAACACCACACAACCAACACACACCCATAAAACCAATGTGTTGTCACACCATGCCCACACCACACATAGGACATAGCCATCACCACACACATGAACGCAGACACAATAACCACACAATGGCACACAACACCAACATAACACATCGCACCATGAACAATACACAGTATAGCTACACACATGCATGTGACTACAAATCATATCACACACACAATACACACCCATCACAGCGGGACTGATGCCAGGGCCTCACACCTACATGCAGGCCATGCACAACAGCACACACAGCCAACACACACAAGCTAAGGATTACAAACACAAATCCGACATGGAGAAAGAAAGGTAGGACAAGTAGTGTTCCATGGATGTCAACATCTAGTTGGTCCAGATGTATTAACTTGACTCCTGGCAGCAAAATGACCTCCACAGGGTACAGGAATCAAGGGGGAATGCAGGCACCTCAGTGGCGGGGGGTAGAGCTTGGAAGGGGGGTTCTTGGTTTTGGGTGGGGGGTCCTTATGTCTGGCCTTAGGAGGGGGGCCTTGGCCTTGGGGGGGTTAATTTTTTTGCAAGGGGAGGGGCACTAGCAGGGGTGGCAGGGGAGGACTTTGAGGTAGAAGGGCTGCACTTGAGGAGGAACACAGAGGGCTCTGGGGTCTCACAGGGTGAGGGAGGGGTAGGGAACAGGGAAAACCCATAAAGGAAACATTTCTTTGGCACACAGGGGTGGTTATGGGAAAAGGGTTTGGGACTGGAGGAAGTAGGAATGGTCGGAAGATGTGTATTTGTGATTGTCTAGGGTGTAGGTGCATGCGTGGAATGCTTGTGTGTGCTGGGTGTCTTTTGGGTGGATGAGTGCAGGCGTTTAGATGTCTTGGGAAGGGATGGGGAGGAGGTGCCATGCTGGATGGGTGACTGTCTGTTGAGATGGTGTCTGCAGGTATGGTACATGTGCTGCATGGGGTGGTGTCAGTGGTTGTGGTGAGTGCAGATGTGGTGACTGGGGTGGGTGTCTGAGGGTCTGATATATAGGTGACTGTAAGAAGGGACTGGTGACTGGATCTGCAAATGATGATGTGCTGCCTGCTGGAGTGTCGATCTAGTGATTGTGAAGGAGGGGGTGGTGGGGGAGTCTGTGCAGGGAGTGGATGTTGTTGTGTCTGCAGGTGTTTGTTGTCTGTGCGTATGCCGGTGGTGGGTCATGTGGTGCTTGTGTTTGTCAGTGCCAACTGTGTCTGATGAGGTGGATACATGCCTGTGTGAAGGTGTGCTCTGGATGGGTGTGGGGAGAGCGGTTTGGGATTGGAAAGAGGTAGGTGGGGGAGGGACAGTAGACAAAGGGACACTGGCTGGCGTCAAGGAGGAGGCCAGAGCCAGAAGGGATGTTTGGAGGCCAGCCATGGCACCGTGAATGCCTTTCAGGAATGCATTGCTCTGTTGTACTTGAGTTGCCAGTCCCTTGATGGCATTAACAATGGTTGACTGACCACAGAGATGGGCCTCAGGAGGTTAATAGCCTCCTAACTGAGGCCATCAGGGCTGACTGGGGCAGGGGCAGATATGCCTGTGGCGAAGGAGACGCCCACCCTCTTGGGTGAGCGGGCACAGGCAACTGGGTGAGGAGCAACTGGGAGGCCGGTGCTAGTAAGGGGGGTGGTGGACAAAGATGGTGCTAGGGTGGTACCCAATGGGTCCGACACCACCAGGGAGTGTCCACTGGGAGAGGATTCCCGAGATGATGTGTTGGATCCGGTTTCCCCTGTGGCACTCCCCTCGCCCTCTGTACCACTGGGTCTCTCGGTGTCGGTCGTGCCACCTTCCTGGGTCCCATGGGCTACTGCTTCCCCACTTGCCTGTCCCCCTTCTTCTCCACCAGACGATGCTGATGCACACAATGAGAGACAAGGAGGGAGGGAGGGAGAGAGAGAGATAGGGGGCAAAATGGTTAACACACACCTCACATTGACACAGCTAGTCATGTACATCTGGCACTATACACATCATGGCTAGGCAATCTCATTCGCAAAGACACATAACCTACATCATCTCATGGCATAGTGCTACTTAAACACCTGCCTGTCAACCTTCACACCTACAGCAATACCTAAGTAGGACAGCACCACTAGACTCATCCCCATGATGGCAACCTATGCCCTCTTAAGCTGGCACAGCATGCCCCGGATGCACTATAAATACCATGCCTAATTATACATCTTACCTCACCATACCCCTATCACCTACTGGATGTGCAGACACTACAGTTCCCTACAGCGACAACACCTGAAAAGCCCATGTCCACTGTCAAAAGTCCATCACAGTGAATACAACTCCAAACACCTAGCACACAACACTTACCTGTCTTTACACATGGCTGCCCACTCAGTATAGTGAGGCCATCATGGAGGACAAAATCAGATTTCTCCAATACCAATCAGGCACCCAGACACTTCACAGCAGATGTGTCATGTAATACCCAAACCACTCCCAATCTGCAACAATAGCGAATCCAAGCTGTAAGAGTCACATGCCATCAGAAGTGCCCCCATCCATCCATGTTGACATGATGTAGGCAGTCAGTCAGCTATGCAGCAGAGGACAAGCTAGGGCTTTGTTATACATGCCATATAGACACCATGGTGACACATCAGGGATCACCCAGGGCACTTACCACTACCAGTACCAACCCATACTTCGGAAGGACAGCCCCCAGGAATGTTAGAACTGTGCAATCATATTTCCTCAAATCTACATGTATGAGTGTCCCAGGTTGTCTATCTACACATACCCTACAGTCAGCACATCACCTATATATGCCTCTCAGCTCTCAGGCCCGTACACCTGTCCCATGAAGAGCAGTGCAGTGGTGGTACTGTAATGCCAGCCCCACAATCTATATCAATTACAGTACATTATCTACATAATCCCAGGGATGGAAGGAGAGACGCACAGTCGCATATACAGTTTGGCTATACAGGTGGTAGTGGACTGACACCTCAGAGCCACTGATGCAGATGGTTGGAGCTCATCGTACACAATGCTTAGGGTACTACTGACACTTGCATCCATTGTAGGGCCAGGATGGAGTCAAAAATGTGGCAATGTCATTTGTGCATCTACACATTACAGACTATGGCCCTCATTATGACATTGGGGGTAAGTCCCGCTTACCGCCAGGCTGAATGCCGCCAACGTACCGCCGCCGTAGCGGATTACCGCTACCCATATTATGACACACACATATCAATCCGTCACTATACAGACACACACACAAGTCCGCCAGCCCAAAGGTCAGTGAAAACTGGCGGTACCAAAACCCATGCCAACAGAACTACGCCCACAGCATTATGACCCACGAATCACTGAGGCAGACATTCAATGGCGGTAAACCATTGGCGGTACATAAGGCCGCGCTCAAAATACACACACACAAACAAAACAACACTACATTGGACAATTCAAACTACACACAGCTAACACCCATACACACACCACACCCACACCATCATAAAACACACACCCACATTACCCACAACCCCTTACGACTATAAACAATTGGCACGAGACTGACACCACGACCACAGACAAAACCACAGCCACACACCACCATCACCTATACACCTTCCACGCACCTTACTGCACACACCCCAACACATCACCCCACACACCATCACACACACCACTAACACTGCACCCATGGCACCACAAAGACACCCCAGGTTCTCAGAGGAGGGGCTAAGGGTCATGGTGGAGGAAATCATCTGAGTAGAGCCACAGCTATTCGGATCACAGGTGCAGCAGACATCCATTTCTAGGAAGATGGAGCTATGGTGGAGAATCGTGGACAGGGTCAACGCCGTGGGACAGCACCCCAGAACAAGGGATGACATCAGGAAGAGGTGGAACAACCTATGGGGGAAGGTGCGTTCCGGGGTGGCAAGACACCAAATAGCTTTACAGAGGACTGGTGGTGGACCCTCACCTCCTCCCCCGCAACTAACAACATGGGAAGAGCAAGTCTTGGCAATCATGCATCCTGAGGGCCTGGCAGGAGTAGCAGGAGGACTGCACTCTGGTAAGTCAAATCTTTATTACTAACACCCCCCACACCTGCATGCCATTACAAACCCCGACCCTCACCCTCACTCCCATCACCCCACCACCTCACACACACCCCACCATCACAACCCACCCATCCCAATACCAAGCCCTGCATGTAACACCAATGCATGGACCCTCATCACAGACCTGCATGGACAACCATCACTAAAGCATGCACACTAGAGACAATCACCTAGCCCACCAAATAACTACTCACACAAGGCAAAGCTGCCAGGGCAATAACAACCATAGAGGGCAACACACCCATGCACAAGATGTCACATGCAGAAACAATAACACTGCATTTACATTCCCACAGGTCCCACACCCAACATCACCGGAGAGGAGGTGCCAGCAACATCCAGCCCCCCAGAAGAGGCCCACAGTGATGACAGCAGCTCTGACGTCTGGATGACCAACCTGGCCCATCAGGGACCTCCGGACAGGCGGTTACCCAGGCACAGTCCCATACCACCACAGAGCCCACCCCCTCAGGAAACACCAGCACAGTACCCACCCAGCGGCCCATACCTCTGTCCCCAGGACACGTCAATCAGCAGTGTGTCCACCACTACAGGGACCCCAGGGCACACCACAAACACAGGATGATCAGGGACCTGGGGTCAGTGACAGTGGGCCCACCGTTCAGGGGACAGAGGCACAGGACAACAGGGAAGCTTGGAAGGCTGCTGTGCGACAGGGGGAGGACAGGCCCAGGGAACCGACTCTCCAGGAGGCGCTTGCAGGGATCCTGGGAGCATACCACTATTCCCAGGAGACGATGGTCCAGATACTGGACAAGTTGAAGGAGACCCAGCGTCTGCAGGAGGGACAGTACCTGGGGATCAAGCAGGACTTGAAGGACATCAACACCACCCTGGTCACCATTGCAGGGGTGCTGGCAGACATGGCCAACACCATGAGGGAGGCAGTGGCACACCACTGGGCCCCTACCACTAGCCAAACCGATGAACAGCCCTCCACCTCTGCTGCCGCTAGTGAACAGGAGGCCCCGCCACAGGACCAACAGGCCACCAGCTCCCCTCCCCCTGCAGAAATAGAACCACCCCGCAAACAGTCCCTGCGATCCAGGCAGAAGCCAGAGACTATTGCCAAGACCCCCACCAGGAAATAAGACTCTCCTGATTGTCTCACTCTCACCCTATCCACCTTGAACTGCCATTGTTCCACTTCCTATGCCCCTTGGACAATGCACCTGTGATCTACATAGACTGGGCTCTATCCTGGACATTCCTCCACCATCAACCAAGCCCATTGCACATCCCCCTCTAATTATTGGCACTTAAATAAACACCATTTGAAAAAGTATGGAGTCTGTCAAATGATTGAACCATGTATTAGTTTAACAAGTATTAAAAACTGCAATACAACTGTACAGTAATGTATACATAGGAATGACCTGTAGTTGGCTGCAGTCAACACACCAGGAGCAAGAGTGGGGCACAAATATCTGAAAATAGAGATGTCAAAGGGTACAGTAAGTGGCCATAGAAGTGGGAAAATCAGCCTGCCAGTGACAATGTAAAACACAAAACTGTCATTGTAAAGTGAAGTTATAGTATCTTACCTGGGTGTCATTGGAAGTATTGTCATATTATTGCACTTCTGTTGTCCTCATTCTCATCCTCTGTCTCCTCATCTTCACTGTCCACAGGGTCCACTGCTGCTACATGGCTATCTCCAGCCTCATCCTCCTGTAGAAAAGGCACCTGGCGACATAAGGCAAGGTTGTGCAACATATAGCATGCTACGATGATCGGGCAGACCTTCTTGGGTGAGTAGTACAGGGATCCACATGTTAGATGGAGGCAACGAAACCTGGCCTTCAGGAGGCCGAAGGTCCTCTCTATAATTCGTCTTGTTCGCCCATGTGCCTCATTGTAACGTTCCTCTGCCCTTGTCCTGGGATTCCTCAAAGGGGTCAATGATGAGAGGTTGGGGTAACCAGTCACCTGCAAATACAACTGTTAGACACACACTAACCCTTAGGGCCCACACCATACCCATACACCAACACCTACTGGGTGTGAACCAGGGCTCACCTATTAGCCACACCCGGTGCCTCTGGAGTTGAGCCATCACATATGGGATGCTGCTATTCCACAGGATAAAGGCATCATGCACATACCCAGGATACTTAGCATTGACATGGGAGACGTCCTGCATATTCATCGAGTGAAAGCTCTTTCGATTCCTGAACACCTGTTCATTTCTCCAGGTGGGGGACAAATGCAATATGTGTACCATGAATAGCCCCAATAATGTTGGGGATATGTCCCATTGCATAGAAGTCAGCTTTCACTGTGGCCAAATCCTCCACCTGGGGGAAAACGATGTAGCTGCGCATGTGTTTAATCACGGCAGACAACACTCTGGTCAGCACTATTGAGAACACTGGCTGTGACATGCCTGCTGCCAAGCCCACTGTCACTTGGAAGGAGCCAGTTGTAAGTAAATGGAGCACAGATAGGACTTGCACAAGAGGGGGAATCCCGGTAGGCTGACGGATAGCAGATATCAGGTCAGGCTCCAATTGGGCAAACAGCTCTGTGATTGTGGCCCTGTCCAGTCTATAGGTGAGGATGATGTGCCGGTCCTCCACTGTTGCTAAGTCCACCAGGGGCATGTACACGGGGGATGGCTCCATCTCCTATTCATCCGCAGCGGTTGCAATCTAGGGGGCAAAACGGTGAACAGCTGGTCAGTAATCCATATTTCCAAACACAACACTGCATTGCATATTGTGACTGTAACAGTATATTGTTATATGGGCCCAAATAGTGCATATGTGTACTGTGTCGCAGTTAGGTGCCATGGCCTGCCCCCCCTCCCGAAATGGCATCTGCCTGTCCTGTATGGAGGAACATGTATAATTCCGCTGACGTTGAGGGCTATTGCGGGAGGTGGTCGAGTACTGACGTACAACTCCTCATTGGTTAACATTGGGCCCTATGGGTTACAGTGGCCAATGGTGATGTACGCTGGCGGTGACGGTACGCACCGCCGCGGACGAGACCACCATTTTCCATCTGTTCACTCACTTGCACCTGACCTTCAACAGGAGAGAACCTACACTGCAAGTGCTGCTGTGACCTGTGTCTGGAACCGAGCATGGCTCATGTCACTGGGGAAAGGGCCCCTGCCTTCACCGCTACGGAGTTGGAAAGACTGGTGGACCCTGACCCCCGCTAATGGCCTGCATTTTGGCAGTGGCCTACCTTGAGGTGGATGGGAGTTTGAGGGCAGCATAGCAGCCACAAGGAGGTGAGTACTGACTGTATCCTGGGACTTGGTGCCTAAGTGCTGCCAAAGTGGCATTGCAGTTAATGCTACATGTGCATCAATATTTGGAAATGGGCAATAGGCACCCTTGCTGAGTATCTTTTGTAATTTGTGTCCCCATGCTCTACTGTCAGTAGATTTTAATTTCTCTGTTCCATACCTCTCATAGGCCCTCATTACAACCCTGGCGGTCGGTGATAAAGCAACGGTAATACCGCCAAGAGAAAAAAATGAAATTAGGACCACAGCGGAAACCGCTCAGACAGCCAGCCACTTTAACACACTGACAGCCACAGTGGAATCAACAAGCACCACGGCGGTAACCGCCAACAGCCAGGCGTAAGACAATGTACCGCCCACACTATTACGACCAGCCTATCTGCCGCCTTTCCGAGGCGGTACCAATGACATCAAACGCCAGGTGGAAACACTTCACAGAAGGCAAAGGACTCACCTGTGGAGAGCACAACCACAACGCCATGGAGCCTGAATTGCACATAATTCCGATACTCGTCTAACTTCTGCTGCATTATGAACATCAGCGCAGGCCAAGATGACCACGGTGAGTACTGCCGCCTAGCACAGAGGGGAGGGGGGAAGAAAAAGAGAGTGACACACACATGCAACAGGCAACAAACCCACCCCCAACACCATACACACAACAAAATGCAGTAACATTACATATACACCCTGTACCTCTCAGGAATAATGCAAGGACAAAAGGAATTGAAGAAAGTGAGTGTAATATGATAACATAATATGAATAAGTGCATCACAATCCAAACATATCAACATATTTACAAAAGTAGGGACACTGCCCAGTCCTCAATGTCCGTGGGCCACAAGGCCACAACACATAGGCCACGGCCCCACCTCACTCCTGCAACAACAGGGAGAGAACACTGCAGGGGCATCAGGTCGAAAATACACAGGCATGCATGTACTCCTTGAACGGCACACGTATGCCATTCACCCTCACACACACTCCTATCACACATGACTATGGCATTGGGCTCACCTGCTCCTCTAGTGCCCCATAAAGCTGTCCATACAGGAGTAGGAACCTCATCCACCAACCTCTCTAGTTCTTTCGAGGTGAAGGCGGGTGCCCTATTACCTGTAGGACATTGCATGATGGCTCCCAGAGACAGCACACAGCAACTCATGTCGTGGAGGAGTTAAGTGAGCTAGGCTGCAGAAAATGGAGGTCAAGGCCGCCGTGTACAGGACCGTCACCGCCGGCCGGGATCGCCATTGGCCCCAGTCTCCCAAAGGCAGCAATGTTACCCAATGAGACGTTGCACAGTGGCTGCGACTGCCTATCGCCATACCCCGGTGGAATTAGGTCACTACCACCTGTTCAGTGCTGCAGGTCAGACCGCTGCCACTTTAGGCATTTATCATGCCATTATAGAGTAAAATAGGTGTGCCATACTTTTTATAAGGCAGATAGCGGGCTAGGCCTAAGTGGTGCCATCATGTTTTGGCACATACATGTGAGATGCATGACACAGTGACCCTATGTGGCTGGGTGTCTGATGACCAGCATGTCCAGATACTCATCTGCTGATTGGCGGTGTCACCGTATAGGTATATCACATGACAACATACAGGCTCGGCGCAGGACAGGTCAGTGTACCACATATGGAACTTGACACCTGTGATGTATGTCAGACACCATTGATCAGGGGCAGCAATGTGCATCAAGGGAGAAGTCCATGCCGCTTCAGCATGACCAATATGGTATGTGCCTGCAGTGTGCTCCATGTGGACATTGTTAGGTGTGTGCAAGTGAGATGTGTTGTGCCAACATGTGTGGTGTGCATTTCACATTGTGCTATTTCTACCTTCCTTCCTACATACCCTGTCCTGAGGAGAATGAGACATGCATTCCCCTAGTGGATCTTGCAAACCTGTAGGAGAGGCACATAATTCAGACCTATCGTCTGATTCGTCAGACCATCATGGAACTATGTTCGCAGTTGAAGCTAGATCTATTGCCTGCCATACTTAATCCCTATGCCATCCCTCCCACAGTTTAAGTTCTGTCAGTGCTACACTTTCTTGCCACAGGCTCCTTTGAGATGACAGTGGACTTGGCAGCAGGGATGTCAGCAGCTCATGTTCAGTCTTGTGTTGAAGGATGTACTATGTGCTTTTTTGAAACACCTGGACAGCTACATCAGGTTCCCCCAACAAGGGGATTCAGCCCAGGTGAAGGCAGACTTCTATGATGTGGGACACATCCCTCATGTGATAGGGGTCATAAGTGGCACCTATATATCCTTGGTCCCTCCCAGTGACAATGAAAAGGTGTATAGGAACAGGAAAAACTAACACTCCATCAATGTGCAGGTGGGTGTGTGGAAGACCAATACATCTCTCAAAGGACAGCCATGTTTCCTGGATCTGTGCATGACTCCTTCATTCTGAGGAACAGCAATGTCCAACACATGATGACGCGTCTACAGAGGAAGAGGGTGTGGCTCACAGATATGTAAGCATTTGGTTGCATGTCCCTGTTATGGCACCTGTCATACCAATGTTCCCTGTTGTCTGTACCCATCCTGTAACAGGTCCTACCTCTATGCACACATATCAGTGAGATATTCTGCCACTGATGGGGAAAACCGTTTCAATGAGGCCCACAACAGGACAAGGCATGTAACAGAAACGACATTTGGCCTCCTGAAGGCCAGATTCAGGTGCCTGCACATCTCTGGAGGTGCCCTCTTCTACACTCCCCAAAAGGTATGCCAGATCATAGTAGCCTGCTGCATGCTCACAGTCTAGTCCTGAGACGTCAGATACCCTTACTAGATGAGCAGGAGGAGGCAGCTGGACAAGTGGCTGGTGATAGTGACATGGAAAGTGATGAGGAGGCGGATGAGGAAGGTGGAGCTGAGTCAAGGGCTGAGCTCATCAAGCAGTTCTTCCAGTAACATAGATTTTTCACCTATGGTCCTCCTGGATTTGGTATACCAGTGGTGGTGTAATGTATTCATTTTCCTGTGTGTGTTGTGGGAGGTGACTGACTGCATGTAAGGTGCAGAGTTGTAATGTATGTTCTCTGACATGCGTACTCTCTGCAATTTGAATGCATCACATCTCTGATGGACAGGCCAGTATTGTGCAATGTGTTCTGCATACTCCTGTTCACATGTCAATTCAGCTACTGACTGTGCAGTGTTTATCTTTGACACTCATACCTATTTCCCGAAACATGCATGTTCTGTATCCTTTGGTTACTGGGCACATTTTGGAATTTAGCACATGAGAGTATTTGGTGATTTATTTCCTGCGACTGGTGCTGTAGCGGTGTTATCTGCTGTGCCCTGTTTAGTTATCTGCTATACTGGGCACGTCCACTTTGGACTACATATGTGCTCTAACTGCCACCATGCCTACTTTCCTGATGGTGATCTCTGTAATGGTCTTTTTGCAGGTTGGATGTTTAGATTTACTCTTGTGTGTGGCAACAGTAGGGACTCCCTTACGTCCGCCCTGGCACATATCTGTTGTACTGCAGCTGCTGCAGAGGATACCTCCCTCTGCAGTCCTTTACAGTGCTTGTTGGATTGTGGCCCATTCCATTTTCACAAACAGGTAAACATACTTCTGTTATGGTACAGGATTGGTGTTCTCCAGCTACAGAGGGAGGAGTACCTGAGACCTGTGCCTCCATTCCACTAGCAGCCGCAGATGTGGAGGCTAGTGGAAGGGGTCTGCAGGTGGGTGCAGGAGGCATGCAGGGTGTTGTTAACGTCCCTGTACTGCGGGGCACACCATTGATTGACCAGTCCTTGGGGCACAATTGCACATTGCAGCATGGTGTACAAATGGGAGGTGGGTATGTGTGGATGCAAGGTTGTTTGCCCTGTCTGTGCTTGTTGTGCATGGAGTACACCTCCTTACTGTCATGGCCAGGATTGGTCCATTTCAGGGTAGTGTGCTTGGATTTGTGGCCCTTTGGATTGGTGACAGTGCTGTGTCTGTGTTAGTCTTCCATTATGTAGTGCCATAGCATTGCTGTCATTGCCATGTAGTGGTCCTCAGTTGAAGCATCCAGTTGAGGTAGCTAGTGCAATTGTAATATATGCAAGAGGTGTGATGTGACGGGCACAATGCAGGTTTTGTGGTGGTTGGGCTAGTGCATTAGTGTTTGTTACTGGCAGTGCTATCCGTACACTTGGCAGGGAGTGTGTGGGCATTGGGGGTGGGTGGCGGTGTGGCATGCAGGAGAGGGGCATTAGGTGAGTAGGTGGGAGTTGTAGTGGGAGATTAAGTGATTTGGTGAGGAAGCATGCTGGACAGGACGACTTACTGGCTGGGGAGTGTTACTCACCAGAGTCCAGTCCTCCAGGTATTCCAGTCAGCCCCTTAGGATGCCGGATGTCCAAGACCCTCTCCTCCCACGATGTAAACTCTAGGGGAGGAGTTGGGGGCCTACTGCCAGTCTTCATTACCGCCAGCTGGTGCCTGGACGCCATTGAACGTGCCTTCCCCCTAAGGTCGTTCCACCTCTTCCTGATATCCTCCCTTGTGCGTGGATGGGTGCCCACTGAATTGACCCTGTCAACTATTCTCTGCCATAACTCCATTTTCCTAGCTATGGAGGTCTGCTGAACGTGTGCTCCAAAGAGTTGAGGCTCTACCCTGAGGATTTCATCGACCATGAACCGCAACTCCTCATCGGTGAAGCATGGGTGCTTTTGGTGTGACATGGCGGTTGTGTGTTTATGTGTGCATGGGGGGTGTGTGTGTGTGTGGGGTGCAGTGTAAGGAGCTTGGTGGGGTGGGGGTGTTTGGCAGTGAGTGGTGGTAGGTAGTGGTGTTTGTGTTTAGTTGTGATGTGTGTAGGGTATTGTTGGTGCTGTGTGTGGTGAGGGTGAAGTGTATGAGTGCCTATGGTGCATATGTGTTATATGTTTGAATTGTGGCTTTTCGGGGTCTGTGTAATTTGGATAGTGAGTTGTGTAGGGGTGTGTTATACAGTGGTGTGAAGTAAGTGTGCCTGGTGTGTGTCCGGTGTGGCGCATTTGAACTGTCCAATGTGGTGTTGTGTTCTGACAGCAGTGTGTTCTGCGTGTGGCAGTTCAGACCACCAATGGTTTTCCGCAATGGAAGGACCGCTGTGCTGATTTGTGGGTCGTAATCTGGTGGGGGCAAAGTAGTCTGCATGGTGGTGCAGGTGGTGTAACCGCCTCTTTTCCACCCTACTATGTCCTGGTGGTGTCGGTGCTGTTTTTGGGTGGAATACTTTGTGAACTTTTAATACAGAAGGCAGGATACAGCCAACACTGGCAGCCTTTTGGCGGCCACCACTGCAGCAGTCTTGCCAAAAGACCGCCAAAGTTGTAATGAGGGCCAATATCACTACAAATATGCTATCCTCTATTTATTATTAAATTCACAATTCACTTTCAGTCTTACACTTTTTACCTACAACACTCACAATCACTATCACTAACACAATCACTAACATAGTACAGTTGATGTTTATTTCACACATAAGAACTTACTTTTCTAACATTACTCAGGTACACAGCCACTCCTTGTAACCATTTTTTGTGTTCTCCTGAAGCTTTTTCTCCCTCATGTATGTGGCTTCGAAGTCTCTGAAACATGGGCAGTTTTACCCACCTACTGCTACAGCCATTTTCTAATCATTGTAAGACATCCTTTCACCACAACATCCTCTGTCATCCTGCTATTCCTTCTGAAATCCAAACTCCCAACATGGCTGAGGGATCAAATTACTTCCATAATTACTCTCAGCTTTTCTGGGGCCCACAAAGCAAGCTGAAAAATGAAGCGTTCTCCTGAATTTGGAGGGATAATGGAAATCACTGCCAGGCAGTGACTGTCCACACCCGGAAGGCAAAGGGCATTCGTCGTTGGGCCATGACTAAGGCTCTGGACATTCTTGGTGTGTCTTCTTAGCAAATACTTGGCACCCATAGACAACACCATTGTACAGGAGGTTCTTGGGCAGCCTGGTTGACCCTCCATGCTCAATCAGAAGAGTCTGAGCAGCAGAGATGTTTTTTTATTTTTTTTAATGAGAGCAAATGAGTTGTAAAGGTTGTGTCCGGTTATATGCCCAGTTGGAAGTGTGTCCTAACAAACTATGTTGACTCTAACCCTCTGTTATACATGTGTAGGAATGAAATGAATGGTTTCCTTTATTAATATGTGTTCAACTTGTGTATAGTTTTTTTTTAAAAATACAAATGAATCATCAAACAATGACCTAATGGAAATGTTTTTCTGAACTTGGCATATGCAATATTTCCATTTAACGTCCTTTAAACCAAACTATGACAATATTTAAATGTCATTCCAAAAAGAAGCCTTTTTAACGGGTGGGGCTTATTGGATCATAATATCAGATGTCCAGTAATTCATAATGAGTTGTTTTGAAAGCATTAATTTATTCAGAAATTCAGCATGGTAAAGATTTTGTTTTTTTAAATTCGAACATGATTAAGTAATCAATTTATCTCTCTTGGGAACATTTGTCTCGCATTGAAAATATGATATTTTACTAATCATTTTTAAACTAATTAGTTGACTGATTTTTTCATACACTTTTTAAAGATAATTTAGCATGTTTAAAGTTAGTTAAGGTATACAAAATGTCATAGGCGGTGATTCTAACCGCGGCGGGCGGCGATCGCCGCCCGCCATGCGGTTACCGCCAAATGACCGCACCGCGGTCACAAGACCGCGGCGGCCATTCTGGCTTTCCCGCTGTGCTGGCGGGCGACCGCCAAAAGGCCGCCCGCCAGCACAGCGGGAAAGACCCAGCAACGATGAAGCCGGCTCCGAATGGAGCCGGCGGAGTTGCTGGAGTGCGATGGGTGCAGTAGCACCCGTCGCGAATTTCAGTGTCTGCTAGGCAGACACTGAAATTCTTTTTGAGGCCCTCTTACGGGGGCCCCTGCAGTGCCCATGCCATTGGCATGGGCACTGCAGGGGCCCCCAGGGGCCCCGCGGCACCCCCTACCGCCATCCTGTTCCTGGCAGGAGACCCGCCAGGAACAGGATGGCGGTAGGGGGTGTCAGAATCCCCATGGCGGCGGAGCGCGCTCCACCGCCATGGAGGATTCTGTAGGGCAGCGGAAAACCGGCGGGAGACTGCCGGTTTTCCTAGTCTGACCGCGGCCGAACCGCCGCGGTCAGAATGCCCTGCGGGGCACCGCCAGTCTGTCGGCGGTGCTCCCGCCGACCCTGGCACCCGGCAGTCTGAGACCGCCGGGGTCAGAATGACCCCCATAATTCTTTGTATTCAGGGATATTAAAGAGGAGAAGGAACTTAATGCCGTCAGGGAAAATGTTTCCACTCGTAGGCATACGTGCTCTCTGACCAAAAAACTTAAGACGAAGACTGTAGAGCCAACACTATAGAGAGTGGGGGAGGACGTTGACACCACCAGCTAGGAGGAGGCAGATATTGGTGCTCATCTTGTCCATGAGGAAGACCAACCATTGGTGTTCAAAGAGCAGGCCCCATTAACATTTGAGCCTGCACCCACTGCCTCCTTAACTCGAGTCCCCGATACTATCATGACCTCCAGTTGCACCACCTGTTCCCTCTTTCCTGAGAGACTCTTTTGCCCCTGACACGCCAGAGACCTCCCTCCTTAGCAACTCCCACCACTCCTATTATATCTCATTGGCAGCTCTCAAGGAGGTCTTGACACCAAACAGAGAGGTTCAGGTATCAGTCTTGCAGGATATCCAGGACTTAATAGGAGACACCCCGATACTCCAAGAGTCTTTTACTGAAAAGTCCTAACTTTACGAACCCTCACAACCTCCTTGCTAGCAGCAATAATGGGCCTCTATAGCTCACCCCCACATACTAATAGTTGTGACATCTATCAGTTAGTCTGTCTCACTTGCTTTCACCACTACTATCAAGTACTAAATTTCCCAGGAGATGTCTGGTCCCGCAACAGACAGCCATGTTATGTCTGCATCAGGTCAGGATATAAACCTTATTGTGGAGCAAAGTGAGCCAGTGGATGCCCAGAATTTCTGCTCCCAAGCCAGGAATTTAATTCTGACACTACATCTGGCTTTCGGCAATGACATCATTATTATTTAGGACACTGGACTTTTGTTGTTCATTTTGACTATAATTTAGGGACTGCTTATGTTGGAAGTTGTTATATTTTAATTGATGCCCTTTGCATATAGGTGTGGGGCCTTATTTCGGGGTTGGCAGGCAAATTACTCCATCACAACAGAGTACTTTGCCTGCCAAACACTTAGTCCCCTTTCACAAATGTGACTTGGGCAAACAGCTAAAATTATGCTGAGGGAGTAAAGTTTACTCAATGGAGTAAAACTTGCTTCGCTAGTCGGAGGGAATACAGGCCGGCTGGGGTAACCCACCCTGGCCTTAAAAGAGAGAAAGGAAGGTGTGGAAAAGAAGGTGTACAAGTATATTATGGTTATTAAATTAAAAGTCAGTTTTAAGAACAGTTATTAGTCAATCAAAAACAATGTTTCAAACAATGTGTCTCTACAGGAAAAACATTAGTCAGTTGAATCCTGGAGAACTTCTCCTTCACCATTTCCACTCATCATTTTCTTTATTCCTCCCATGGTACTGGCCTCCTCTCCCAATTAATTCACTGAGCTGGTGGGCTACTGCCATAAGAAAAGTAGTTACTTACCTGTAACTGCAGTTCTCCAGTATTGGTATCTTTCATAGATTCACATGCTTGAATCATCCCCGTCGTCGAGGTGGGAGCCTCACGGTAAACTTAAATATATAAAGCAGTAAATCAGTAAAAGTAAAACCAGTAGGCCCTAGTAGGCCTCATAGGGTATTTTACAGTCTATCCACTTTGTTTTGTGAAAAGACCCAAACTTCAGTATCAACCAATCAGGATTCAGCCCCTCCCAAACACTCCCAACAGAAGCTGAATTCCCTCAGATTTTCTAGTAGGAGTGTGAAGTTTAATATCTGT
The DNA here is from genome assembly GCF_031143425.1 of Pleurodeles waltl. NCBI lineage: Eukaryota > Metazoa > Chordata > Amphibia > Caudata > Salamandridae > Pleurodeles > Pleurodeles waltl. The sequence goes on along the minus strand of NC_090446.1, from coordinate 143,360,312 downwards.
ATAATAGGGGAGCCTCTGAGGGGAGGAGGGTGGGTCGCATGTGAATCTATGAAAGATACCAATACTGGAGAACTGCAGTTACAGGTAAGTAACTAATTTTCTTTTCCAGTATTGGATCTTTCATAGATTCAAATGCTTGAATCAGAATAACGAGCAGTCTTCCTAATTAGTGAAATTCATTGACTGTAATTTTGTCTGAATTTTATAAGTGATGCGAGTCACTTTAGTTCAGCTTTAAAATGCACGTAAAGATCTATGGGGCTCATTCTGAGCCCGGCGGGCGGCGGGAGCCGCCAAATGACCGCACCGCGGTCAAAAGACCGCGGCGGCCATTCAGACATTTCCTCTGGGCCGGCGGGCGCTCTCCAAAAGAGCGCCCGCCGGCCCAGAGGAAATGCCCCTGCAACGAGGACGCCGGCTCAGAATTGAGCCGGCGTAGTTGCAGGGGTGCGACGGGTGCAGTTTGCACCCGTCGCGTATTTCAGTGTCTGCATTGCAGACACTGAAATACACAGTGGGGCCCCCAGGGGCCCCGCGGCACCCCCTACCGCCATCCTGTTCCTGGTGGGCGAACCGCCAGGAACAGGATGGCGGTAGGGGGTGTCAGAATCCCCCATGGCGGCGCAGCAAGCTGCGCCGCCATGGGAGATTCCAAGGGCAGCGGAAAACCGGTGGGAGACCGCCGATTTTCCTTGTCTGACCGCGGCCGAACCGCCGCGGTCAGAATGCCCTGCGGGGCACCGCCGGTCTGTCGGCGGTGCTCCCGCCGACCCTGGCCCCGGCGGTCTGAGACCGCCGGGGTCAGAATGACCCCCTATATATCAAAACATACATATATATATATATATATATCCATAGACGTCCGAATAGAAGAGCAATAAAAGCTATGTGGCCGAAATTCCTGACACAATTTGTTTTGTTATTATTATGAAGTGTACTACTAGTTAACGCAGTATCACAAAGTGAACAATCCAAAGCACAAAATTAGAGTAAAAACACACAGTAGCTAGTAATAAGACTAAGAACCAATAACGAACATACCTTGAGTGTGGTGGTGGGATGTGTAAGAGGCTCACCTTAACGAAATAGATGCCTCAGCACTGCCTGTCCCACTGCTGTATCGACGTTGTTAGTTTCCTTGAGACATTAATGCCTCGTAAATGTGTGCTGGCTGGACCATGTTGCTGCTCTACAGATGCTATGTAGTGGTACACCTGCAAAGAGTGCAGCTGAAGTGGCTACCGATCTTGTAGAGTTGGCTCTCACCTTGGTGTGGAGCGGTTTTCCTGCTTTTGAATGGCAGAATTGAATTGCCAGGCCAATCCATCTTGCTATAGTCTGTTTGGGCACCGCATGTCCCTTTCTTGTGCCGCCAAATGCTACAAATAATTGATCAGATTGGCGGATGGCTTGAGTTTGCTGTAGATAAAACTTTAAACATCTTTTAATATCAAGAGAATGTAACGTCTTCTCTGCTATTGTTTGCGGATTTGGAAAGAAGGTTTTTAAGATGACTGGTTCATTCAAGTGAAACGTTGAAGGAACTTTCGGGATGAATTTAGGATTTGTTCGCAGGATGACACCTGAGTTTGTGAATTGGAGAAAAGGCTGTTTGATAGTGAAAGCCTGAATGTCGCTGACTCTTTTTGCTGAAGTAAGAGCTAACAGTAACGCTGTTTTCCATTAAATGAATTTTAAATCAGCCTTGTGGATCGGCTCAAAACGAGCTTTCATGAGCTGCATCAGGACAACATTTAGGGACCATAATGGTGGAGGCTTTCTAACTGGCGGGAAAGTCCGAAAAAGACCCTTCATGAATTGTTTGACAATTCTTGTAGAACACAATGAGATTCTGTCTGGAGATCTGCAGTATCTGGAGGTTGCAGCCAGATGTACCCGAATGGAAGAATATGCAAGTCCTGATTGTGCCAAGAGCAGGAGATATGGAAGTATCTGTTCCGGAGTAGAGGACAAAGGATGTATATCCTCTGCTGCACACCATATACAAAAACGCTTCCACTTCAGCTTATAGGTTTTGTTAGTGGTGTCCGCTCTAGCTTTTGCCAAGATGTCTCTACACTCCTGGGAAATGTTGAGATTCAAGTATTCATTGTATTCAGGAGCCAAGCCGACAAATGAAGAGACGACGGATCCGGGTGTCTGACTTGTCCCTGGTGCATTGTTAAAAGAGTCGGACTCCGTCTGAGTCGTAGATGTGGTCGTTCGGAGAGCATGAGGAGCTCTGTATACCAGACTTGTCTGGGCCATCTGGGAGCTATGAGGAGAAGGCGACACCCCTTCACCTTCAGTTTGTTGATGACTCTCGGAATGAGCGGGATCGGAGGAAAAGCGTAGGCATAAACTCCGGACCATCTCATCGAAAACGCATTCCCCCATGAATCTTTTTGGGGAAGCCAACTTGCGTAGTACTGGCATTACTTGTTCTCGAGAGTGGCAAATAGGTCTAGGTTCGGTTTGCCCCATAACCGAAAAAGACTGTCGAGAGTTTTTTGGTCTAGTTCCCATTCGTGATAAGGAATCACTGTCCTGCTCAGGGTGTCTGCTAGAACATTGGTTTGTCCTGGCACATGCTCCGCTTTGAGTGAAATATTGTGCTTGATGGCCCATGTCCAAATTTGCTGTGCTAGCTGCGAGAGTTGTAGGGATCTCGTGCCTCCTTGCTTGTTTAGATAAAACATGCTGGTTGTGTTGTCTGTCCTGATTAAGACGCTTGAATTTTGTATTTTTGGCAAGAAAGCTTTTAGCGCTAAGTGTATCGCCTTGAGTTCTAGATAATTGATGTGGAGCTGAGTGTCTTTCACATTCCAGATTCCACTGATTTGCAGGTCCTGGCAATGTGCCCCCCATCCTCCGAGAGGCATCCGTTGTTACTATGTAACTTGGTGTTTGAAGACGAAATGAGAGTCCGTTTGACAAATTGGTCAGAGTCGACCTCCACCTCACGGTGTTCTTCATTTGAGGCGTTATGCGGATCTTGTCTTCGAAGGAACCGTTGACCTGGGTCCATTGTATATCTAATTGCTCTTGCAGGGGTCGCATATGGAGCCTGCAATCTGGGACTAGCGGAATGCATGATGATATCATCCCGAGCAATGACTTGTAGGTGCCGACTGAAACAAACTTTTTTCTGGAGAGACTGTGTGCCAAGGAGGTTAATTTTAGTTTCCTCTAGTGAGATGGGTACGCTTTGCTGCGGACTGTGTCTAGAATTCCCCCCAAGAAACTTAATACCTGTTTGGGGTAGAGCTGAGATTTCTGGTAGTATTTACAAACCCCAGGCTGTGCAACAATTGAAGGCAATAGGAGATATGACTTGTCACTTGCGATTCTGAGGGTGCCTTTATAAGCCAGTCGTCCAGGTAAGGGAAGACCTGGATACCTGATTGACGGAGATGTGCTGCTACCGGAGCCAACATTTTTGTGAAGATTCTGGGGGCTGATTTGAGACCGAATGGGAGAACCCGGAATTGGAGGTGCATACTTCCCACTCTGAACCTTAGGAATTTGCGATGGTAGCGATATATGGGGATATGAAAATAAGCATCCTGGAGGTCTAGGGATGCCATCCGATCCCCGGTATTTAACAGACGCAGGACATCTTGCAGTGTTACCATCCTGAACGACTGTTTCTTTAGAAACTTGTTTAGTGCTCTCAAGTCCAGGATGGGACGCCAGTCTCCTGAGGGTTTCTTTACAAGGAAAAAACGGGAGTAGAATCCTGTGTTCTTTTGAGATAAAGGGACTGGTTCTACTGCTCCTTTTCTCAACATTACTCTTACTTCCCTGAGGAGTTGGTTCAATCTCGGAGGCGGTGGGCCCGATGGAGGAACAATTGGTGGCGTTTGTGTGAATTCCAGAGTATGACCTCTGGCCACTACATCGAGTACCCATCTGTCCGATGTTATAGTCTTCCACATGGGGAAATAGGAAGTGATGCGACCTCCGACCCTCAATGTTGGTTGGAGGGGAAGCGCTGAGATGATCGGCGGGTCATTGCTTTCTGCCTGTATCTCTTCCTCGGGCAGCTCCTCTTCCTCTAGACGGATGTTTGTAAGCCGCGGCCGGTGGTAATCTATAATGCTGCTGTTGCTGCTGGTACTGATGTCGTGATCCTGTGGAGGAAGACTGATATTGTGATCTGTATTGTTGGTATCCACCTCGAAAGGAGTAATTACCTCTATCCCTTGCTCCACGAAAGGGTTGTTTTTTATATTGCAGGGTACCAAGGGATTTTGCCGTATCGGTATCTGTCTTGATGGCCTGCAACATGTCGTCGACATGTTTACCAAAGAGACTCTCTCCATCGAAAGGCATGTCGAGAACACGACTCTGAACTTCTGGTCTGAATGAAGTAGCTTTAAGCCATCCTTGTCTGCGCAGGACTGCTGCGCCAGCTAATTGTCTAAAGCCAGTGAGAGAAATGTCTATTGCGCTGTCTTTAATCTCAGCGGAGACCCTTTCTCCCTCTTGCAAGACCTTCTTTGCTTCCACCTTGACGTCTTCTGGCAATAAATCTAAAAAGGCAGACATGTCTGCCCACATCTGAAGATCGTATCTTCCCAGAATCGCAAGGGAATTAGCCGCCTTAACTGTGACTGCAGCAACAGAGGAGAATTTTTTACCGATATTGTCTAATCTCCTTCCTTCCTTGTCTGGGGGAGACGCAATAGGTGTGGAGGGGTTTTTGGAACGCCGCTGAGCCGCCTGTGATATAACAGAGTCAGGTTTCGGCTGTGAGACTAGACAGGCCGGAGAATCCTCTGGGGCCTTGTACTTCTTCTCTAGTCTTGACATTTGAGAAGGCACTGTTGCCGGGTTTTTCATTGCCTTCAAACCCTCCTGCCATAAGAAATCTACAATGGGTATGGCTCTTACCGATCTCTTTGAAGGTTCTTTAAAGTCGTATAAAAAACATTCGGTTTCATGAGAAACAATTGCTAGCCCAAAACGTTTCGCCGCCCTCTCTATTAAATTATGGAAGCCTCCTATGTCCTCTGGAGGAGAATCTACTGGACTTGCTGGCGGTGGAGATGGTGTGGGGACGAGATAATCATCCCATTCACTAGCCGCTGAATCTCTTAACTCACCCTCTTCTCTTTTGTCGTCTGACGAGGGGCAAGCTTCTTGAGTTTGGCTAGTTATCGGTATACTAGCCTGCGGCGTTTCTGAAAAATTTGAGGTGTGAGTCTGACGAGGTGTCTGGTAGCTCTCAGGTCTAGGTGGCGTGGACTGAGTTGATGGTGGAAATCTTTTATAGTAGTCCTTCAACATGTACTGTAGATCTGCTACCAGTGTGCTAGGCATAGCGAGGGGCGATGGTTGTTCTGCCTGTGGATAAGATGTTGAGGCGTAACTAGGCTGGTAATGCTGATCCTCCTCTTCATCAAACTCTTGGCATTTGACATTGAGTTGGGACGGGCTACTAGCTGCCCCAAACATTCCATCGTTCTGAGGGAATGCATCATCGTCCTCGTCCTCAAAAAGATGTTGTGGTGGATATGGCAACACTTTACTTGGCGAGGCATGCATTGGCAGAATATTGGATGCCTTGTTACCCATATCAATAAGTGAAAGGGGTAAGAATCTGGTAGAGTCGTCCTGATGATATGAGGAATGGTGTGTCGAATTGTCCAGGTAGGTGGATGGCTTGTACACCGTTATTTGTGTTGACGATATAATCGTCGACGGTTCCCCCGTCGACGGTTCTCCAGTCGACGGTTCCCCCGTCGACGGTTCCCTCGTCGACGGTTCCCTCGACGACGGTTCCCTCATCGACGGATCTCTCATTGATGGCGTCTTTGCCAACGGGTCTTGTGTCGACGGATCCTTCGTCGACGGGCCCTTTGTAGACGACGGTCGTTTCGCCGAAGTATCTTCTATTGGTGCCGTCGTCGGCAGTGCCTTTTTAAACCTCATTGAGAGGTGCTTCGTAGATGGGAGTGCCCTGGTAGATTGGTGAACCCAAGAGGCCTCCGCTGTCGACGATGTGGTTGCGGACGAAGCTTTCTTACAAATTTTTGCCGTAATTATCGTCGTCGATGATAACGGCGACGACGTCATAATCATCGGTGCGACCGGTGTTGTAAACGTCGACGATACTGTAGTTGCTGTTGTCGTCGACACCGTCGTCGACGGGGTGGTCGTCGACGGTTGTTTTTTCACCGAAAAGAGTTTTTCTGGCTCTTTCTGTGGTGACAGAGATGGCTTTTTTGAGGTGCTTTTTTGGTGCAAAGGCGTCGTAGGTTCTGAATGAACCTTTTTTGGCACATGTTTAAATGTATCTGAACGGGAAACATCCTTTTTCGCTTCAGTAGAGACTTACTTTGTCTTTTTGGGCACCTTCCTAGGTGGTTCGTCAGACTCTCTACTTCTCTCACCTGTTATTTTATGAGGGCGAGAAGTATGTGATGACGGTTCACTGTCATCTGAGGAAGGATGTTCCATGGCTTTTTGTTTTTGCAGCCATAAGAGAAGTCTACCCTCACGGTCTTTAAGGGTTTTTTGACTAAAGGTGCGACAGATTTTGCAGTCTCTCACCTTGTGGTCTGGATGGAGGCAGTAGATACACTTCTTGTGGGGGTCATCAACATGCAGTCTCTTCTTCCCACAATTGTCACAGTCTCTGAACAGACCCTTCTTTGTCTTTTCAGACATAGTGAAGCTGTGGCTAGTTTCCTGAGAGAAAAAACAATCTTCAGTCAGAAATAAGGAAAAAACTGAGCAGAGCTCAGGGAGACTCCCTTCACACGACGTGCAGTAGAAAATCTGAGGGAATTCAGCCTCTGTTGGGAGAGTTTGGGAGGGGCTGAATCCTGATTGGTTGATACTGAAGTTTGGGTCTTTTCACAAAACAAAGTGGATAGACTGTAAAATACCCTATGAGGCCTACTACGGCCTCCTGGTTTTACTTTTACTGATTTACTGCTTTATATATTTAAGTTTACCGTGAGGCTCCCACCTCGACGATGGGGATGATTCAAGCATGTGAATCTATGAAAGATCCAATACTGGAGAAGGTAGGCTTCTGTGTCACAGTTAGGGTGAATGAAGACCGTCCATGTCATTTGTTTTGTAATGTTTGCCCTCAATTTTCATTAAAAGAGCTATCTTCTCAGTAAAATGTGTCTTCTTCTTCATACTTGAGAATGGATTTCCATCCTTGAGGCAGAATTAATTTCCCATTGGTTACAGGATAAAAACAAGAACATGAGAAAAGTCTACCCTATGGTTTGGACAGCATTAACATGGTTAGAAACGTACAGATGTCAGGTATGTTTTAATTGGTTCAGGAGCGTGTTATTTTATCATTCTCTTGTATGTAGAGGTCAGGTATCTGCAATCATTACTGGTAGTAACTTTACAGTAGCGAATTATATTGTACAAGGTTTAACCCCTCCTTTCCCCCGAACTGATGGGGTGGAGACAAATAAGTCTACTCCTAGGAATAATTTTATATTTGGAATTGGTGAGTACCAAAAAGTGACTTCACCTAGGTTTAAGAGTCAATTTACACATTAGTAAATTTACATGTGTAAATTTATCTCTGCAAATAGGTCCCAAGGACTTTTTTGAAAGCTGCATCTTCCAACTGATTGTGCCTCAATCATTCTTGTGTGGACCTTTGAGATTGTTATTAAATTGGCCATTTCTTAGAAGCAAGGTGTAGGAAGTTGGGTCTGTTTATATATATATATATATATATATATATATATATATATATATATATACTATCTCAAAGTGATAGTGTGCACAGAATCCAAGGGTTCCCCTTAGAGGTTGATGGTGGCAAAGTTAGATAATTCTAATGCTCTATTTTGTGGTAGTGTGGTCGAGCACTAGGCTTATCAGAGGGTAGTGTTAAGCGTTTGTTGTACACACACAGGCAATAAATGGGGAACACTCAAAGACTTAACTCCAAGCCAATAGTTTTTATATAGAAAAATATATTTTCTTAATTTATTTTAGAACCAAAAGATTCAAGATTTGAAGTAAATACATAAAATGCAAGGTACTTCACACAGTAAGTATGGAACTTTGAATTAAAGCAGTAGTACACACAGTATAGGTTAAAATGGCAATAAGCTATTTTAAAAGTGGACACAGCAAAAATCCACAATTCCTGGGGGAGGTAAGTTTGGTTAGGTTTTGCAGGTAAGTAAAGCACTTACACAGTCAGTCTCCTGGGCACAGGCAGCCCATCGTTGGGGGTTCAAGGCAACCCCAAAGTCACCACACCAGCAACACAGGGCCAGTCAGGTGCAGAGGTCAAAGGAGGGCCCAAAACATATAGGCGCCTATGGAGAACAGGGGTGCTCCGGTTCCGGTCTGCTGGCAGGTAAGTACCTGCATCCTCGGGGAGCAGACCAGGCGGGCTTTGTAGAGCACTGGGGGGGGGGGGGGGGGAGGTGACACGAACAGGCACACAAAACACACCCTCAGCGGCAGAGGGGCAGCCGGTGCAGTGTGCAAAGTTGGCGTCGGGTTGCCATAGGAAGCAATGGAGGGACCTGGGAGTCACGTATGCGATGCAGGCAGGGCACAGTGGGGCTTCTGAAGCCAGCCACCAACTGGACTAGGAAGAGGGCCGCCTGCTGGTCACTCCTGCACTGGAGGTTGGTTCCTCTCGGTCCTGGGGGCTGCGGGTGCAGTGCTTGGTCCAGGCGTCGGTTTCCTTGTTACCAGGCAGGCGCGGTAAGGGGGAGCCTCTGGATCCTCTCTGCAAGTGTCGCTGTGGGGGTTCGGGGGGGTCGACTCAGTTACTCACGTCGTCGCAGTCGCCTGGGAGTCCTCTCTGCAGTGTTTGTTCTCTAGAGCTTGAGCCAAGGGCGTCTGGTGCAGAGTGTGAAGTCTCACGCTTCCGGCGGGAAGGGAGAGTTCTTTGAAAGTTGTTTCTTTGTTGCAAAAATGTTGATGTTGGTGAACAGTGCCGCTGTTCTCGGGAGTTTCTTGGTCCTTCGGTTTCAGGGCAGTCGTCTGAGTCCTCAGAGGTCGCTGGTCCCTGTTGGATGCATCGCTGTGCAGGTTCTTTGAGTCTGGAGACAGGCCGGTAGGGCTGGGGGCCAAGTTAGTTGTCGTCTCCATCGTCTCTGCAGGGCTTTCAGGTCAGCAGTCCTTCTTCTTTGTGTAGGTTGCAGGAATCTGATTTCCTGGGTTCAGGGTCGCCCCTAAATACTGAATCTAGGGGTGTGTTTAGGTCTGCTGGTCAGTAGCCAATGGCTACTGTCCTTGAGGGTGGCTACTCCCTCCTTGTGCCTCTTCCCTGAGGGGAGGGGAGCACATCTCTATTCCTATTGGGGGAATCCTCCAAATCCAAGATGGAGGATTTCTAAAGGCAGGGGTCACCTCAGCTCAGGGCACTTTAGGGGCTGTCCTGACTGGTAGGTGACTCCTCCTTGTTTTTCTCATTATCTCCTCTGGACTTGCCACCAAAAGTGGTGGCTGTGTCCAGGTGCCGGGCACCTCCACTAGCTGGAGTGCCCTGGGGCATTGTAACACGAAGCCCGAGCCTTTGAGGCTCACTGCTCGGTGTTACAGTTCCTGCATGGGGGAGGTGTTAAGCACCTCCACCCAGTGCATGCTTTGTTTCTGGCCTCAGAGAGCACAAAGGCTGTTACCCCATGGGGTCAGAAACTCGTCTCAGTGGCAGGCTGGCACAGACCAGTCAGTCCTGCACTGAAGGATTGGGTAAAATACAGGGGGCATCTCTAAGATGCTCACTGTGTGCATTTTTTTAATAAATCCAGCACTGGCATCAGTGTGGGTTTATTATTCTGATAAGTTTGATACCTAACTTCCCAGTATTCAGTGTAGCCATTAAGGAGCTGTGGAGTTCGTTTTGACAAACTCCCAGACCATATACTTAATAGGGCCACCCTGTACTTGCAATGTCTAAGAATAGACTTAGACAATGTAGGGGCATATTGCTCATGCAGCTATGCCCTCATCTGTGGTATAGTGCACCCTGCCTTAGGGCTGTAAGGCCTGCTGGAGGGGTGACTTACCTATGCCACAGGCAGTATTTTGTGTGCATGGCATCCTGAGGGGGATGCCATATCAACTTTGCCTTTTTATCCCCACCAACACACACAATCTGCAATGGCAGTGTGCATGTGTTAGGTGAAGGTCCCTTAGGGTGGCACAGCACATGCTGCAGCCCTTAGGGACCTTCCCTGGTCACAGGGCCCTTGGTACCACTGGTACCTTTTAAAAAGGGACTTATCTGTGTCCCAGGGGTGTGCCAATTGTGGAAACAATGGTACATTTTTTGTGAAAGAACACTGGTACTGGGGCCTGGTTAGCAGGGTCCCAGCATACTTCTCAGTCAAGTCAGCATCAATATCAGGCAAAAAGTGGGGGGGTAACTGCAACAGGGAGCCATTTTCCTACAGAAGGTTTTAAAGTGGGTTGCTCTACCTTTACATTACATAATGCAGTTGTTCATGGGTTCCCAGTCTACAAATCTTAACAGCTTTGGGTGTAATATTTGGACTATACTGGTTCTTCAGATGGGATTGATACCCAGATCCAGTAGTGTACCAATACGTTTTCTTTTGCTAACAATAGATATCCCTCTTATGCATTTGAGATACTTCTCTCAGTCAATCAAACATGCTAGATTTATTGGGTGATATTATTTTTTACAGATCTCATGTCATGCCAGTAGTATTAAATAAAATAGCTATATCTGAAAAGCATGGTCAAGGACAGCCTCCCTCGTGTCGTCTTGCATGATTCCAAACAAAGAAGGAGCTGGGCTTACCTCAATTGTTAGTTGAAATACATTCATTAGATTCACCCCAGTAAGATTGCACAGCTGAACAGCTCATGAACATATGGAAGTCATATGTCTCAGATGTCATGTTTTCTCCAAAACACTTAATGAGACCTTTGAAGTTAACTTAGCCTTTGTGGAGCCCAGTATAACCTGCTGGGCGTAAAGAAATGTTCCTTATCAGCGAAGCAGAACTCAATTGTGTAAAGACTGCGTACAGATATTACCATCCACTTTCTATGTCTTGTTGTGGCAGGCAACTTTCCCAAATTCCATATGGTGCCTTCGCTTTTGACTCGTCAGCCAAACATAGGGCTTGATTAGGGGTTTGGCGGACGGTTTGAACCGTCCGCCGAACTTCAGATGGGGGAGTTTGCCGCCACTTTGGCTACCTGTCTGCCAGACCCATTAAGACTTTCCTGCTGGGCAGAAACCTCGGTTTCTACCCGCCAGCCTAGCGAGAAACAGGCAGCAGCACTTCTGCCAGCTCGTAATCGAGTCTGCGGCAATGCGGCCGCTGCAGGGTGCACGAGCACCTTCACAATCTTCACTGTCTGCACAGCAGACAGTAAACATTGCAATGGAGCAGGGCAGGGAGACCCCTGCACTGCCCATGCCAAGTGCATGGGCAGATCAAGGGCTCCCCTGTGGCCCCCTGCACCTGTTCTCTGCCGGCCTTATCTGATAGTGACTTTTAGTTGTAGATTCCTGACCTTTGAATTTCCCCAGGCGTCAGACTGGATCTGAAGAATTTTTCTTCAAGCGTGCTGTCAGGCGGGTTCGGTCGACTCCACGGGCATCGTTGATGTCGTGCTCGCCGTGATGAAGTAGGGGTTGTATATAGGCACCACCCTGGCGCGCTGACGTCAGTTCTTTTCTTTCTCTACCAGCCTACGTGCATATCCAGAGAAGAGCTACCTCAGTCATTTTTTGACGTCAACATTTTTGTCATATTTTTGACAAGTTTGTGGATGTGTTGAGGGATGTCCCGCAAGACCGGATTCAAGCCCTGCGACTCCTGTCACCGAACTATGTCGGGGACGGATCCGCACCTCGTGTGCTTATGGTGTTTGGAGAGCGATCATGACCCGAAGTCGTGCTCCAAGTGTCGGGCCATGAGCCCGAAGGCTTTGAGCGAGCGGTCCCTAAAGGTCATGGCGGCCTGACACTCGACTCCCCGCGCTCATGGTCCTGTTCGAGAGGAAGGTTTCGAGATCGGCCGCGGAGTCACCACCACTCTTCGTCCTCCAAGTCATTGTGACATTCGGGTCACAAAAAAAAGAAGTTGAAAAAAGACAACCGCTCTTCGACTTCACCCCCGTCGATCGGATGATACAACGCGGGAAGAGCATCAACGCTCTAGGCCTCCATTAACGGAGCCTTCTTCTGGGTCGGCTCTGTGATTCCCCAACTTCCTGAGAGCCAGAGCCACCCCTGTCCAACTCAATGAGTTTTACGAGGCCATGCGCCTCATTTTTAGGCGGTCCGACCGACCTTCGGAGCCTTCGAGCACAGGTGAGTCGGTTAGGGGTCCCTTCAGTTTCAAAGCCGTTGGGTCGGCCACGGCTCCGGAGGGCACCTCTGGATCCAACTGCGGATCCGTCCCGACGCCTGTCATGCCACGACAACCTTCCCCGGTGTCAGGTCAGACGTCGACTCTCCCGACGTCGGTTGGGCCCACAATCGACGTCGATACCATACTCATACCCGATGACCCGGAGCCGGAACGACGTCGATCAACGCAGATTCCGATTCTTTGTGGGCCCTCCTGGGCCCAGGGTTGATCCAAACCCTTATTCTTGTGGGTATGGATATGGGGAGAGTATGGAGGGGTCGCTTTAGAATACCAGCTTGACCCCCCAAATGGACTGGGTCCAGGATTTGGGTGATGTCAGTGGACTACACACCTCCCCTGACACTGGTATGCTCTCTTCTCCTAGCGTGGCTATGGAGAAGGGTGCTTCTTACTCTATGGTGGTGAGAAGGGCGGCTGAGGCCTTGGACCTCGAGCTTCCTTCTGTGGAGGTTAGGCCTAACATCCTAACTAACGTGCTTCATCTGGGGTCTTCCTCTTCCGAGCCCCTTTTACCCTTCAATGAAGCACTGACAGACGTCCTTTTGGGTACTTGGTCCAGACACAGCACAGGGGCTGCTGTGAATAGGATGATTGCCCGCCGCCATCGGCCTGTGCTGTCTGACCCAAAATTCCTGACCCAACACCCCACGCCTGAGAGCCTTGTCATCCAGGCTTCTTCTTCATCTGGTGCATTCTAAGCTGCACCTCCGAATAGGGAATCAAAAAGACTGGAAAATCTGGGGAAGAGGTTGTTTTCTTCCATCAGTCTAGCGCTGCGGTCCGTGAACACCGCATGCCTTTTGGGCTGCTATTCCCATACTCTCTGGGATATGGTTGCGCAAGTGCTGCCTGCAGTTCCGGGGGAGGACCTGGCTGTCTTGTCCCAAGCCAGAACAGATGGGAGGGATGCAACTAAGTTCATGATTCGTTGTGGACTGGATACGACCGACTCTCTGGACAGATCGGTCGCCTTGACGGTGGCATTGAAACGCTACGCCTTTCTGAGAATGCCTGGCTTTTCGGGGGGTGTCCAGCAATCCTTGATGGACATGCCCTTTGATGGCACACGTCTCTTCGGAGACAAGGCGGACTCGGCGCTCAAGCGCTTTAAGGATTCCCGAGACACAGCCTGGTCCCTTGGCATCGCGCCCGCACCTAGACCCCAAGCATTCTGCCTTTTGCCCCTTTCGTGGCTATGGAAGGGGCACCCAACAGCGTCCTTTTCCACCCGGCTACAGACCCACGCATTCTGTACAGCCCCTGCGCGGACGTGGGATCCCACGTTTCTGGAGATCAGGGAGCCAGTGGGTCACCCAGTCCACCCCTGCCCCTTCCTCTGCCTCCAAGCCTTCCTAGTCTGCAGGTACATCAGGAGCCAGTAGATGGCAGGATATGCCATCACCTGCCCCAATGGCAAGCCATTACCTTGGACAGGTGGGTACTCCAAATTGTCTGAAGGGTCTACTCCCTCCCCTCTGAGACAGCTCCTCCAGACATGCCACCTTCATACAGTGAGATATTGGATGATCATATTGCACTTGTCCGTGAGGAAGTCCAAACCCTTTTGGCCAAAGGAGCTATAGAGAGGGTTCTTCTGCCAGAAGTAGGTCGTGGTTGCTATTCCCGCTACTTTCTGGTTCTGAAAAAGAACAAAGGTCTTCGACCTATATTAGATCTTCGGTCCCTCAATCTCTTCCTAAAAAAGGAGAAGTTAAAAATGTTAACATTGGCCCAGGTCCTATCTGCCGTGGATCCCGGAGACTGGATGATAGCGTTGAACTTGCAAGATGCATACTTCCACATTCCCATCTTGCAGGCCCACCGGCATTACCTACGATTCGTGGTAGGTCACTAGCACTTTCAGTTTACCGTGCTCCCCTTTGGCCTTACCAGTGCACCTCAGGTGTTCATGAAAGTGATGGTAGTGGTGGCAGCTCATCTGCGCAGGTTAGGGATCCCATTCTTCCCCTCAACGATTGGCTGTTTAAGGCGAACTCGCCCCAGACAGTCGTCTCCCACCTCCAGACTACGGCAAACCTTTTCCATTCACTGGGATTCACTATCAATGTGCCGAAGTCACACCTGACTCCTTCTCAGACGCTCCCTTTCATCGGAGCTGTTCTGGACACATTGTAGTTTCGGGCATTTGCTCCCGAAAAGCAAGTCCAGGATATTTGGGCTATGATACCGATGTTTCAGCCTCTATCCTGGATTTCGGTGAGAATGACTCTGAGGCTGCTGGGCCTCATGGTCTCTTGCATCCTATTGATTGAAAATGCCAGATGGCATATGCGGGCTCTGCAGTGGGACCTGAAGTTCCAGTGGGTGCAGCATCAGGGGAATCTCTCCGACAAGGTCCAGATCTCAGAAGGGACTGCGAAAGACCTGCAGTGGTGGTTAACGAATCAGGATTGGGTCAAGGGCTGATCCCTCTCCTTTCCCCAACCAGATCTCATGATCGTGACAGATGCGTCACTTCTGGGATGGGGTGGCCACATGGGAGAGGCAGAGATCAGAGGTATCAGGTCTCTGGCTGAAACCGGTCTCCATATCAATCTTCTACAGCTCTGAGCGATTCGACTAGCATTGAAAGCATTTCCCCCCTCCCTCAAGGAGAAAGCAGTGCAGGTGTTCACAGACACCACCACCCCCACGTGGTATTGCAACAAACAAGACAGAGTGGGGTTGTGGACTCTTTGTGAAGAGGCCCTTCAACTCTGGACTTGGCTGGAACATCAGGGCATTTACCTTGTGGTTCAACACCTGGCAGGCTCCTTGAATGCCAGAGCAGACAAACTCAGCCGACAATTCATGGTTGACCACGAATGGCGTCTCCATCCGAAGGTGGCGCAAGGTCTCTTCATGCAGTGGGGAGAGCCTTGGTTAGACTTGTTCGCCTCCGTAGAGAATGCACAATGTTAGCTGTATTGCGCATTGGAGTTTCCAAGGCGGCACTCGCTCGGCGACTTTTTTCGTTGTGAATGGAAGTCAGGCCTCCTGTACGCCTTCCCGCCAATACCACTTCTGCCCAGAGCTCTGAAGATCAGGCAAGACCGGGCCCAAGTAATACTGGTTGCTCCGGACTAGGCACGGAGAGTCTGGTATTCCGAGCTCTTGAACATGGCTACAGCTCCTCCGATCAGACTGCCTCTTCGGGAGGATCTTCTGTTGCAGCAGCAGCAGAAGGTCCTCCACTCGAACCTGTCAACTGTGCGACTTCTTGCGTGGGGATTGAGCGGCGACAGTTGATGTCTTTCGACTTGCCACACGAAGTCTGTGATGTTATCTTGGCAGCCTGGCGTCCCTCAACCAACACTGTATACGCCTCTTGTTGGAAGACATTTGTGTCATGGTGCATCGACAATTCTGTCGATCCTCTATCTGCTCCTCTCTCTCAAGTTCTTCTCTTTATTCTTTCCCTTGCCCGGCACGGTTCCAGCTTGGGCACTCTTAAGGGATATCTCTCGGCTATCTCTGCTTTCTTAAGGTTACCTGATCAGCCTTCTTTATTTAAATCTCCCATAGTTGGGAGGTTTCTTAATATCTTTTTCCTCCTATCCCATTCATCATGCCCCAATGGGATCTCAACCTTGTCTTAACTTACCTTATGTGTACCCCGTTTGAACCGCTTCACAACTGTCCTCTAAGGCTCTTAACTATAAAGACTGTCTTTTTAGTGGACATTACTTCTGCCCGTAGTTAGTTAACTCCAGGCTCTGTCATCTAATACACCTTTTCTTGCTATACACCCTGAGAAGGTAGTGCTTCGCACGAGGGCTTCTTTTCTACCCAAATTAGTAGTGACAACTTTCCATGTCGGACAGTCCATTACGTTGCCTACCTTTTATGCACCCCCACATCCCTCTCATGAAGACGAGAGACTCCACCTTCTGGATCCAAAAAGAGCGTTGGCGTTCTATCTTGATCATACCACAGACTTCCGGGTGGATGATCAACTCTTTGTGGGATATGAGGGTGCAAAGAAGGGGAGTGCGGTGCAGAAGACGACCATTTCAAGATGGGTACTCTTATGCATCAAAATGTGCTACGCTCTAGCTAAAAAGCAACCCCCTGAAGGTTTGCGAGCTCACTCCACCAGAGCTACTGCTGCTACCACAGCTCTAGCATGGGTCATTCCAGTCCTAGATATTTGTCAGGCAGCAACGTGGGCATCTCTGCACACTTTTACCACGCACTACTGCCTGGACAATCAGGTCCGAATGGACGGCTACTTTGGCCGTTCGGTTCTGCAGGACTTTTTGGTGTGATCTTAGTTTGCAGGTCCACCACCGGGGATGGTATTGCTCGGGTATCTATTCAAAAGTAAGTAATCTGCAACTAGAAGTCTCTATCAGATGTACAAGTTACTTACCATGTGTAACAAAATATCTGGTAGAGACATTCTAGTTGCAGATTCCTTACCGACCCGCCCATCCTCCACACACTGCAAACTGATTTCTAGGGACAGGAACTTTCCCTTGAGGGCTCTAGTTTTGGCGCACCACTCTCAGTGTTCTTCATGGCTCCACGCTACTGGCGTGGAAAGTTGTGAAGAGAAACTGACATCAGAGCGCCGGGATAGCGCCTCTATACGGCCACGATGTAATCAAGGCGAGCACAACGCCAACAATGCCCGTGGAGCCGACCAACGCCACCTGATGGCGCGCAGAGGTACTGCTCGAAGAAAATTTCTCCGGATCCAGTCTGACGCATGGGGAAATTCAAAGGTAAGGAATCTGCAACAAGAATATGTGTCTACCAGATATTTTGTTACCGAAGGTAAGTTACTTGTACTTCATGATGGTAAAACTGACATGAAAAGGCTGGTGGAAAACGAGGTTGTAATTAGTAGAGTGGCGCAGCATGCAGCACTGCCCTGGCTGATTGCGATCTCTGCCACTGCCAGCTCATCAGGATCATGGATCTCGGCGGTGATGGTGGTATCCTGGCGGCCTAACCGCCAGGGTTAATGTGGCAGTCGGACCGCCACTGCAGCGGCGGTCCTTACCACCACCGTGAGGATGGCGGTGACAAGACCACCAGCCTCGTAATGAGGCCCATAGTGTCTCAAACCATTTCGCGACCTTCTTTTTCAGACTTTTCTTATCATTAATTTCCGGCTCTATATCCATTTAGTCCGGCCGCTCCAACTTTTTTGCTGCTTACCATGAATGTAGTTGCAAACACTTGAAACTTAATATCATACATGCCATATCTTTTACCAGATCTCCCCAAGATTTAAATGATGTTCTCTCATCCAGGTCCCCTCAATATTAAATACTATCTTCTTTAAAAGTCTTACTCATTACGTCTTTTGTAAATTCCGGAGTTCCAGTAGATTCCCAAATCAGAGACCTGAAGCTATTGTACAGTGTGCCCCATTTAAGCCGGATATTGTACAACGTTTGGGAGCTCACCTGGAGAATTTTGAGACTCACCTTCTTAACAAATTTGGGTGCACTGAATTTGTACCAGAAAGCTCTAAACAGATTTACTCCTTCAACAAATATTTTAGGATATTTCCTCTACAGATCTTATCTGGAAGGTCAATCAACATTCAGGAACTCTTAAACTGGAGGCCAGACAATAGAATAAGAGGTCTGGTAATTGCAGGCCCCTATTTCTCTAATTTCCTTGTCATCATTTTTTCTAAGACAGCCCGGATGAAACAAGACAGTTTGCTCTGGATTGTGGACATGTGAGTCTTGTGGAATTCTAACGGTATGGTATTAAACAAAAAGGGGACCCTGGGGAGAACCGTTGTTTTATTTGGTTAACAACTTCCATTAAAGTGAGTAGGAGATTAAGCCATTTTCTCAATAACTCAATTTCTTTAGAACCAATATCTACATTTTTGGATGGAATTTTACTTGTCATGAGGAATTGAAATTCCCAGGTATCTTATTTATTCACCTTGGTTTGAGAAAATGACTCTGAGATGATGTTCTATTCCATGACTTGTTTTCTCTTCATTTTGTTTATATCCAGATACATTGCCAAATTTCTGTGGCAAATTCCCCACGTTTTTTTCCTCTTCGGGTATCTGATGCTATGGTAATATCTGCGTAAAGTGCTACATTTCTTTTATTATCCTTATTTTCAAAAGAGGAAATGACCACTTCTTGGTTTATTGACTGAAGAAAAGAGCCTATGCATAAATGAAAGATCAGGGGTGATAATGGGTATCTTTGATGTGTTCCTCTGCTTATTTGAATTTTATTAAACACAATTACATTTACCAAGACTCTTGCTGTAGGCACCTTATAGTGTGTCTAAATCATTTTGGCGACTTGGAAGGGGATACCAAATGTAATTAAATATTCCTGAAGGCATTTCCAGTTCATTATCAATATTTGAAGGACTGGGAGGATTAGGACAGGTCCAGTGTGCAATCTCCCTAAATAATATGCAAATAAGTGAGCACACTGCTCCTAATTAACAGAAAAAGAGAAGATTTAGGGCACTTCTAACTTTAGAAGCTAAACCCTCACACATCCTTTGGATGTCATGCTTCATCCTCTGGTTTGCTCCTCGTTGGGCTAGCGCTGCAATGCCCAACGGGCCCCTAACCGGGGCTCTATGCCGGAGATCTTTATGAAGTGCGTGCCATCAAAAAGAGTAGGAAAGAATTCAGACCCACGCGATGAGACAGAGAGCTAGAAAAACTAAAATTGGCTCAGGAGCCAATCAATTTTATTTCACAATCAATTTTATTGTAAATAGTGGATTTTGGTCAAGGTTATAAAGTGAGAAGAGTATCTGGGAAGTGATGTTCCCTTACTCTAACAAAACACATGCAGGGCAAAGGATATTAGCTACAGCCCTACTTATGAAGGTCGACATGTTTCACGCCTCAGGCGTCACTCAGGATCAATGGTGTTTCATCAGGACCAAAAAGAAAAAACTTTAGCTACTCAAAACACAAAAGAAAGAACTTACATGAACAGCTACACAAAAAAAAAGCCACACTTGGCGAGAAACCCTCCTATATTAAGGCTGGTGCATCATTTGATAAATGCTGGCCGAAGGGCTATCGTCACTATTTGTGAACGTGGCCACTGTGATACGACCCATCTGCAGCTGCACTATAGGTCGCATGAGCAATATGCCCCTACAGTGTCTAAGTCCATTCTTAGACATTGTAAGTACAGTGTGGCCATATTAAGTATATGGGGTGTCATTTTGACCTCGGTGGTCTTTTTCCAAGACCGCCGAGGGACAGCTGTGGGGAAGACCGCCAGTGGTGGCGGTTTGCTGCTCGGCCTATTATGACCGTTGGCAGCTCTCCGTCCTTTTACGGACGGAGAGCCGCCAACAGCCATACTGGCGGGCTGCGGGGCAGTGGAGGTTGCTCCTCCTCCACCGCCACGGTGTTCTGTTGGCGGTGTGGTGTCAGCGGAGCAGCCCCCATGGCTCCCGTCCCCTCCCGGAGGATCGTCGGACCAGGGAAGTCGATCGTCCGTGAGGGGAGAAGGGTGGGGGGGGTTGTTGTGTGTTGTGTCCGTGCATGGGGGTGTGCATGTGTGTATGTAGAGGGGGTGTGTGAGTGCGTGTATGCTTGCGGGGTGTTGTGTGTTTGGGAATGAGTGCGTGTATGACTGTAGGTATGTCTGTATGGATGTGTGCGTGTGTGTTTGAATATGGATGTGCTTGTCTGACTGTGTGTGTGGATGTTTGCATGTATGTTGGTGTGTGTGCGTGTATGTGTGTTGGTGGTGCCTGCGTGCATGTCATGTGTGTATAAGTGATGTTATGTTGGGGGTTGGGATAGGGAGGGGGGTCCTGCCACCTTTGGGGGGTGGCAGGGGTGGTGGGGGTAGGGGAGGGAGTCATGGTGGGGTTGGGGGAGACCCGTATCAGTGCCAGGGAAGGAATTCCCTGGCACTTATAGTGCTTACTGCCATGGATTTCATGGCGGTTTCAAACCGCATGAATTCCATGGCGGTCAACCAGGTCCAAATACCGCCGGCGGTATAGTGACGACAGCCGGGCTGGAGACCCTGGTCTCCAGCCCGGCGGTCGTCTCCGCCCTGGTGGGCGGAACGGAGAACCGGCGGATGACCATGGCGGTAACCGCCATGGTCATAATACTAGGAAAAAAAGACAGACAGCCTGTTGGCGGTCTTACCGCCACTTCTCCGCTTTCCGCCAGGGTCATAATGACCCCCATGGTCTGGGAGTTTGTCAAAACGAACTCCACAGTTCCATAATGGGTACACTGAACACTGGGAAGTTTGGTATCAAACTTCTCAGAATAATAAACCCACACTGATGCCAGTGCTGTAATTATTAAAAAAATGCACACAGAGGGCATCTTAGGCCGATCTCCCTGCACCCCCATGACGACGCCTGCAGAGAGAATCCAGAGGAACCCCCTGACCGCGACTGCCCGGTAAAAAAGAACCTGACGCCTGGAAGAAGCACTGCACCCGCAGCCCCCAGACCCGAGAGGAACCAACTACCGGTGCAGGAGTAACCAGCAGACAGCCCTCATCTTTGCCCAGTCAATGGCTGCCCCCCTATACCCTGCCTGCATCGTCAGAGTGACCCCTGAGTCCCTTCATTGATTTCAATACAAAACCCGACGCCTTGTTTGCACACTGCACCCAGCCGCCCCTGTGCCGCTGAGGGTGTATTTTGTGTGCCTGTTTGGGACCCCCCAGTGCTCTACAAAACACCCCTGGTCTGCTCCCCGAGGACACAGGTACCTACCTGCTAGCAGACTGGAACCAGAGCACCCCTAGTCTCCATAGGAGCCTATGTTATTTGGGCCCCTCTTTGACCTCTGCACCTGACCGGCCCTGTGTTGCTGGTGCTGGGTGTTTGGGGTTAACCTGAACCCACAGCGGTGTGCTGCCTATACCCCGGTGACTGAACTTGTAAGTGCTTTACTTCCCTGACAAACTAAACTTTACTTACCTCCCCGAGGAACTGATGAATTTTGCAGTGTCCACTTTTAAAATAGCTTATTGCCATTTTGTGCTAAACTGTGTACATTACTGTTTTGATTCAAAGTTCTGTATTTACCTATGCCAAGTACCTTACAATTAATGTACTTACCTGCAATTTGAATCCTGTGGTTCTAAAATAAATTAAGAAAATAATATTTTTCTATGTAAAAACCTATTAGCCTGGAGTTAAGTCTTTGAGTGTGTGTTCCCATTGACTGCCTGTGTGTGTACAACAAATGCTTAACACTACCCTCTGATAACCCTAACTGCACGACCACACTACCACAAATAGACCATTAGTATTATCTATTATAGCCACTATCAACTTCTAAGGCGAACCCCTGGACTCTGTGCACACTATCTCTCACTTTGAGATAGTATATACAGAGCCAGCTTCCTACATATGTTATTTTAGTTTTTACCTTATCTTTATATACGTTTTGGAAGTAATTCTAGGAGACATGTAATTTCTTCATTACCACTCACTATATTTGTACACATTTAGGGCCATAATTATACTTTTTGACGCAAACCATTCCTATGCGCCATATGGGCGCCTTATCTAAGGATTGACGTTAGCCGGCGCTGCGGGCTGGTCAGAGTAAAAAAAAATTACTCTAACCAGGCAGCGCCGGCGTAGGGGAAAATGGGGGCGGTGCGTCATAAAATGGTGCAAGTCAGGTTTGAGGCAAAAATCATGGCTCAAACCAGACTTGTGCCATTTTTTGACGCACAACCCTCATTGAAATGACTCCTGTCATAGCAAAGACAGGAGTCATGCCCCCCTGCCCAATGGCCATGCCCAGGGGACTTCTGTCCCCTGGGCATGGTCATTGGGCACAGTGGCATGTAGGGGGGCCCAAATTAGGAACCCCTATGCCACTTAAAAAAAAATACTTACCTCAACTTACCTGGGATGGGTCCCCCGATCCATGGGTGTCCTCCAGGGGTGGGAGAGGGTGGCAGAAGGGGGTGTCCCTGGGGGCAGGGAAGGGCACCTCTGGACTGCTTCCATGGTCAGAGACCATGGAAGCGAGCCCACAGGTCCCTTAACGCCTGCCCTCACCCAGGCGTTAAAAAACAGCGCACATCAGGCTGTGCGCCGTTTTTTAAGGCCCGCCCCTCCTGTGCATCAAAATGACGCGGAGTATAAATAAGGTGCACAGGAAAGTCATTTTTTGGACGGGAACGCCTACCTTGCATGTCATTAACACAAGGCGGTTTCCTGCATCCAAAAAATGACGCACACAGAGGATTTTTGATGTCCGCCGGGTCGAGCGTCAAAGTATAAATATGGGGCAAGGTTTACACCGAATGTGCGTCAAAAGGTTTGACGCACATTCGGTGCAAACAGAGTATGAATATGCCCCCTAATGTACTTTTGCATTCTTCAAGTTTCAGTCTTCAAAGTTAGCAACTTCACACTTTTCATTGTGCTCAAAGTTCTGTATTTCACTTTTTTCCCATCTTCCTCTTTTGTTGGCCAACTTCTTCCTAAAATCCATTTTAGCTTGCTCTAATTGCTCTTCTTTCATTTCGTTGTGATATTTGTGTTTCTATTTCTCTAATTTGATCTAATAACTGCCATTCTTCTTTCCTGCTCTGATTGTACAGCTCTTCTGCTACAACTTCTCTTATATAGATGTTATATGAATCCCAGGTGATTCTTAAACTACAGCTTTTAAAATTTGGTTCAAAGAAGACCTTTAGTGTTCCTTTAAAAACTGCAACGTATATCTACCAATTGCCAACGATCCACAGTCCATTAAGGGGAGGATGTTCAGCATTAAGGACTAATTCCATTCGAGGAGCCACATGATCAGAGATATGGGCAGAAATGTGTCTAATATCTGCATCACTGTCTTCAAGTCTTAAATCCAGCAGCAATAGATCAATTTTTGAAAAGGTGGCCGTACCTTCTGTTATGAAATGTATATCCTCTCTGTGCTCCTGCTTTCTCGCACCAAGCATCATAAAAGCGTAAGTATTGCATTATGTTCCTTAAGGATCTTGCAACTGCAGGTGGATTGATATGTGGATGTCTTGCAGATCTATCTAACTCATTGAGCAGCGTATTAAAATCTCTTCCCACTATTATTGGTTTCATATGCCAAGTTAATTCAGAGAATAGGCATCTCAAAACATCTGGATCATCCACGATTGGGCAATAGCTGTCTGCACATGCTAAAACAGAGTTGAATAATTTAATTCTGACTGTGGCCCACCTGCCCAATTTATCTTGTACTTTGTCTAACTCTTCTACATTGTTCCCCTTTCTTATTATTATTGCCACTCCCTTCGTGATACATGTCAACTCTTTAGTGATTACCTGCTGAACCCAACCTACTCCACTGAACAGAGAATAATACTCAAAATCGGTAAGATGTGCTTCTTGAAAAATCATTATTCCAGCATTAAAACTTTCCAAATGTTCTAAAACCAATCTTTTGTTCTGTTTAACTTGTAGCCCACTGATGTTCCATGTTATAAAACATATCCAACTTATTGATGGCCTTATCTTCTATATCCTTCTTGCTCTTCCATTAATTTCATACCGGAATCTGAGGCAGGAGATGTAAGGACTTCTTTTTTTTTTTACCCAGCTTGCTCACCACCCAGTGAAAACCTCCCCATGGGAAACTCCTCCTCCTCCATTGTTTCGGGCACTTCTTCAGTGCCAATCTAGAGATCTCTTTCTCCTGAATTAGTATGTGCATTAATATATTACTGGTTCAGTGAGAAAGCCCGTTATCACGAGCATTGTTACATGTCGGCTTCATACGATATCCACCTCCTCAACATGTCTAATATTGCACCTTTTGTTTTCCCACATCACTCTCAGCATAGCTATGAACTTCACTTGCTCAACAGCACCTAGTATGCAAAACTCCTCCATTCTTTGTCCTAAGGCCATAGTCTCTCTTCTGTAGCATGGCAAATATTTGATTTAATTGAAAAAGTACAGTTTTTGTAGGAGATCTCTTTTGCCTACAGTGCTGTTGTTAATATTTACTCCTTAATCTTGTGTGTCAGAAAATTAAGAACGTTTTTTCTAGGTGGCTGACAATTATGATTACAACTGAAGGATCTCAATGTATTTTCTACATTTAGTTATTGTAGAGTTAGCTAGTTATTGGAATATTACTGCATTGTGATGTAGGGTTATTTCACAGGGTGTGTCTTCAACTTTTTCCTAAATCTGTGCAATGTTGGAAAGGTCCTTATGGATACAAGGATATTGTTCTAGATCCTGGGTGCAATGTTGGAAAAGTCCTGCTGCCTTGTTTTGATTTTTTACACTTCGTTTTAGTCTCCAGTCTAATGGTAGAATGGCTGTGGAATTGCCAAGAGCCAGAAAGGGGAGCTTGTGGAGTTCCATCAGGAAGGGTGTCATGTGATCCTATTTATTACGCTCATGAATGAGATGTGCTGTTGTGGTATGAAGGATACACTTAAAAGGATCCAGTGTGGAATCTGAAAGGGCCACAGAGCAAAGTATTACCCCGATCCAGATGCAAAGTACAAGGGCTTAAACAGCAGTTCTGAAGTTGTTTACTCGAAGAAAAAAAACATTCTCACCTTCTATAGAAGAGAGAGCTGGTTCAGGCCGTCTTTGTCTTTTTGGCAATCTACTCCTAAAAGTGATGTTGGTGTCCAAGATGAATCCAAGAGACTTCAATGCTGTCAAGGTTCACGTCATTAAGCCAGGTTAAGTACTACTTCTTGCTTGTTTTCCTTTGCAAGCAGTATCAGCTCTGTCTAGGTTGGGCTGAGCTTCAAGAAGGTGATGGACATCAAATTTTAGATGAGGTGCAGGCAGAGTTTGAGGTGTTGGATGTATGGACAGATGAGAATTTCAGGCAGAGTTGAGTATCATTGGCATCTTAGTGAATCTTGAAGCTGATGTTTATCAGTAGAGCTCCAAGGAGCACCATAAAGAGATTGAAGATGAAAAGAAACAGTTTATGATCCTGGGGGACCTCGCTGGTGATAGGCATTTTTCGGACCTGGCTCTGTCCATGTGAAACTAAATGGTGTCAACTAAAAAGAGGAGGAATAGTATCAGTGAAGGACACAGCAAGTGAATTCCAGTCGAAAATCATGGGAGTGGATGACGACTGGATTGTCCACTGTGTCATAGGCAGATGAGAGGTCCAGCAAGGTCAGGAGGTAGGGGTCATCTTCATATGTGGTTATGGAAATCATCTAATGCTTTTAATTTTAATGAAACAGCGATCACGTACAATTATGCATTGCACTATGATATCCTATGTATTGATAGTCTGTTATTACAATTACCAGCTTTGGAAAAGTCCCATGAGAGGAAGAAGCATGTGTTGGCTTGTTCATTAAAATGAAAAGAATTTGATGAACATGATAATAAATAAATTACGTTTTTAGATTTTCTGTCATCTTGTATTTTAAGATTGTGACATTTTTATGGAAGCATGAAATAACTCTAATATGAATAAATACTGAGGTGTCCTACCACTGTATTTATGAATGGAACTATTCATCCAATCAATGCCACTAATAGCATAGTGTTGTTTGGCTACAGCACACTCTTCCAGTTAGATTTGCACAGTGATATGCTTTATATTACTTGCTGTGGACATCCAATCAGTTGACTACTGCAACATCTGGAACAATCACAAATCCAAACCAAATCTGACCATTAAGGCAAAGTAGAACATTGTAAACTCATAGGGTGAGGAAGTTTATGATAAATGGATGTTGACGTCCCTAGGGGAGAGATTCATCAAAAGTGTCTGCAACCAGTGTGGGAAACTGAGTTTATCCATGCAGTCAGTAACTGCCGGCCTAAGTCCAGGCTAGCTAACCAGGGTAAAGGTGATTATGGCAAACTGAACATGACATTCTAACTCCAGGATGCTGGATAAGTTTTCAATACGTTTACTGAAATAATCACAATCTAGAATATAAAAGGTGAACTGCGATAATTAGGCAGATGAAACAAAGCAAGGTAATCAGTATTCTGAACATGGTAAAGAGGATAAACAACCCAACCATGATGTATGTAGTTCTAGATGTGCTACAGGTTCCTACTTAACACTGTCTATTTTGAGAGCATAGTAGTTGTAACATTATGCCTGGCCAGATCTAAGGGATTCGCCCCAGCCTCCTGCCTTGAATGAATGTCAGGAATCAGCCTGTGGTGTAGACGGCAATCCTCTGGGGAAGCCGAGCCGAGCTGCATGTCGCTCAGCGTGCATCCCATGATCGTTGTGTTCAGACTGCCCTCTACCCTTCTTGGGTCAGTGCATTATTTATATAATTAACCAAACCACATTGGAAATGTAGTTTCGATGCAATGCTCTGTTCAGGTGATATAGGACTTGTCTCCTGAACAGGCAACACAAGCTAGCCTATCGTGTAGTGTGTTCTATAGCCTTGGACAGAAAAAACAGATTATGGGGGTCATTCTGACTCCCGCCGGCCGCGGTAACCACAGGGCCGGCGGGAGCCGCCAGTATACCGCTGCGCGGTCAGAAGACCGCCGCGGTTATTCTGGGTTTCCCGCTGGGCTGGCGGGCGACCGCCAGAAGGCCACCCGCCAGCCCAGCGGGAAACACCCTTCCATGAGGATGCCGGCTCCGAATGGAGCCGGCGGAGTGGAAGCAGTGCGACGGGTGCAGTTGCACCCGTCGCGATTTTCAGTGTCTGCATGGCAGACACTAAAAATCTTTGTGGGGCCCTGTTACGGGGGCCCCTGCAGTGCCCATGCCATTGGCATGGGCACTGCAGGGGCCCCCAGGGGCCCCACGACACCCCATACCGCCATCCTGTTCCTGGCGGCCAAAACCGCCAGGAACAGGATGGCGGTATGGGGGTTGGAATCCCCATGGCGGCGCAGCAAGCTGCGCCGCCATGGAGGATTCCCCAGGGCAGCGGGAAACCGGCGGTACACCGCCGGTTTTCCGTTTCTGACCGCGGCTGTAGAATGCCCATGGGAGCACCGCCAGCCTGTTGGCGGTGCTCCTGCGGTCCCCAACCCTGGCGGTCTCGGACCGCCAGGGCTGGAATGACCGCCTATATGTTGTGCAAAGGCTAAATACACGAATAGCATGTTCCTTGCTTTCCTAGAATAAAAGCAAACTGATAAAATGTGTAAAAGTCGGTGCTAAAAAGCAGCCTTACTAAAATGAATAAACTGTGACAAAAACATGAACTGTAAAACTACGATTAAAAAGAAGTAACCAACCCGAATCCTAGAGGTCTCACAATAGCATCGACATCTGGGAGCGTCATGTCATAGTTGGCATATTCCTGATTCCTGTAACCTTCCTGAAAGGGTTAATCAGGTTACTACCCAAAGTAACTGGAAGTCAATGAACCCTCATCTGTTTAAATGCCTGCATCATCATATAGTCATCTTATTCTTTTGAATATCCTCTTTAGTAGGGTAATATATTCCATAGGCATCCTTGGAGGATCAGGAGGAGTCACTCCTTCCCACATAAGCTCTCTCTCTCTTTGACATTCTTTCTCCTTTTCATGAAGGTTTTCTGTCTCCCCTCCAAGACTTAGGTGGTCATTAGAACCCTGGCGGATGGTGTTAAAGCGGCGGTAAGACCGGCGGTAAAAAATGTGCAATTACGACTGTGGCGGAAAACACCAACAAAGACAGCCACTTTAACACTCCGACCGCCACGGGGGTACAAACAAACAGCGCAGCGGTCACCGCCAACAGACAGGCGGGAGACAATGTACCACCCACACTATTATAACAGGCCAATCCGCCACCTTTTCCGAGGCGGATTCACCGTGGATAAAAACATGGCGGAAACAGGAATTTCGAAGGGAACACGCTCACCTCTACACACCCCACAAGGAACGAGGACACCATGGACCCGGAACTCCAAATTCTACCTGCGATAGTCTTCCTGCTCCTCTACCAGGAGCACAAACGCCGGCGACGAAGACCACGGTGAGTACTGCACCTACGACACAGGGGAGGGGGGAGGGAAAAAACAGGGACATACACACGCAACACCCCCACCCTCACCCACTACAACACACACACTAATGCATATTAATACATCACAGTTACACCCTCCAACCCCCCCCCCCCGGAAGAATGCAAAGACAATAGAAAATGAGTGTAACCATTGTAATATATTAAAATCAAGTAGGCAAAAATATATATATACACCATTTACAAAATATATACCAAGCATAGTAGTCCAGGTAGTGGTCCTATTAAGTCCGTGGAACACTGGGCCCACACGGTATGGGCGAGGCCCACACAAGATCCCCGACCATGACGAAGAGAACACTGCAGGGGCAGCAGAGAGCAACTAAACAGGCACCTCCGGGGGAGGGAAAGTGCGGGGCACCTCAGCCGCTTGAGTGCACAACGCCAAATCCACGAGGGGGCCACATGCCCACTGTTCAATCCTAGGGAGTGCAAAGCCACGGTCTCTCAAGTCTCTACAGTGGGTGGTCTGCCCACTGTTCAATCCTGGGGAGTGCAAAGCCACAGTCTCTCAAGTCTCTACAGTGGGTGGCTTGCCCACTGCTTTATCCTGGGGAGTGCAAAGCCACAGTCTCTCAAGTCTCTACATTGGGTGGTCTGCCCACTGTTCAATCCTGGGGAGTGCAAAGCCACAGTCTCTCAAGTCTCTACAGTGGGTGGCTTGCCCACTGCTTTATCCTGGGGAGTGCAAAGCCACAGTCTCTCAAGTCTCTACAGTGGGTGGTCTGCCCACTGTTCAATCCTGGGGAGTGCAAAGCCACAGTCTCTCAAGTCTCTACAGTGGGTGGTCTGCCCACTGTTCAATCCTGGGGAGTGCGAAGCCACAGTCTCTCAAGTCTCTACAGTGGGTGGCTTGCCCACTGCTTTATCCTGGGGAGTGCAAAGTCACAGTCTCTCAAGTCTCTACAGTGGGTGGTCTGCCCACTGTTCAATCCTGGGGAGTGCAAAGTCACAGTGTCTCAAGTCTCTACAGTGGGTGGTCTGCCCACTGCTTTATCCTGGGGAGTGCAAAGCCACAGTCTCTCAAGTCTCTACAGTGGGTGGTCTGCCCACTGTTCAATCCTGGAGAGTTCAAAGCCACAGTCTCTCAACTGGATAACAGTCTCCACTGGTTCTGGAGGGGGCCTTGTGCCCAGAGTGCTTCCTCCTGCTAAGGACAGAGGTAGTGGATGGATCTCTCCACTGATTCTGGAGGGGGCATTGTGCCCAGAGTGCTTCATCCTGCTAAGGACAGAGGTAGTGGGTGGATCTCTCCACTCATTCTGGAGGGGGCCTTATTGGATGGATCTCTCCACTGGTTCTGGAGGGGGCCTTAGTGGATGGATCTCTCCGCTGGTTCTGGAGGGGGCATGGTGCCCAGAGTGCTTCATCCTGCTAAGGACAGAGGTAGTGGATGGATCACTCCACTCGTTCTGGAGGGGACCTTGTGCCCAGAGTGCTTCATCCTGCTAAGGACAGAGGTAGTGGATGGATCTCTCCACTGGTTCTGGAGGGGGCATGGTGCCCAGAGTGCTTCATCCTGCTAAGAACAGAGGTAGTGGATGGATCTCTCCACTCGTTCTGGAGGGGGCCTTG
Organism: Pleurodeles waltl; assembly: GCF_031143425.1. Lineage (NCBI taxonomy): Eukaryota > Metazoa > Chordata > Amphibia > Caudata > Salamandridae > Pleurodeles > Pleurodeles waltl. The sequence continues at coordinate 143,330,421 of NC_090446.1, read as the reverse complement.
TGCCCAGTGTGCTTCATCCTGCTAAGGACAGAGGTAGTGGATGGATCTCTCCACTCGTTCTGGAGGGGGCATGGTGCCCAGAGTGCTTCATTCTGCCCGTGACGGACTCAGTAGCGTCAGTGCCCTTGGCACTCATGGGCCAGCGGTGCTTGAGACGGCGGTGCCCTGTTCAGCGGTGCTTGAGGCGGCGGTGCCCTGTTCAGCGGTGCTTGAGATGGCGGTGCCCTGTTCAGCGGTGCTTGAGGCGGCGGTGCCCTGTTCAGCGGTGCTTGAGGCGGCGGTGCCCTGTTCAGTGGTGCTTGAGATGGTGTTGCCCTGTTCAGCGGTGCTTGAGACGGAGGTGCCCTGTTCAGCGGTGTCTGAGATAGCGGTCTCCATTGCAGGGACTCAGCTGCTGGCGGTCCTTCATGGCCCAGTGGGGCTTGTGCTGGCGGTCCTTCATGTCCCAGCGGGGCTTTTGCTGGTGATCGTTCATGTCCCAGCGGGGCTTTTGCTGGCTGTCCTTCATGTCCCAGTGGGGCTTTTGCTGGCGGTCCTTCATGTCCCAGCGGGGCTTTTGCTGGCGGTCCTTCATGTCCCAGTGGGGCTTTTGCTGGCGGTCCTTCATGTCCCAGTGGGGCTTTTGCTGGCGGTCCTTCATGGCCCAGCGGGGCTTTTGCTCGCGGTGGCTCCTGGGCAACTGGGCTTGTGCTGGCGGTGGCCTCCTGGGCAGCTGGGCTTGTGCTGGCGGTGGCCTCCTGGGCAGCTGGGCTTTTGCTGGCGGTCCTTCATGGCCCAGCGGGGCTTTTGCTGGCGGTGGCCTCCTGGGCAGCTGGGCTTGTGCTGGCGATGGCCTCCTGGGCAGCTGGGCTTGTGCTGGCGGTGGCCTCCTGGGCAGCTGGGCTTTTGCTGGCGGTCCTTCATGGCCCAGCGGGGCTTTTGCTGGCGGTGGCCTCCTGGGCAGCTGAGCTTGTGCTGGCGGTGGCCTCCTGGGCAGCTGGGCTTGTGCTGGCGGTGGCCTCCTGGGCATCTGGGCTGGTGCTGGCGGTGGCCTCCTGGGCAGCTGGGCTGGTGCTGGCGGTGGCCTCCTGGGCAGCTGGGCTTGTGCTGGCGGTGGACTCCCGGGCAGCTGGGCTTGTGCTGCCGGTGGCCTCCTGGGCAGCTGGGCTTGTGCTGGCGGTGGCCTCCTGGGCAGCGGGCATGATGCTGGCGGTGGCCTCCTGGGCAGCGGGGATGATGGCGGTGGCCTCCTGGGCAGTGGGGATGATGGCGGTCTTCTCCGCCGTGCTGCTCTTCCCAGACTTGCCGGGTTTCTTGTGACCCCTCCCCACCTTGGAAGGTGTCACAGCTGACTCCACACTCCCACCGGGACCCCTGGGAGCGGCTTTGGTGGCTGGAGTGTTCCCCCTCTCCCGCCGGGCACTGGCCAACTTCTGATGCTTCACAGGTGGGTGACTGTCTGTGCTGTGGCTCCGTGCCACACTGGCTGCCCTGGTGGCCGATGCACTCCAGATTCCGGTGACTACAGGCACCACTGGTCCCAGAGATGTTGTGGCTGAGGTGCTAGTTTGGGACCTATGAGACGGACGGGGTGAGGGAGGTGTGGGAAAGAGGTCAAGGTTGGACAGGAAAAGTTTTTTTGACACACTGGGACGGGTAGCTGGAGGGGGTTTGGGAGTGGAGTGGAGGTTATGGTTGTAGGAAGTGTTCGTTTGCTGACTTTCGGTGAAATTGCATGGGCTGGAGGCTGTCGTGAGGTGGATGGCTGTTGGGTGGGTGTGTGCCTGCGTTTGTGTATCTTGGGAGGGGGCATCACAGACACACTGGGAGAGGACACAGGGGACGTGTGAATGGTAGTGGGGTGGTGACTGCACGTGAGCGGGGTGTGGTGGTGGGTGTACTGGAGAGGGACGTAGTGGCTGTAGAGGTAGTGCATGCAGGTGTGAGTGTAGACGAGACAGGGAGGGAGGAGGGAGATGAGGAGGAGGGGGACACAGTGGAGGCAGTGGATGTTGGTGTGTCTGCATGTGTGTGATGCTTGCGTGAGTGCCTGTGGGATGTGTGGTGCTTATGTTTGCCTGACCTTCCCTTCTGTATTGACGTGTTTGCATGCTGGTCTGTAGGTGTGCTTGGGATAGGCTGAGGTACAGGGGATTGGGTCAGGGTGGAGGAAGTTAGAGGGGGGAGGCTAGACACAGGGACAATGGCTGCCATCAGTGCTGAGGCCAGAGTCTGAAAAGCTCGCTAAAGGGCCGCCTGGCCAGAATGAATGCCCTCCAGGAATGCATTTGTTTGTTGCAACTGCCTTTCTACACCCTGGTTGGCATTCAAAATGGTAGACTGCCCAACAGTGAGGGACCTCAGGAGGTCAATGGCCTCCTCACTGAGGGCAGCAGGGGTGACTGGGGCAGGGCCTGAGGTGCCTGGAGCGAAGGTGATGCCCACCCTCCCGGGTGAGCGGGCATGGGCGAAGGCTGAGGGGCTGCTGGGAGGGCGGTGCTGGAAGGGAGAGTGGCGGCTGAACCTGTAGATGGGGGGACACAGATGTTGCCGCCACCACAAGGGTGCTCCCATCAGAGGACGAGTCTGTGTCATTGGTCTCAGCTCCTGTCCCCGCCGTGGAGCTCCCCTCGCCCTCCGTCCCACTGGTGAACTCCGAGTCCGTAGTGTGGCCCTCCATGGCCATGTGGGATGCAGCTCCCTCGTGCTTCGGTGCCACTGCTCCTCCGCCTGGTGATGCTAATGCACACAAGAACAGGGAGACCACAAAAAGGGGGGGGCGACAGAAAAAAGACATTTTGAGTGCATGCATTACCGCTACCGTTGGCGGACACGACAGACGCAGAAGCCCCCTGCACTACGCCGCGCTCTTGGGCTCCACTGTTCAATTCCTGGGAAATGGCCTACAAGGCTATGGACGACATCTGCACACATAGATGACACAGGGGCATGACTAGGTGTACTTGGCAATCTACAGAGGTGGGCTGGGGTGCTACATGCCTGCCTTACGGAGGGACCTTGCCTACGGAACTTGCCCTGGCCTAGGGAAACCCACAGCCCACCTCCCCCACCCAGACACCTCCACTGCACGCAAAGTCAGCAGAATGCGAGTGTACTCACGCCCTTGTGGCTGCTGTGATGCCCTCAAGCGCCCATCCAACTCCGGGTACGCCACCGCCAGGATCCTGAACATCAGGGGGGTCATGGTGAGACGGGCACCCCTCCCACGTTGGGAGGCCAACCCCAGCTGAGCCTCTGCCGT